>NW_016807256.1:309606-311767 GCF_001698545.2 Rhinopithecus bieti
TTCATTTTTTTTTTTTTTTTTTGTAGAGATGAGGTCTCACTATGTTGCCCAGGTTGGTCTTGAGCTCCTAGGATCAAGGAATCCTCCTGCCTCAGCCTCCCAAAGTGCTGGGATTACAGGCGTGAGTGACCATGCTTGACCTAATATATGCTTAATTGGAGTTCAGAAAAACAAGGTGAGAAAGAATGAGACACAGATAACATTTGAAGAGTTAATGGATGAAATATTTCCAAACTGGTGAAAAGATATCAAGTCAGTTTCTAGAAGTCACATGAACCAAGAGCGGGATAAAACAAACAAAAAACCACACCTAGGCACATCATAGTAAAACTGAGGGAAAGCAAAGACAAAGAGAAAATATTCAAAGCAGCTGGTGGGTGGGTTGATTACTTTTATAGTTATGCAGTTTGACTGACAGCCGACTTCTCAACACAAACTACAGAAGCCAGAAAACAAGACAATGGTATATTTGATGTGCCAACAACAAAAAAAAAACCTGCCAGCCTTGAATCTTATGTCCAAGGGCAATCTCTGCGAGAGCTCACAAAAATGGCCTCAAATTCTTGCCATCCCTGGATGCATACCCTTTTGTGATGGAACTTTCAGCTCCTCCCTGCAAGAGGTAGAGTCCATTTTTCCACACTCTCAGATCTGTGCTTGGTCATGTGATTTGCTTTGGTTAATGGGACATTAAAAAACACGAGGCTTAAAAAGTGCCCATATGGCTGGGTGCAGTGGCTCACGCCTGTAATCCCAACACTTTGGGAGGTTGAGGCGGGTGGATCACCTGAGGTCAGGAGTTCGAGACCAGCTTGACCAACATGGTGAAACCCTATCCCTACTAAAAATACAAAATTAGGCATGGTGGCGCAGGCCTGTAATCCCAGCTACTCGGGAGGCTGAGGCAGGGGAACTGCTTGAAGCCGGGAGGTGGAGGTTGGAGTGAGCAGAGATGGTGCCATTGCACTCCACCCTGGGCAACAAGAGCAAAATTCTGTCTCAAAACAAACAACAACAACAGCAGCAACAACAACAACAACAACAACAACTCAAATAAGGGAAAAGGTGGTAGGATGGCAGGACTGACTATCATGTAAGCTTAGGAGCAGCTATTCAGTATTTGGGAATCTAGAGAAAGTCAAAGAAGAAAAGAAACTGAAAAATTTCTGTGTTAGTTGCTCAGGTCTGTTTACTAAAAGGGAGTAACTCCTGCTCTGGACAACCTAGGAAGGAAAAGAAGCAAGACACGTGTCATCATTGCAAGAAGCAAGGACATTGGAAGAGGGATTGTCCAAAGAGACTGGGGCATGAAGGATGGCAGGAACAAGAGAATCAGGGGTGGGGGCCTAGGAGGACAAAACCCTCAGCTAGGAGATGCTTTGCAAATGGCTCAAAATAGATAGATTGAGGAAATGGCAGTGGTGGGAAGGGATTAAGGTTAAGTGTGTGTGTGTGGATCACTGTTTGTTAGGCTGATCTGTCCTTGCCTTTTCTCCTAGAGACTGGTGCTACTTATTCTGCATTTGCCTTGGAAAGCTCTTGCTTTCTATCAGTACAGGTTGTTGATATCTTGGCTCAGCCTTCTACATGTTCCCTTCCCTCCAATTCCCATCAGGTGGGCCCTCTGCCTTTGCCTAAGGAGCAAGTACTCCGCCTTTCTCCTGACTCTTCCGTAAACCTATTGCGGAGAGACCTGCCATGCACCTTCAAGCCTACCATATTCAGTGACAGAAAAGCCCCCTTCCTGAGCTGACACAAATCAAGGCATCTTTTGAGCCCTAGAGAATCAAGATGCTGGTTTAATTTGAGTTATAGAACCCATAAAATCAATTTACCAAAGGGATAAGCCATAGCTGTGTGTAAAACGATCTCCTTTGTTGGAAGCTCAATTAGAAGGAATGAAATAAGTTATAAAAGAATTAGAGAGTCAGATGCGGTGGCTCACGCCTGTAATCCCAGCACTTTGCGAGGCCGAGGCGGGAGGATCACGAGGTCAGGAGATCGAGACCAACCTGGCTAACACGGTGAAACCCCGTCTCTACTAAAAATACAAAAAACTGGCCGGGCACGGTGGCAGGCGACTGTGGTCCCAGCTACTCAGGAGGCTGAGGTGGGGAATGGCGTGAGTCCGGGAGGTGGAGCTTGCAGTGAGCCGAGATTG
>NW_016807256.1:315297-318574 GCF_001698545.2 Rhinopithecus bieti
AAAAAAAAAAAAAAAAAAAAAGTCACATATATATATATATATGATGAAAACTCAAGAAATTCTGGGGGTCTTACAAGGAAAACTCTTCATTAAAAATTTAAATTATAAGACTCCAGAGTTAAACTACTCCTTAAGCTTGGATTGGATAATATTTTGTAAGGAGCCATTAAACAATATTCAAATGGTTAGCTATTTGAAAGCTCAAGCAATGAAGATGTCATGACAGCTAGTACAATTAATGTGTGATGGAGGGAAATGTTTACACATTGCTCACGAAGAATCTGATTGAACCCTGCACCATTGGTGTGATATATTTGAACGTTGTCCTCCGAAGCAAATATTGTACTGAATTCAAAAACTGATGCTATTTCAATTGTGGTCATTGTTTTGCATTTTACTATGGACTAGCTGGATATTTAGGCATCTGCATCTTGACCAGAAAAAGGTAAAAGCAACAATGGTGTTAATTAAATATCGCAATGTTATTATTTCATAGTAACACAGGAAGAAGATTGTAAGGGCAAATACAGATTAAAAACAAGAGGCTTAATTCTCTTTGTTGAAAATAAGGCAAGAGACTCCCTGCACTTTTTTCCTTTATCTTTTGGAATTTCTTTCTCAGTCCTTTTCAAATGTATGTAGATCTTTTAAATGGCTAAAGAAGCTCTGGCCAGTTTCACAACTCGGGAATGTTTCCTCTCCTCTGGGATCCGGGAGTCAGCTTTTTGAAATGTAATTAATCATCCAGGAAGATAACTCTCCTCATCTCTCAGTTTCAGCTGCCACCTGGCTCCGAATTGTGAAACTTGCCTACTGTAGTGGATACAGACCCACTTAGCTGTATAGAAGAGTGAGGCCCTTTCTGTCTTTTGTTTTTAATTAAATTTCCCCAACATACTCTATAGCAATGGGGAAAGGACAACACTTGTTATAATAACATGACTTGATTGGGACTGATGCCTGAGAAAGTGCCTGGTCGGATGAGTTACATTTCCCCAACATACTCCATAGCAATGGGGAAAGGGGACAACTCCTTTCCCCATTGTTATGGAGTATGTTGGGGAAATGTAATTAAAAACAAAATCTTCTCCCAACCCAGAAAACCTCTCCACAAAAGTAGAAGAGAAAGAAAACAATTTATAATTGAATAAGCATTAAACCAGAATGTGGTGTGCATCACAGGCAACCCACTGGAGGGATTGCAAAGACAGAAAGGAAGAAGGCTAGCGCCCTAGCAGCCCCTTTGGGTCATGGCCTCATCCTAAGGATGCAGATGGCTGGCACTGAGACAGGGTGTGAAAGGAGAGGAAGGACTCGATTTGCGAGTTGTGCAAGTCATAGAATTGGCAATATCCCCTCCCCAGGGGTTCACACTGTGCATTTTCTCCAGCAGGCAATTGTGATGGGACCGGAGAATTATCAATGGTTCCCTTGCAATGTAAAAGTGCCCAAGTTCCGATATGTGTAAGCAAATGCCTCTGCCCTCAAAGGGAGATGCATCTCAATGTACTGTTGCTTTTAAAGGAAGAGAGTACTTTGGTCAGCTTCCTGGCATTGCTTAAAAACAAGACCCAAAATGAACCTTGTAATAAGACCCTACGGAATCCTTCTTGAGGATCTTCAGTCTGGAAGTCCTTTTGTGTTTTTAAAGAAAAAACAAATCATGACCACTGCCTGACATCATACAAAAAAAAAAATCAATTCCAGGTGTGTTGTAGATCTAAGAACAAAAGGGAAAACAGTAAAGCTTGTAGAAGACAACAGGAGAATATCTTCAGAACCTGGGGCTTGGGAAAGATTTCTGCTTTGCTTGCTAGGAGGCTGTCTGACTCCTCCTTTTGGCAACAGTGGAGTTGGCAGGGGGTTTCCATGCACCCCGTTGCTTTCTCTCACTATCACCTTCACGTGTTTCTACCCAAAGTCTCATTTTAGAAGAGATGTTCTTTCTTTTTCAAGGAATGCCTGTCGAAATGTATCAAATGCCTGGTCAGCAACTAGTGATCCTGTGAGTTTCCTCCTTTAATTTGCTGAGTAATGAATTCTATGGAAAGATTTCCTGATGTTGAATCACCTCTGTATTTCTGTAGTACACTCGAAATTCTATGCTATTCATAATAATAGAATATTACGTCTTGGTCAGACATAACATCTTATTATTTTGCTATATCGCTGGAATCCATGTACTTACCTTTATTCAGAATTTTTGCATTTGTAATCAGAAGTGACAGTTGTTCATATGTTTCTTTTTGTACCCTGTTTAGGAGGTTTGGGTATCAAAGGTATTGTTGGCTTTATGAAATGTTTTTGTGTGGACTGGAATAGTTTAAATGATATCAGAATTATTTTGTCTTGAAAGATTATATAGGATTTGGCTTTGAAACTACTTAGGGTTGGTGCTGTTTTTATGGAGAATCTCCTCTCTATTTTATTTTATTTGACACAGGGTCTCCCTCCATTGCCAAAGCTGGAGTGCGGTGGCATGATCGTAGCTCAATGCAGCCTCAAATTCCTGGGCTCAAGCAATCCTCTCACCTCAGCCTCCAGAGCAGCTAGGACTACAGGTGTGTGCCACCACGTTCAGCTAATTTTTTAATTTTTATTTTTGTAGGGATGAGAGTCTCACTATGTTGCTCAGGCTGGCCTCAAACTCCTAGACTCAAGTGATCCTCCCACCTTGGCCTCCCAAAGTGTTGGGATTACAGGCGTGAGCTGCGGAACCTGGCTTCCTTCTCTACTTTAAAACGGTAATTTGTAGACTCAAATTTTCTAGTTCTTGTTGGGTTTTCAGAAAGTTGTATTTTGTTAGGAAATTATCAATTTTTTTCTGTTGTTAAAGGATCAGCTTTTGTATTTATTTACAATTTTTACTATTTTATGTTTTTTATTTTATTCATCCCAGTTTTAATCTTTATTCTCCTTTTCTCCCTTCCTTTGTTTCCCCTTTGGCTTCTCTCGTTATTTTTTTGGTTGTCGTTGACTTTTGATCTATCCTCCTTAATCACACATATCTTGACTATTCTAACTGTCCCCCATGGAAAGCTTGAGTTGTGTGTAGAGGTTGGGGTAAGATGTGTTCCTCTTTTCACGATGCTCTCGAAGCTTGTCATTTCTGTATGTTCTCCTCTTTCATCCAATGATTGCTTAAGGTAAGTTTTTTCTTTTCAACTGCTTACTTTGAAAATTTAAAAACTTGGCCGGGCGCGGTGGCTCAAGCCTGTAATCCCAGCACTTTGGGAGACCGAGACGGGCGGATCACGAGGTCAGGAGATCGAGACCA
>NW_016807256.1:320562-331398 GCF_001698545.2 Rhinopithecus bieti
GTAGAGACAGGGTTTCACTGTGTCAGCCAGGATAGTCTCGATCTCCTGACCTTGTGATCCGCCCGCCTTGGCCTCCCAAAGTGCTGGGATTACAAATGTGAGCCACTGTGCCCGGCCCATAAATGTCTTTTAACACAGGAGCAGGATAAAGGAGAAACACGCTGGTCATCTCATTAAGTGCAGAAAAAGCATTTGATAAAATTCAACACTTATTCATAACAAATACTCTTAATAAGCTGGGAATAAAAAGGAACCTCCTAGACTTGATAAAATACATATATAATTGTATTAATAGGGAAATGTTAGAAATATTTTCTTTTATTTATTTATTTATTTATTTATTTATTTATTTTTTGAGACGGAGTCTCCCTCTGTTGCCCAGGCTGGAGTGCAGTGGCGCCATCTCCCCTCACTGCAAGCTCCACCTCCCGGGTTCACGCCATTCTCCTGCCTCAGTGTCCCGAGTAGCTGGGACTACAGGCGCCCACCACCACGCCTAGCTTTTTGTATTTTCGGTAGAGACGGAGTTTCACCATGTTAGCCAGAATGGTCTCGATCTCCTGACCTCATGATCCGCCCGCCTCGGCCTCCCAAAGTGCTGGGATTACAGGCGTGAGACACCATGCCCAGCCTCTTTTATTTATTTTAATTTTTTTTTTTAATTTTGAGATGGAGTCTCTGTTGCCTAGCCTGGAGTGCAGTGGCGTGATCTCGGCTCACTGTAACCTCTGCCTCCCAGGTTCAAGCAATTCTCCTGCCTCAGCCTCCCAAGTACCTGGGATTACAGGCACCCGCCACCATGCCTGGCTAATTTTTGTATTTTTAGTAGAGACGGGGTTTCAACATGTTGGCTAGGCTGGTCTCAAACCCCTGACCTCTGGTGATCCGCCCACCTCGGCCTCCCAAAGTGCTGGAATTACAGATGTGAGCCATCATGCCTGGCCTAGAAGCTTTTTCTTAACAATCAGTAACAAAGCATGCCAGTCCACTTCTACCACCTCTGTTGAACTTTGTTCCAGAGGCTCTAGCCAGGGTAGTATAGTAAGAAAAGAAATGGAAGGCGTAAAGATTAGAACTGTGGAAATACATCTGTCATTATTTCAGATGAAGTGATCTTCTGCCAAAAAAAAAAAAAATCCAAAGAGGATATAAAGACAAATTATTAGAAAGAAAAGAGAGTTTAGCAAACTGACTGGACATAATGATGAATATACACAAGCCAAGTGTATGTCTATGCACAACCCATACTATTGAGAAAATGGATTCTGTAAAAAGACCTCATTTATGATAGCAACAAAAAATTTAAAATACTCAGAAATAAGTAAAATAAAAGATGTGGGCAGGGCATGGTGGCTCATGGCTGTAATGCCAGTATTTTGGGAGGTAGATGCAGGAGGATCACTTGAGCCCAGGAGTTTGAGGCTGCAGTGAGCTAGGATCACACCACTGCACTCCAGCCTGGGTGACACAGCAAGCCCCTATCTCCGAAATAATAAATAATCATAAAAAGAAAAAAGAAAGATGTACAGGAAATTCTAAACACATTTTAAAAGACCTAAATAAATGGAGCGATATTCAATGGTGATTTTGTTTTTTCTTTTTTGAGACAAGAGTCTTGCTCTGTCACCCAGGCTGGAGTGCAGTGGTGCGATCTCGGCTCACTGCAACCTATGCCTCCCAGGTTCAAGCAATTCTCCTGCCTCAGCCTCCCGAGTAGCTGGGACTACAGGTGCCTGCCAACATGCCCGGCTAATTTTTTGTAATTTTAGTGGAGACGGGGTTTCACTGTGTTAGCCAGGATGGTCTCGATCTCCTGACCTCGTGAGCCACCCGCCTCGGCCTCCCAACGTGCTGGGATTACAGGCGTGAGCCACCGCGCCCGGCCCAGTGGTGATTGTTAAGATAGTGTCAAATCTCCCCAAACTGAGTGAACAGATTCAATGCCACTCTAATCCAAATCCCCACAGGATGTTTTGAGAAACTAAAGTTCATTCTAAAATGTATATGGCAGAGCAAAGGTCAAGACTAGCTGAGACAACCCTGAAGATGAATGAGGAGGGCTTGCCTGGCAAATAACAAGGCTTATTATAAAACTATCATAATTAACAAAGCCTGACCTTAGTTCAAGGGTAGACAAAGTAGCCAGTGGGACAAAATAGAGAGCCCTAAAGAGATCCCAGAAAGATGGATATTTAATATATGACAACAGCCTGGGCAACATGTCTCTGCAATAAATAAATAAATAAATAAGCTGGTCATGGTGGCATGCGTCTGTGGTCCCGGCTACTCCGGAGGCTGAGGTGGGATAATCACTTGAACCTGGGAGATTGAGGTTGCAGTGAGCTGTGATCGTGCCACTGCTCTAGCCTGGGTGACAGAGTGAGAACCTGTTTCAAAAAAAAAGAGAGAATAATACATATATAATATGACAAGGTGGCAAGGCAGATCAGGGAGGAAAGAGGGATCATTTAACAAAAGGAGAAGGAAATAGAGGTGATTTATAATGGGGAAAAATGAAATTAGGCCCTCCACATCTTACACAAAAATAATTTCCACATGGATTAAGGATTTAAATGTCAAAAGGAAACTTTAAAATTCTTAAAAGAAAATGTAAAAGAGTATCTTTCTGACCTTGGATTAGAAAAGGATTTCTTAAACCAGATATAAGAAGCATTAATCCTTAAGAAAAAAATAAGGTAGCCGGAATGGTGGCTCATGCCTGTTATCCCAGCACTTTGGAAAGTGGAGGTGGGAAGATTGCTTGAGCCCAGGAGTTTGAGACCAGACTGGACAACATGATAGGACTTCATCTGTACAAAAAATTAAAAAATTATCTGGGTGTGGTGGTGGGCACCTGTAGTCTCAGCTACATGGGCAGCTGAGGTGGGATGATCACTTTAGCCCAGGAGTTCGAAGCTGCAGTGAGCCATGTTTGTGCCACTGCACTCCAGACTGGGCAAAGAAACCCTGTCAAANATGAAAGACTCCTTAAAGAAAGTCAAAAGGCAAGCCACAAATGAGAGAACACACATAGCTGGCAAAAGGAAGAAGAAAATATAAAAACGGGCAAAAGACAACTCCAGGCAAAACAGAAGAGAAAACACATATGGCCCGAAACCATGGAAGAAAAGAGCAGCCTTGCTGGTAATCAGGGAAATGCAAGATTATGGTGGGATACTGTTTCACACCCATCAGTCTGGCAAAAACGAAGGAATCCCCCCAAATAGCAAGAGTTGAAGAAGATATACGCTGCCCCCGGGAGGCGGAGCTTGCAGTGAGCTGAGATCGCGCCACTGCACTCCATCCTGGGTTACAGAGCAAGACTGTCTTAAAAAAAAAAAAAAAAAATAGTTGAGAAAGATGTAGATCAAAAAGGATCTTGTACACATTGTTAGTGGAAGTATAAATTGATAGGAGCACTTTGGAAAACAATTAGGGCTTATGCAAAGTTGCATGCTTATGTTACAGTAACTCCTGGGCATACATAACAAGAGCAACTTCTCCACCTTGCACTAGGAGACAGGTACACAAATGTTCACAGCAATGCTGTTTATTTATTTTTATTTTTGGAGATGGAGTTTCGCTCTTGTTGCCCAGGCTGGAGTGCAATGGCACAATCTCACCTCACTGCAACCTCTGCCTCCCCGGTTCAAGCGATTCTCCTGTCTCAGTCTCCTAAGTAGCTGGGATTACAGGCACGTACCACTATGCCCGTCTAATTTTGCATTTTTAGTAGAGATGGGAGTTCACCATGTTGACCAGGGTGGTCTCAAACTCCTGACCTCAGATGATCTGCCCGCCTCAGCCTCCCAAACTGCTGGGATTACAGGCGTGAGCCGCTGCGCCCGGCTGCAATGCTGTTTAGTAGCAAGGAAACTGGATCCAACCCAAGTGCCCTCCAACAAGAAAATGGGTAAATAAATTACGGAATATTATATATCAGTATAAATGAATGAACTATGGCTACAGACAGCATCATGGAAAAAAATCTTAGTTACATAATGTTGAAGAGAAAAAAAGCAAGTCCCAGAAAACTATACATAGGACACTTTTGCATAAAGTTCAAAAATAAGCTAAACTATGACAAAGAAATCTGAGGGAATAGGGGAAAAAATAAGCTCAACTAAAGAACATATAATTTTAGGCATATATGATACAGCTATATTAAAAAAAAATTGGGAAAAAAACACAAAAAACTAGGCCCCGGGGTGGTGGCTCACACTGGTAATCCCAGCACTTTGGGAGGCTGAGGTGGAGGGATCGTTTGAGCCCAGGAGTCTGAGGCCAGTCTGGGCAATATAGTGAGACCCTGTCTCTACAAAAAAAATTTTAAATTATTAGCTGAGTGTGGTGGCGTGTGCTGTAGTCGCAGCCACTTGGGAGGCTGAGGTGGGAGGATCAGAGGGAGGATCGCTTGAGCCCAGAAGGTGGAAGATGCAGTGAGCTGAGATGGCGCGACTATATTCCATTCTGAGCAACAGAGCCAGACCCTGCCCTCTGCCAAAAAAAACCTAAGCGGGAAGCAATCCAAGTGCCCATTGACAAATGAATGGATAAAGAAAATGTGGTATACCCGCACAACAGATTACTATTGCGCCATCAAAAGGAACGTAGTTCTGATGTATGTTACAAGATACATCAACCTGGAAACAACATGCTAAGCCACTTAAGCCAGTCACAAAAGGACAAATACAGTGATTCCACTTACATAAAATATCTAGAATGGGCAAATTCATAGAGACAGAAAGTGGCTACAGGTTACCAGGGGCTGGGGGAGCAGGAACTGGGGAGCTATTGCTCAACGGGTGCAAAGTTTCTGTTTGGGGTGATGGGAGTGTTTGGGAAACAGTGGTGATGGCTGAACAGTGTGAATGCTCTACTTACACAACACTAGTCAGTTGTACCACTGACTTGTACTGAAAAATGGTTAAAATGGCAAGTGTTGTGTTATATACATGTTTGGTCACAATTTTATTTTATTATTTTTTATTTTTGATATATTTTTTCCAGACCGGGTCTCACTTTGTCACCCAGGCTGGAGTACAGTGGTGTGATCATAGCTCACGGCAGCCTTGACCTTCTGGGCTTAAGCGATCCTCCCATCTCGGCCTCCCGAGTAGCTGGGACCACAGTAATACACCACCATGCCTGGTTGATTTTCTAATTTTTTGTAGAGACAGGGTGTCACTATGTTGCCCCAGCTGCTATCAAAATTTTCGAAAGCAGAAGAATAATAGATACAAAATGCAGGATACTGGTTATCTTGGAGTGGGGAGGTAGATTTGGGGAGACAGTAGAGCACCCGGGTGTATTTCAGTAGGGCATTGGTGTGGGGCTCATTCCTGGGCTGGCCAGTGGACTTACAGACATTCATTAGTTTATTTTTTATTTGTATTTATTTTATTTTATTTATTTTCTGAGATGGAGTCTTGCTCTGTCACTCAGTCTGCAGTGCAGTGGAGCGATCTCAGCTCACTGCAACCTCTGCCTCCTGGGTTCAAGCAATTCTCCTGCCTCCCGAGTAGCTGGGATTACAGGTGCCTGCCACTGTGCCTGGGCTAATTTTTTTGTATTTTTAGTGGAGATGGGGTTTCATCATGTTGGCCAGGCTGGTCTTGAACTGCTGACCTCGTGATCCACTCGCCTCGGCCTCCCAAAGTGTTGGGATTACAGGCGTGAGCCACCGCGCCTGGCCTTATTTATTTATTTTCTTGAGATGGAGTCTCTGCCACCCAGGCTGGAGTGCAGTGGCATAATCTCAGCTCACTGCAACCTCTGCCTCCTGGGTTCAAGTAATTCTCCTGCCTCAGCCTCCCAAGTAGCTGGGATTACAGGCGCCTGCCACTGCGCCCGGCTCATTTTTTGAATTTTTAATGGAGAAGGGGTTTCACCACGTTAGCCAGGCTGGTCTTGAACTCCTGACTTCATGATCTGCCCGCCTCGGCCTCCCAAAGCGCTGGGATTACAGGCTTGAGGCACTGCGCCCAGCCTTATTGATTTACTTTTTTGAAATGGAGTCTCTGCCACCCAGGCTGGAGTGCAGTGGCGCAATCTCGGCTCACTGCAACCTCCACCTCCCAGGTTCAAGTGATTCTCCTACCTCAGCCTTCTGAGTTGCTGGGATCACAGGCACACACCACCACACCCGGCTATTTTATTTTATTTTGTATTTTGTTACAGACTGGGTTTCACCATGTTGACCAGGCTGGTCTCGAACTTCTGATCTTAGGAGATCCGCCCACCTTGGCCTTCCAAAGTGCTGGCCACCGTGCCTGGCCTTAGCTTATTTTCTAAACAGAAAATAAAATGAAAGAGGGTCTTGGGTGGGTAAGTGTTGATGGATAATGATAATCTGGCTCTGTGAATCTGAAGCAACAACAACAACGAAAGACAGAAGGAAAATACCACGTTCATACGAGAACATGAGCAGCCCCCCGGGGCCCTGCCCATCTGAAAAAATGATGTAGCAGGCCAGGTGCAGGTGGCTCACACCTGTAATCCCAGCACTTTGAGAGGCTGAGGTGGGTGGATCACCCGAGGTCAGGAGTTTGAGACAAGTCTGGCCAACATGGTGAAACACCATCTCTACTAAAAATACAAAAATTAGCTGGGTCTGGTAGCGGGTGCCTATAATCCCAGCAACTAGGGAGGCTGAGGCAGGAGAATGGCATGAACCCGGGAGGTGGAGGTTGCAGTGAGCCAAGATTGTGCCACTGCACTCCAGCCTGGGCCACAGAGCCAGACTCCGTCTCAAAAAAAGAAAGGAAGGAAGGAAGGAAGGAAGGAAGGAAGGAAGGAAGGAAGGAAGGAAGGAAGGGAGGAAGGAAGAATAGCAGAAATAGACCGAAGAGCAAAGGCAATTCCATGGAGAAAGGGTAGCCTTCCCAGCAAATGGTGCTGGAACAACTGGACATCTACATGGAAAAATGAACCCAGGCACAGACTGTTGTGGCTTGAAGGTATGTGGCCTTCCAAAATTCATATGCTGAAACCTAATTACCAAGATGATGGTATCACAGGGCAGGGCCTTTGAGAGGTGATTCGGTCATGAGGGCTCCACTCTCATGAACAGGATTAGTGCCCTGATAAAAGAGGCTTCACGGAGCGGTCTTGCTTTTCCCCCCTTTTCCAACATGTAGGGACATCATGAAAAGACATCGTTGATGGAAGAGACCTTCACCAGGCATGGAACCTGTTGGCACTGTGATCTTGGGCTTCCCAGCCTCCAGAACTGTGAGAAAAATGATCTGAGACAGACCTTCCATCCTTCACAAACGTTAGCTCAAAACAGATCATGGACTCAAATGTAAAACACAAAACTATCGAGTCCTAGAGAATAACATGGGAACATCTAGGTGATACTGGGTTTGGTGATGACTTCTTTAGATACAAGGCCAACAGCACGACCTATGGAGAGAAAACAAAGCAGCAAACTCAGCTCATGGCCAAGTAAGGAAAGGGCAACCCGGTCCCTCTAGGCCAAGGCTCCCAGGAGAAGGGAGCTGGACAGAGTTTCTGGGTCATAGTCTGTTTTCAGCCTACCTGACAGTCCCTTCTGGAAAAGCCAGTGGGCAAGGTCGTTAGAGACTCCTGGGAAACAGGGGTCCCCACTCACATATCTGACAGGGCTGAGCTGAGGACTGGGGATTGCACGCATCCAGTGGAAAAAATACAGTTGGCCTTCGTATCTGTGGGTTTCACATCTGAGGATTCAACTGGCCATGGATGGAAAACACTTGAAAAATAAAAAATAACAATACAACAATAAAGATAATACAAATTAAAAAACAAGTCAGGCCAGGCGCGGTGGCTCATGCCTGTAATCCCAGCACTTTGGGAGGCCAAGGCGGGCGGATCACGAGACCATCCTGGCTAACACGGTGAAATCCCGTCTCTACTAAAAATACAAAAAGTTAGCCGGGCGTGGTGGCAGGCGCCTGTGGTCCTAGCTACTAGGGAGGCTGAGGTGGGAGAATGGTGTGAACCTGGGAGGTGGAGCTTGCAGTGAGCCGAGATCGCGCCACTGCACTCCAGCCTGGGCGACAGAGTGAGACTCCATCTCAAGAAAAAAAAATCAATACACTGTAGCTGTTTATGTAACATTGACATTGCATCCGGTAATATGAATAATCTAGAGAAGATTTAAAGCATTAGGGAGGATGAGGAAAGGTTCTATGCAAATAGTATGCCATTTTAGATCAGGGATTTGGGCATCCATGGATTTTGGTATCCCCGGTAGGGGGAAGCCTGGAACCCATGCCCCGTGGACACTGAAGGACAACTGTAGTCAGAAGGGTGGGCTCCTCTGTGTGTCCTGCTTCTAAGAACACCACGGCCTTTTTGAAGCTCTCTATGGTGGGTCAGAGTGGAGCCCTTCTGTGGGGTGTCCTGGCATCTCCAGTGGGTCCAAGCTCTGGGACGTGGAGGGAGAGCAGGGACTTACCTCATCAGCACAGAGTAAGATAGGACCCATCCAGATAGGAATCTGGGCCAGACTCACCTGGGTACCCATCTTCAGGTTAAAGAATGCTGAAGTGCCCCGGGGAGCATGGTGGTGCCAGAAAAGGGATTTATCTGGCATGATGCTGTGTAGATCACCAAATTGGTGGAATGTCTAATGGAGTGGGCTTTCGGACGCACAGGCAAGACCAGTTCTTTTTTTGTTTTGTTGTGCCCCAGCTGGAGTGCAGTGGTGCAACCACAGCTCCTTGTAACATTGAATTCCTGGGGCCAGCCATCCTCCCGCCTCAGCCTCCTGAGTAGCTGGGACTACAGGTGCGGGCTACGACGCCCGGCTGAGACCTGTTTTGAGTGGGATCCAGAGCAAGAAAGGACCCTGCAGAAGGACTGGGCTGCAGAGCAACTGCTCTGCCACCAGCAGTGAGAGCCCACCAACCTAAAGGTGCTGGAGGGATCTGTCCATGGTAGGCCAGGATGCTGTGCGGAGCTATCAGGAAGCCTCAAAGGAAGGATCCCAGCAGGGACCATAGGGGCTGTGGCAGGGCCACACCTTCAGTGGCAGGGCTACTCACCACTGAAAAAAACATAGCTGTGACCATGCTACTGGGACCTAGGAGAGACTTAAGAGCCTGACCATGGGGCATCCAGGGCCTGTGTGACCCAAGCCACCCACTGTGAACTGAGTATTGAGATGGAGATGGCACATTGAGGCCTAGGCAGTCCAGACCCCCAGTCACCCGGCTCTTTCACACTGGCATGCCCCCTCAGCTCACACCTATGGCCTCATGGGTGGTGGTGGTGGGATGTCCCCATGACTGACTCAGACCCAGGTCCTCGACTGGTCATCTCATGTCACCACTAGGAAAAACACCTGCTGCCACACCGAGGCCCTATGCAGGGTGGCCCTGAGGGACAGCAGTGAGGGGACATCCTCTCGGGGAGCAAGACACTAGGTTGCCTACTTTGTAGAGGGAGAAATGGCATGAGACGAAGGGGTCTGTGACCCCTGGGTGGTGGAAAATGTCTGGGCTGACTGGTCAGGGACCCGGGTGGAGAAAGATTGGAAGAAGAGACAGGTTTGGTGAAGAGGTACCTACAGGAGTGCTCAGGGAGCGTGTGGAGCCCCGTGCTTGCGCCCATGCCGCTGGGGAGCATGTAGTGTGGACGGGGCGCGCCAGAAGCTGGCGAACAGAGGGGACCATCTGGTGGAGGTCAGCCAGCTTCTCCCCAGGATGCGATGGACACACGATGCCAGTGGCCATGGTGGGCGGGCTGGAGGCTCTGTATAAGCCCAACGGCAAGGGCTTCCTCTTACCACAGCTCATCTAGACACTGCCGCTAGTCAATGTTCCCCCACCAGCAGCAGTGATCGATGCTGAGCCCTCAATACGACGCCATTCCTCAAGACTAGCCAGCCATTGGGTGGCAGGTTGCAACCTGCACACCAACCCTTGTCTCAAGTTCTGCTTTCCGGCAAAAGCCCCGGATGAGAAACTTGCCTTCCTTCTCCACATTCTGGGCAGGCCCGCCATTCCTGATTTGTCCTCTAAGGAGTCAGGGAGGAAAGGAAGGGCTCTAATGAAACAGCCCCGTGTGGCTGGGGGTTCCCTCATTTGCCCAAACCTGGAAATGAAGCATGTACCAATTTCTCCAAGTGATCTCCTGCAGCCGGGGCAGCCCCTGGGAACGCAGCCTTCCACCCGCTGCTGCTTTCCAGGCAAAGGCCTTCTCCCTCCAGGCTTGTCCAAGAAGAGGGGGCAGGTGGTGGGAGAGAAGAGGAAGAGATGGAAAGGCTGTGAAAGCGGGGGCCGGGTGAGGGCTGGGGCTGAGGAACAGGTAGGCAGCGGACCCACGCTGGCCAGTGCTGTGTGCAGGTCCGGGTCCCAAGGCCTCCGAGGCTGCTCCGGCCACTCTCCCCACGACCTACCCCCTCCCCACGCTTCGCTCATCCTTTCTCTCTCTCTTTCTCTCTTTTCTTTCCTTTCTTTCCTCCCTTTCTCTCTTTCTTTCTTGTTTTAAACAAAGGTGTCCGTTTCAAAGACAGCAAGGAATGGCTGAGTTGAAGGAGGGATGCAGTCATTTAAGGAGAAGCCCGAGGAAGGAGCAGAGGCGTGAGGGCTGCTGCGTCCAGGACGCGGGAGAGGGGCTGAAATCGCGGACTCTCTCTGGGGGACCCAGGAGACTGCTCCTCTTGGCAGGACCCCTCTCTCCCAGAGCAGCATCACGCAGACAACGCGCCGGGTGCCCGCCCCTCAGGACCGGACGCCGGGTGTCGTGGAGTGCCTAGGACTCCCGCCCGCTTCCGTCGAGAGCCCGCCCCCAGCTTCCCGCGCCGGCTCCTGCGCCCCCGCGGCTCCCTCACGCAGCAGGCCCCGC
>NW_016807256.1:332227-336953 GCF_001698545.2 Rhinopithecus bieti
CCCCTGACGGCCCCTGACTGCCCCTGGCGGCCCGGCGCGACCCCGCGCTCCCTGGGGGGCCGTAGCCTGGCAACGCCCGGCGCGCCCGCCCATCCCCCGCTGCCCTTTTTCTCCTGGCCGGGTGCGAGGGAGCATGCCCGCGCCTGGCCTCGGCCAGCGAAGAGTTAACCTGAGGGGCGAGCCGCTGCCCCCACCTCGGGGCGTGCCCCCCTCCCCGCTAGGCGGCCCGCCCCCCGCGCCAGGGTATGGCCCCGGCCCCGGCCCGGGACCCGAGGTCCCGCGCCCGGGCCAGTGAAAGGCGTCTTCCGGTTCCCACCCTCCGCCTCCTCTCGCCGGCCAGCACCATGGGATGTAATATGTGCGTGGTCCAGAAACCGGAGGAGCAGTACAAAGTGATGCTGCAGGTAGGGCTGCCAGCGCTGCGGTGGGGGCGCGGCCCTCCGCGGGAAGGAGCGGGCCAGTGGGGAGGCCCGGAGCGGCGGAGCGGCGGGCGTGGGAGAGCGGGAGGGCTTGAGGAGGAAAAGGTAGTGTGCCGTCCGCACCCTCCCATCCTGGGGCTATTGGGTGTTGTCGCTCCGTGGAAACCAGCCACGGGTGGGGTGGGAAGTTGGGGTTGGCCCGGGTGGGGCGCGCTTCCGTCCCGGGAGGCGCGATGCGGCGGGCGCGGGAAGGAGGTTGCATAGCAACGAGCGCAGTTCCCCGCACACGCTCTCCCCGCAGGACCGAGGGCGGGGGAGGGAGCCAGGCTCCCGCCGTGCGGGGGGGGGCGCCGAATCTCGATCCCGGCGGGCCTGGAGCGTAGGAGTGCGTGGGCGTCCCCGAGCGCGGTCCAAGTCCGGCCGGGGACTGGGTGCCCACCCCGACACCCACTCCCGCCTGGCCCTACCCGAACGTTGGGCTCCCGGGCCTTGGGCGTCTCGGGTGAGTGGGCACCGCCGGGATCAGCGGGTTGGGCTCTCTGCGGGTGGCAGTGCCTGACCGGGCTTTGGGGGGCGTGGACCAGGAAGGCCCCGCAGGGAGGGAAGGAGACGCGGGGCCCCGAGCTCGGACCTGGAGCCCAGCCCCGCGGCCCGAAACGGGGCTTCTTGCCTGTGCGTGGCGTGACTACGTGAGTGCGTTCCTGTGCCCCGTCTCTGTGTGCGCGGAGGCTCCCCCGGCCCCGCATTTGTGTACTTTCTGTGTGCACCCTGCAAACTGTCTAGAGAAATGTCCCGGATGCTGTGGGCTGATACCCCCTAGGGCTAAGTGGCGGGAGGTCAAGGTCAAGGCACCCAGGAGCAGACAGGGCTCAGACAGGTATGCGTTTAGTGGCCTGGATTCAGCTCCCGGGTTTATTGGTCTGGACTGGGAAGGAATCAAGTGCTTTGCAAGGAAGGGTGTTGGGTTGGGAGAACGTGGGGGAACCCGTGCAGGGATCGGCGAGGACTCCGGGGGTGAGGGGGGGCGGGGCGGGGCGCGGGGAAGAATTCCCAGGAATCCGGGGGCTGACTTCACGCTGTGAGCCAGCTCTTCTGGCCACCTTGTGCGGGAGCGGAGGGGCAGGGCGGGGACGCAAATCTTGCCTCAGCCTGGCGGAACTCCGGGTCCCCTCTCCCCGGCCCTTCTCCGGGGGTGCGCGGGGTCCTCGGCTTCTCCCTTTCGCTGTCCTCCGCCTTCTTCCCTCTCAGTTCCTGGCTGCCACTCCTCGTCTCTTGTTCCCGCTGTTTGGAAATCTTGTGTGGCCATTGCCAGCCCCCTAGCGGGATAGGAATGCGACCGAGAGGGCGTCCTGTGGAATCCGTGTTGGATTCCGGGGCTGGGATGGTTGGTTGACGGGGACTCTGGATCCCATCCTACTGCTTCCTTTTCGGGAGTTATTCCATCAAACGGCAAGCGATTTCTCCAAGCGATTCATCCGGGGCCGTCTTGACTTTCCTGGAGAAGGATTGGTGTCGCTCTTCATTTAAGGCCAACCTCGTGGGGACGCGTGGATAGGGGAGAGCGACCCGAGCTGCATCCCAGGCCTGAAATGAGCCATGGGAAGACACCAGTAACCCTTGGGGCTCCCCACAGCCCTCCGGGAAGGCCTCAGCAGGTCGGGCTGGGCCTGCCTTCAGGGAGGTGAACCTGGCTAGGCCCTCCCTGCTCTGCGCCCTAAGCTCTCCTTCATGGAATGGATTTGCCCTCTCCAAGGAGACCCACCAGGAGGAGGGCCACTACCGCATGCACCCTCTGTGCGCTTTCCTGCTGGGCTCCCTTTGAAAACTCCCGTGGAAGTTTGGCTGCAAACTTTCACTTTCTACATTCCTCCTTGGCCCAATCAGAGCCCGGATTTTAGGAGGAGAACTATCCTTTACAGCTAAGAGAAAACGAGGACTGAAAAAAGTGGATACGGAAAGCAGTGCAAGCCATGAGCTGTCCCAGGGGACTGTGCTTCTGGAGGTGGACGCATCACCAGATCCCAGCCTCTTCAGAGGAGAAGGCGCTTTTGCTCCAAAAGACTGGTCAGCTTCTGGGACCCCGTGCCTGCCTCCCGGCCAGCTTAAACATGGGTGCTCCCCCATCTTCAGGGAATACTTCTCCCTGTCTCCCCTGAGTAACCTCATCTGCACCCCCTTGGGCCCCTGCACCTTGTCAGGGTGAGACACTTCATGGGTCTGATTTTCAGAAAAAAGCACAAGTGCATCTGCAGCGCCTTCCATATACAATCCACAGAGGCCTGGGACCCCAGGGTAGGAACCCCAAGTCTCTAGTCTAGCGTTGTGTTCCAAGCCATTTTCTGCCAATGACTCACAGCACTTCCAAAATTACAGCTGTATTGAGCTATAATTCTCCTATCGTACAACTTACCCTTTCGAAGTGTACAACTCACTGGTTTTTAGTATATTCACAAGGTTGTGCAACCCACACCAGTAATTCCAGAACATTTTCATCACCCCAGAAGAAACCCTGCACTCATTAGCGGTCACACCTCCATTTCTCCTACAAACTTCCTAGCCCCTGGCACCCACCAGTCTACTTCCTGTCTCTATGGATTTGTTTATTCTAAACGTTTCATAGAAACTGACCTTTTGTGTCTGACTTTCATTAATCATAATGTTTTCAAGGTTCATCCATGTATCAGTAGTCAATTTCTTTTTATTGCCAAATAATATTTCATTTTGTGATAGACAACATAATATTTATCCATTCGTCAGTTGATGGGCATTTGGGGTGCTTCCACCTCCCTTGGGCTGTTGTGAATAGCGCTGCTGTGAACACTGGTCTACTTGTTTGTTTGTTTGTTTTCTGAGACGGAGTCTTGCTCTGTGGCCCAGGCTGGAGTGCTGTGGCCGGATCTCAGCTCACTGCAAGCTCCGCCTCCCGGGTTCACGCCATTCTCCTGCCTCAGCCTCCCGAGTAGCTGGGACTACAGGCGCCCGCCACCTCGCCCGGCTAGTTTTTTTGTATTTTTTAGTAGAGACGGGGTTTCACCGTGTTAGCCAGGATGGTCTCGATCTCCTGACCTCGTGATCCGCCCGTCTCGGCCTCCCAAAGTGCTGGGATTACAGGCTTGAGCCACCGCGCCCGGCACACTGGTCTACTTGTATCTGTTTGAATCCTTGCTTTTAATTCTTTGGAGTATTTGCCTGTAGCCATTGAACTGCTTTCCACAGTGGCTGGAACAAGTTTACATTCCTACCAGCAACATGCAAGGGTTCCAATTTCTCTGTATCCTTGCCAACAGTTGTTATTTTCTGGGTTTTTGTTATGGCTGTCCTGCTGGGTGTGAAGTGGTATCTCATTGTGATTTTGATTTGCACTTCCTGTTAGCTAAATGATGTTGAGCATCTTTTCTTGTGCTTGTTGGCCATTTGTGTATCTTCTTTAGAAAAATGTCTGTCCTTAAGCCAGCACCACACTGCTTTCATTACTGCAGTTTTGTAGCAAGTTTTGAAATAAAGAAATGAGAGTCCTCCAACTTTGTATGTCTTTTTCAAGACTGTTTTGTCTATTCTAAGTCCCTCAAATTTCCATATTAATTTCAGGATCAGGTTGTTAATTTCTGGAAAGAAGCCAGCTGGCATTTTGATACAGATTGCATCAAATTTGTGGATGAATTGGGGATTATTGTTCATGAGCATGGGGTATGTTTTCCATTTATTTAGGTCTTTAATTTCTTTAAATGATGTTTTGCACTTTTGTTAAGTTTATTCATGAGTATTTTCTTTATAATGCTATCGTAAATGGAATTGTTTTCTTAATTTCACTTTCAGCCTTCTCATTGCTGCTGTATAGAAATACAATTGATTGGCCGAGTGTGTTGGCTCACACCTGTAATCCCAGCACTTTGGGAGACCAAGGCGGGTGGCTCACCTGAGGTCAGGAGTTCAAGACCAGCCTGGCCAACATAGTGGAACCCCGTCTCTACTAAAAATACAAAAAAATTTAACGGGGCATGGTGGTGTGTGCCTGTAATCCCAGCTACTTAGGAGACTGAGCCAAGAGAATCGTGTGAACCCCAGAGGCAGAGGTTGCAGTGAGCTGAGATCGCACTACTGCACTCCAGCCTGGGTGACAGGGGCAGGACTCTGTCTCAAAAAAAAATTGATTTTTATACATTGATCCTATATCTTGCAACCTTACTAAAATTGTTTATTAAGTATAATTTGTTCAGCAGAGTCCTCAGGATTATCTGCATATTAGGATCATGTCATTGGCATATAGAAATCGTTTTTCTTCTTCCTTTCCAATCTGGATGCCTTCA
>NW_016807256.1:340095-343401 GCF_001698545.2 Rhinopithecus bieti
TCCCAGCTACTCGGGAGGCTGAGGCAGGAGAATTGCTTGAACCCGAGAGGAGGTAGAGGTTGCAGTGAGCTGAGATCACGCCATTGCACTCCAGCCTGGGCTCGAAACTCCATCTCAAAAAAAAATAATAATAATAATACAAAAAATTAGCCGGGCATGGTGGTGTGCGCCTGTAGTCCCAGCTACTCGGGAGGCTGAGGCAGGAGAATTGCTTGAACCCAGCAGGTGGAGGTTGCATGAGCCAAGATCAAGCCACTGCACTCCAGCCTGGGTGACAGAACAAGACCCTGTCTCAAATAAATAAATTAATTAAATTAAATAAAATAATGAAAAGGAAGTTACATGGAGAAGGCCTTACATCTGGGTATGTCACAGTTAATGCCCAGTGACAGAAGAATGTCCAATATTATTCTGAGAATTTCTCTCAGGAAAGGGACCTCCAAGTTTTGAAGAAGTGTGACGTAGTATAATATTAGTTAGGACAGCCTGGGCAACATATTGAGACCTCGTCTCTACAAAAATAAAAAATTGCTGAGGCGTAGTAGCTTGCACCTCTAATCCCAGCTACTGGGGAGGCTGAGGCAGGAGGACTGCTTGAACCCAGGAGTTGGAGGCTGCTGTGAGCCGTGATTGCATCACTGCACTCCAGCCTGGGCAATGGAGCCACACTGTGTCTGGATAAAAAAAAAAAAAAGAAAGAAAGAAAGAACAGATGGACAGGGAACAAAGTGGAGGCATATATGGTCATTTTGCACAGGAGTTAGGTGAGGCTGAGCAGCCTGGGGCTGGACAAGATGTCCTCCCTTTCAGTGCATTCTGCCTGTCCTCATGGCTGCTTGGAGCATTGGAAATGAGAAACGCTGCAGAGGGAATATTGCTTTGATTGTTGCTAGATGTGAACTGGGCCCTTAGCCAGTCAGGTTGGCCTGAGGTGGGTGGGAGGATGAGTTTAGTTGCTGGGCCACGTGCCTGGAAAGCTGTGAACATGTACCTGAAGGTTGATCTTGATAATGGCTTTTGGAAGTGGTTGGCTTTTCTTGTGCAAGGTGTGGGACACTCCTCTTTCCTGTCTTTTTTTTTTTTTTTTGAGACAGAGTCTGGTTCTGTCACCCAGGCTAGAGTGCAGTGTCGTGATCTTGGCTCATTGCAGCCTCTGCCTCCTGAGTTCAAGCAATTCCACTTCAGCTTCCCGAGTAGCTGGGATTACAGGCACCTGCCACCACGTCTGGCTACTTTTTGTATTTTTAGTAGGGACAGGGTTTCTCCATGTTGATCAGGCTGGTCTNTTTTTTTTTGAGACAGAGTCTGGTTCTGTCACCCAGGCTAGAGTGCAGTGTCGTGATCTTGGCTCATTGCAGCCTCTGCCTCCTGAGTTCAAGCAATTCCACTTCAGCTTCCCGAGTAGCTGGGATTACAGGCACCTGCCACCACGTCTGGCTACTTTTTGTATTTTTAGTAGGGACAGGGTTTCACCATGTTGGCCAGGCTGGTCTCAAACTCCTGACCTCTAGTGATCCGCCTGCCTTGGCCTCCCAAAGTGCTGGGATTACAGACGTGAGCCACCGCACCTGGCCTCCTTTCTGCTTCTGAGCCAGGACTACAGAGGTGTCTGAGAGGCCATCGCTCTCCTGGAAAGGTGGGGGCCAGGTGGATGGATGAGACTTCAGCAGACCCTGGGATTCCGGGAGAGAAGGGGAAGTGAGAGGAGGGAATGATGCTTGCCTCGTGCAGAAGGCCTTTGCTGAGGTCTGTCCTGGTTCCTCCAGGGTGCGCTCTGAGTCAGTAGGGCGCCACCCTCCACCCGAAGTCCTTGTTAAAGTGCACTTTCTGACTGAGCCACCAGCGTGGGGCCTGGGATTCTGCACTTCTCACAAGCTCCCAGGTGATGTGGAGCCCACTGGCTGTGGGTAGCTAGGGCCTTGGGTAGGGACCGGGAGTACATCCGTGGTAGCCCCAAACCACACTAACATGGATGGAGAAGTGAGCTGTTTTTGTTTTGTTTTGTTTTGTTTTTTTTGAGACGGAGTCTCGCTCTGCTGCCCAGGCTGGAGCGCAGTGGCCAGATCTCAGCTCACTGCAAGCTCCGCCTCCCGGGTTTACGCCATTCTCCTGCCTCAGCCTCCCGATTAGCTGGGACTACAGGTGCCCGCCACCACGCCTGGCTAGTTTTTTTTTTGTAGTTTTAGTAGAGACGGGGTTTCACCGTGTTAGCCAGGATGGTCTCGATCTTCTGACCTCGTGATCCGCCCGTCTCGGCCTCCCAAAGTGCTGGGATTACAGGCTTGAGCCACCGCGCCCAGCCTTTGTTTTGTTTTTTAACAAATAAGAGGGTGAGGCCTCACCCCACACCTATTGAATCAGAACTTCCAGGGGTTGTTGCCTATGTGGGGTCTTTACAGGGCATAACTTGTTCTTCTCTGCCATGTGCAGCTAACTAACCCTCCTTCCCTGTCACCAGCACCCCTACCAGTATACATGTCTCTCATGGACACAAAGACGCCCTTTCCCCCCACTAACTGCTCAAAGGCCTTTGAGATGAAGCCATGCCATGTTTCTCTCTCTTCTGTCCCCAGGCAGAAAGGGCGGACACAGAGTTATGGAGGGGGGTGGTGTGGCTTGCCCAGGCGGCCACAGTTGGGGGCATGGGCAGCCATGCTACTTGTCGGGCCTGTCACCTCTTTGTCCCTTTTAGAATTCTTACACATCGGTGGAGACATTTTGCAGCCACCAATGCAGTAATTAATTCTGGCAAAGATCATCACTGGATGCCAAAACCATTAGATGTAAGGTTGTTGGGGACAGAATATTCACAAAGTCTCCAAATATTACCCCAAATTACCTGTGAATCAGGAAAGGAAACTGCGTCTTTACAAGCGAGAGATCTGGCAGCCGCCACCTGGGCCACGTGATCAAACAGCCTCCTCAACAGTGGGGCAGCCTGACCCAACCAGCCGCCAGATGCGGGGCTGGGGAGGAGGCATACAGCTTCTCCTGCAAGGTGCTCTTTTCAAAATGCTCAGCCTGAATCTCACCGCGGGAATGAATCAAGCAAATTCATACTCTGGCACATTCTATAAGGACTGGTCTCTTCCAAGAAGTCATTCTCATTAAAGCAAATATACATATATATATATATATATTTTTTCTCGATTAGAGAGGAGACATAATAACTAGAGATCTAACAACCGAATGTAGTGTGTGTGCTTCTTGATTGAATCCTAGATTTTTTGTTTGTTTGTTTTGTTTTTGAGATGGAGTCTCTCTGTGTCGCCCAGGCTGGAGTGTAATGCTGTGATCTCAGCTCAC
>NW_016807256.1:346580-350483 GCF_001698545.2 Rhinopithecus bieti
AAAAAAAGAAAGAAAAGAAAAGAAAAGAAAAAAAGAAAAATTTGTAGTTTAATTGAACAGCAATGGTCACATGCCACCCAGTTAGCTGACTTGGACTTGGGCCAGAGAGAGTTGGAGTGGGGCACTGGAGATGTCCACAGGCCTCGGGAAGTTCAAGTGAGAGATAAAAACTTTCCATTTCCTGCCCCGGGCCTAATCCCTGAGTCCTTCCTTCCTCGATCTTCCTCACTGCTGTGAGGATACCCCTGGTCCTTGTGGTCCTGTGTGGCAATTTTATGTTGTTTTGTGGTAAGATACGCATAACATAACATTTACCACTAGTGACTTTTAGTCTATTCTCAATGTTGTGCAGCCATGGCCACTGTCTAGTTCCAGAACAGGTTCATCACCCCAAAAGGGACCTCATACCCCTCAGCAGTGACTCCCCAGGCCCCCCTGCCTCCAAGTCCTGACAACCATTCATCTGCTTTCTGTCTGTATGGATTTGCCCGTTCTGGACACTTCACGGAAATGGAATCATGCAGTATGGGATCTTGCGACTGGCCTCTTTGCCTTGCTAGACTGTGCTCATGCAGTCGTGTGTGCCCGCCTTTCAATCTTTATATGTCGGGATGGGTGTACCATGTTGTGCTCATCCATTCATCCACTGGCGGACACGGGTTGCCTCCGAGTCTTGGTTACTATGGATACTCTGCTGTGAGCATTTGAGCATAAGTTTTCTTTGCATGCCTGTTTTCAGTTCTTTGGGGATTGCTGCGTCATATACATAAGCTACACCTAACCTTGTGAGGAGCCACAGACTGCTTCCCTGGCTGCACTATTTTACATGCCCAGCAACAAAGTGTGAGGCTCCAGAGTCCCCGCATCCTCTCCAATACTCCTTTCACTGATTCCGGCCCCTTGTGGTGTGTGGCGGTATCTCACTGTGGTTTGGGCGTGCGTTTCCTCTGTGCGAACTGGCCCATGCTGACACGTCTTTTCCTGCGCTTATTCGATGTCATCTTCAAGTCCTCCCTGTCCCTTGCCCCCAGTCCAACGGCAGATCCTGGCAGCCTACCTCTAAAACCCAAGCTGACTCTGACCACATCCCACCATCTCTACTGCCACCCCTGGGGTCATGCCACCATCATCTGTGGTCTGGATCACTGCCGTTGCTTGCTGGTCTAGCCCCTACAGTGTGTTCTGCTGGGAGCTCCCTTCGCTACAAGGAAGCATGGCTGGTTTCTTGTCATCATTTAGGTCTCAGCTTAAGTGTCACTGACCCAGAGAGGCTGTCCTGACCACTCTACCCACCCAGGCAGCTTTGTCCCTGTCCCCTCCCACCTTCCAACGAATCCCCTTGGGGAGCGAAACGGGATGGGGGGTGTGTTGTAGATCCAAGCACCTCACACCGTCTGCTCCTCATGCAGTCCACCATCTCTCCCTTCAGCTCCTTGGCGCTTCTTTCCTATGCGGCACCCTGTGCTTCCCAGGCCCACCCCACACCATCTCCAGCCTGCCCGGGAGTCACGTGTCCTCGGCCCACAGAATCCCCAGCACATGCCCCACCCGCAGGCCTAGCCCCAGCCCTGGGGTCCCTGGTGCCCCACCTGCCAGGGCCCCTCCCCTGCCTTGCTCAACCCCCAACACTCCTGATTGTTGGAAAGGTCTTCCCATGCCCACCACGACCTCCTCCCACTCATCTGTGGGCGGGAGAGCTTCGTCCCTGCCCCACGTTGCCCCCCTAGCGTCCAGGCCCACCACCAAGCTCCCGACAAGCCTGGGAACCGCACTGGTGAGTGGGGACACACCTGCGGGGGGGCTTGCTCACACCGAGGGGCTGGGGGTGATGGTGGCTTTCCCAGGGCACCCTGCCTTGGGCTGCAGGCTGCTGGGTGGGCACCGGCTCCCTCAGAAGGCAGCCCAACCTGGGATCCTGCCGGCCGGGGCCTGGGGCGGTCAGTGCCCCAGCACCTGTCCTCTTCTGCTCAGATGCTGGGCTGGGAGAGCCTCGGCCACAGCTCGGCCACTCAGAACCCTTTCTGCAAGCCTTACAGGGACCAATTGGGGGGGCGTGCAGAGGGGCTGCGCTGTGGGGAGGGCGCATGGCTCAGTCCTCCTGGCCTGAAGCCTGCCTGGCCTAAGTGGCCTCCAGGACCCATGGCCAGGCCCTTCTCCAGCCTTCCAGAAAGAACCAGCTTCCCAGGGTTCCCTGGGGAAGGCCTGGGGCCACCTCCTCTGGAGGGGTGGGGGCTGTGCTTCATTCCTCCTTCCCCAGGTCCCCTTCCAGACCGGAAGGTCTCCTCCCCGACCTGGAGCCCACAACCTTGTAATTAAATTGTAAACATCCTTGTGATTAAATTTATGTAATATCTATCATTATTATTACTATTTTAGACTAAATTACTTAGAGCACATTGACTGGATCAAAGGCTACGATGAACGTTTTCAAGAATTTTTATAGTTATTGACAAATTCCTTTCCAGAAAGTTGACCACTCTACACTCTGGGATAAGATTCAGACTAAGTGTGTCTAGAGAGGGTGATAGGGTCGGCTGGGAGGAGGAACTGGGCTTGCAGGGGACCTGGGGCCATGAGTGCTCTCAGTGTGCAAAGGGGGAACTGGACTGTCCCAAGCAGGGTGTGAGGGCCACTTGGGCCACATTCAGGCAGAGGGGCCCCGCTAAGGCTGGAGTCCCCTGTTCAGAGCAGGGACCGTGATGGAAATTAAGGACTTCCATGTCAACTGTGGTTGAGATTGGAGCCACAGTCGTAGGGTCAGCCCTCTTGGGCCCGTCTTGGCAGCAAATCAGGAAGGAAATAGATCTGTATGCCGAAGAGTCGCCATAGGGCACATCAAGATCCCGGCTGAGCCGTGTTGTGCTCACAGGCTGCTGCCCTCCCTGGGGCAGCGGAGTACCAGGGACTTGTATTTTCATCTTTGTGCTCCTCTGCCTCCTCAGTGTGGCGCTCTGAGCACTTTGATTATTTGAAAGGAAATGCGACAAAATCTATCGCGCTAGCATGGGATGGAGGAGGGGTCTTTGTGAACAGGCTTTGAGGGTTTGCTTGGCTGCCAGCTCACTACCCAATCAACAGGGTTGACTGCCACAGGGTGGCCTCACTTAGGGGAAGCATGATGCCCAGCATGTGGTCAGGATGGCACAGGAGCGCTGGAGAAGATGAGAGTCACTGGGAACCCGGACGAGGGGGGACAAGGGGCATTTGAGTGGGCTTCAGGCACGCGAAGTGTTGCAAGATAAAGTGGGTTTCTTCTGGATTGCTCCAAAGGAGGGAGGTTGCTCCCAATGAAGGAAACATTCAGTAGTGAGAGTTTTGCGATAATGAGCTCAGTCAACAATCCCCACTCTCCACATACTAGAAGCAAAGTGGATTTCTTCTGGATTGTTCCAAAGGAGGGAGGTTTGCACTTGATGAAGGAGACTTTTTTCGGGGGGAATGGGGGGTGGATGGAGTCTCACTCTGTTGCCCAGGCTGGAGTGCAGTGGTGCAATCTCAGCTTACTGCAGCCTCCACCTCCTAGGTTCAAGTGATTCTCCTGTGTCAGTCTCTTCAAGTAGCTGAGATTACAGGCGTGCACCACCATGCCTGGCTAATTTTTGTATTTTCAGTTGAGACGGGGTTTCACTCTGTTAGCCAGACTGGTCTCAAACTCCTGACCTCAGGTGATCTGCCTGCCTTGGCCTCCCAAAGTGCTGGGATTACATGCGTGAACCTCCGCGCTGGGCAATTTTTGTATTTTGAGTAGAGTCTGGGTACATCAGACCCAGGGGCTGGGTCATGCCTGTAATCCCAACACTTTGGGAGGACTAAGCAGGTGGCTTGAGCCTAGGAGTTAGAGACTAGCCTGGGCAACATGGTGAAACCTTGTTTCTTCTTCTTCTTCTTCTTTTTTTTTTTTTT
>NW_016807256.1:351220-364298 GCF_001698545.2 Rhinopithecus bieti
CCTCCCAAAGTGCTGGGATTACAGGCTTGAGCCACCGCGCCCGGCCCCCATTTCTTATTATTGTTTTATAAAGATAGATCAGATAAATTACAGGTCATTAATATATATTCAACAAATTATGGAAATATATAAAATTTTAATTCAGCCAAGAAACATATTAAACTTTTGTCTTTAGCAAACTGCCAGGAGTTGGGATGGAAGTAGAACTCAGGGTGAAGCCCTCTTGGGGTTTGTAGTCTAATGAAAGGGAGGTAATTAGACAATCACACATAAAAGGCTGAGCTCCGGCCTGGGTACCTTGAGGCCTCCTGGACTTGCTGTAGCATCTGGAGAAGTATGGGGCATCATCTCACGTTACTTAGCACCAGCACTGGCACCCAGCTTTGATGTGGGCCCTGTTGGCCTGAGCGTTTTTCCTTGAAGAAGGTATTGAAGGCAGATTGAAGCCGACTGTGCCCACCCGTCCCCGACGCCCTTCCTCTGCTTGCCTCTCTGCTGTGTTTTCCACCAAGTACATACTATGAATAAGCATGTGCGCCTCCATTAACCGCACATACAGAATGCCAGAAATTGTTTGTTTGACCGCTGGCAGACCTTTGGGCTGTCCCTGGTGTTTGGCCGCTGTGGACTTCATGCCCCCATCCTCCTGGTCCTCCTGGTGGCAGTTCTGAAGGGCGTCTCCTCCCATCTCATGGCTCCAGGTGCTTGCTGGTGGGTCCCCTTTGCCCTGAGCACCTGTTGATATCCTTTGCCGATGTTCTTCTTGAGTTGTTTGTGTCTGTGTTTTCTTCTTGTTTTGTAGGAATTCTTTGCATATTCTGGAAAACCCATTATGAGGTCCGTGCATTGAAAGGCTCTCCTCTCAGCCCGCCTGTTTACTGCATTTAGGGTGTCTTTTGTCGTCTAGAAGTTTTACATCTCTTCCATTATTGCTTGCCCATTTGAAATATTGAGAATTTCATCTCTATCCCACACGGTAAAGATATTGTTCTCTTGTTTTGCTTTGTCTCTGTAGGTCTTTGATCCAATTGGAATTGCTTGGCCAGGGTTTGGACTAGGTCTTCTGTCTTGGTGGGGCGAGCTCCCAGGGTGCGGAAATGTTTGCAGGTGGGGTAGGAGGGAGAGTCTGGCGGAAAGCAAGCCTGGGGTTGGCCATGTTGAGTGTTTGTGCCTTTTAGAGACTGGAGTGGTCGAGTAGGCAATCCGAAAGTTGGGGCATTACAGGGGTGGCTTTACCAGTGTGCTACCTCAGGATGGTTGGGGGTGGGGGGAGCAGGGCTCTGAGCAGAACTGGAAGAGCTGCTGCCATCAGAAGGGCCACAATGTGGCTCCTTACCATGTGCCTGGCCCTGTACCTCTATGCTTATGGCCCCATATTTTCCCACCTTGTTGGCAGCCCTTAGCCCCTCCCCAGAGAGGAGCTCATTTCTTCCTTGGGGGTCCAACATGACCTGATGAGAGAGAGAGAGAGAGAGAGAGAGAGAGAGAGAGAGAGAAAGAAGGCTTCAAGAGCCAGTGGCTTCCCCCCAAAGACCTGCCTGGCTGTCACAGGCGATCACTCTGATTGCTGTTGATCTGAGGTGCTGAGGCTGTGCACGCGCCCATCCCCCTCTTGACATCCCAGCCTCCACCAGCCCGCCCAGCAAGCTCTCCTCAGTTTCCATAGCAACACTGCTGCTGGGTAATGATTCCAGGGAGAAAGGCATTCCTGCGTTCTCTGTCATCTCTGTCACCTGAGCATCCCACTGCCTGCTTGCTGTCCTGCCCCGGGAGTTCAGGAAGAAACCCTGAGGACAGCTCCGAGCCCTTCTGCTTGTGTTTTGGCTTCTCCTCAAGGGCAGTGGTAAGCTGGTAAATGTTCCCAGACAAAAAGCCCTGATTTGGAGCATTTGCCGATTTCCTCAGTGTAAATGCTGCCACTGTAGCCGATTTCAAGCCACCACTGCGATGTCACTGAGCTTGGAGTTGGGGGGAATGCACACACCATCAGAGTATTCCCACCTCCCATGCCAGATGTGAATAACCCCAAGAGCACAGATGACAGAAAAGTGTAGTAAGATAATTAGACAGTGATGTGTTCCGAGGATTTATTGACTTTGTTGTTAATATCATTCAGTTACATTTCTACAGTTAAAATATCAATAATGGCTGTGTTTGACAACTGGCGCCCAAATTTCCCAGCTTCAGTCGGCTCTAGTCACTGCTGCTGAGAGTGTTGAGGCCATTCCGTCATGTCCCTTTGTCTACAGCCTTCCCGAACCCACACTCTGCTGCCGCCTACCCTCTTCCATCCTGCCTTTCTCACTGCAGCCTCTCCACCAAGCACAGCGTGCCCTGTCCCGACTGGCATTCTTATGGTCTTCCAACAAATACTTTCCTAGCTGAAAGCTGTTTCCTTTATAGTCTTTGATCCAGAAATTGCACCTCAAGAAATTTTATCCACTTTGACAACCACTGGTTACACAAAGATTTAAGTATGAAAAATGTGCAAAATGCACCCCAAAATGTGTCTTTGCCACATTCTTTATAATAAAAAATCAAAGCCAGCCTTAGTGATGTGATGATGAACATGATGGTCCACTGGTGTGGATGGACCTTTAAGGGGCCTGCAGCTACAAAACGGCACACATAGAAAACAGACTGGAAGGAAATAGGCCGCATGGCCGGGTGCGGTGGCTCATGCCTGTAATCCCAGCACTTTGGGAGGCTGAGGCAGGAGGAGTACTTGAGGTCAGGAGTTCGAGACCATCCTGGCTAACATAGTGAAACCCCATCTCTACTAAAAATACAAAAATTATCCAGGTGTGGTGGTGGGTGCCTGTAATCCTAGCTATTGGGGAGGCTGAGGCAGGAGAATCGCCTGAACCCAGGAGATAGGTTGCAGTGAGCCAAGATTGTGCTACTGCACTTCAGCCTGGATGACACAGCAAGACTGTCTAAAACAAAAAATAGCTGGGCGTGGTGGCACACACCTGTAGTCCCAGCTACTTGGGAGGCTGAGACAGGATAATTGCTTGAGCCCAGGAGGTGGAGGTTGCAGTGAGCCAAGATCGTGCCACTGCACCTCAGCCTGGGCAACACAGCAAGACTCCATCTCAAAAAAAAAAAGCCCCCAAAAAACAAAAAATGAACATGTGTTTCTTTTACAATCAGACAAAACTGATTTTGACAACAAGCTCTTTTCAGAATATGAAAAATTTGGGGGAGGAGGGAGACATAGAAAACTTCAATGATTATCTACAAGGACATAGGTCGAAAAAAGGTAACGCAGGAGCCACTGCTGAGGCCATAGGGGTTCCGAGGACAAGCTGGGCTCTCCTGTGATAGCTGTCTTCCCGGAAAGACTCCTACAGCGGTGGTTCTACTGTGTTGCAGGCACTAAGACAAGATTTTGCCGTCGGAATTCATATCTCTGTGAGAAACCTGGGGAGGGAGGTGCTGCCCTGAGAATGCAGGACAGAGAGTTCTTGTAAACTTGCTAATATTCGCACAACTCGGAAAAGCAGAGGACTCTGTGCAGCCGCATCCACCTGCGTCCACACCCAGGGCCCTTCTGCCCTCTCATCTGGCACAAGCTTCCAGCCTGCTCCATCCCCAGGTGGACTCTGGGTCCTCTCCGTGCTGACTGGGGGCTTCGCTTCCAACTGCAAACCAACCTCCCCATGTCTTTTCTTGGCCCTGCTCCCTTTGCCTGATGGAGGCCAGGTGCCCCCTGCTCCAGAAGCCTTCTCTGCCTCCCGCCAAGGCATGCATGGCCGGCCATGTGTGCTCCCTTACCTGTCCCCACGCTCACCTGCGGGGCATAGCCATTTGGGCACAATGCTAGTGTGTAGCCTCCCCAGGCCCAGAACAGCCCTTCCACAAGCCACTGGGCCCATGAGGAGACCCTGCACACCTGCCTCGAGAGCTGCCTCCTCCTGGTAATGCTTCCTGCTGACCCTTGCTGGCCCTGTGGCACGTGCCCTGAATTCTGGTGGAGTCTGTTCAGTCCTTCTTGGTCCTTAGTCATTCATCCCTTCTCTACTTGCCTCCCTTCCCCAAGGAGGACTTGAAGGTAGCAGCATACTGTGCCAGGGTGCTGCGGAAGCAGCCTTCGACCTTGTGGGCACTCCTTGCCTCACCAGCTGCGCTGTACATAATGGGCTTCCTTCTGCTCCCCTCCATCGTCCTTCCTTCACCCCCACAGCATCCCGCAGAGCTGCTCAGGTCCCGCTTCCACCTTGGGCCCTGGCCCTCGATGGCCGCCTCCTCCCTGACCCCTCCTTCTGGCCACCGGGCAGCCTGTCCTGGCTCATGACCTTGACTCAGTGCCACCACCTTGCTGAGCTTGCTGACGTGGTTTCCTCATCTGCAATAATGGCATCTCCCTCAAGGTTGTTGGGGGTTAGGATTTTGTGGGGACCCACATCAGGGGTCTTTCCCAGAATGTAGCACATGGCATGTGCCCAAAAAAACAGTGGTGGGTTTTTTTTTTTTTTTTTGGAGACAGAGTCTTGCTCTGTCATGCAAGCTGGGGTGCAGTGGTACAATCTCCGCTCACTGCAAGCTCCGCCTCCTGGGTTCACGCCATTCTCCTGCCTCAGCCTCCCGAGTAGCTGGGACTACAGGCGTCCACCACCACGCCCCGCTAATTTTTTTGTATTTTTAGCAGAGACGGGGTTTCACCATTTTAGTCAGGATGATCTCAATCTCCTGACCTTGTGATCAGCCCCCCAAAGTGCTGGGATTACAGGCGTGAGCCATTGCGCCCGGCCCAGTGGTGGCTTTATAAGGACCACTTTCCTAGCACCTCTTTTAGGCTACTTTGCAGTTCCAGGGGATTTCTTGTATGTCAAAGGCTTTTCTCTTGGGCAAGTCAGTTGCCACTGTGAGGATACAACACCCTATCTTTAGGCATCTTCCTACTTCTCCCCCAACCTGACCCTGGCCCTCCCTAGTGAGTAGACATTTGTTGAGAGACTCAGCTCATCTGAAGAGTCAAGGTCATCCTCTTGCTTGATGTTGAGTGAGCACAACACAGATGCTCACTGAGTGTTGGCTGTTATGGTCCAGTCAGTGCCAAGGAACTCAATGGGATCTTCTTCATGCTAGCTGTGGCCTTAGTGCTGCCCTAGAAAGAAGCGGGTCCGGATGGGGAGAGACCAGGAGAGCTCAAGCAGAGTCTGGAGGACGTTGTAGGGTGGTATCACAGCCTCCAGACCCAGTGCACAGAGGCTGGGTCCCCCAGCCCTTGGTGTGACTTGGCGATCCCCAGCTGGCCTTCAGTGGGATGAAGGCTGAGCAGTGGGGCTTGCCTGGGAACGGGGGCACCAAAGGTAGCCAGGGCTGCAGACAGAGAGCAGGTTCCTTGCTTGAGCGGATTGGGGTGCTGGTTGTCAGCCCAGGTCCTGCCAGCTAGGGCCTCTGCCTTGACCTCACAGGGGAGGAGTGGGCCCTTGAGGGTTCTTACAGAGGCGTGTCTCTGCCGCAGGTGAACGGGAAGGAGCTCTCCAAGCTGTCTCAGGAGCAAACTCTGCAGGCCCTGCGCTCCTCCAAGGAGCCCCTGGTGATCCAGGTGCTGAGACGCAGCCCCCGCCTCCGGGGGGACAGCTCCTGTCACGACCTGCAGCTGGTGGACAGTGGCACTCAGACCGACATCACCTTCGAGCATATCATGGCGCTGGGCAAGCTGCGTCCGCCCACCCCGCCCATGGTCATCCTGGAGCCGTACGTCCTCTCTGAGCTGTGAGTCGCCCTCAGGAGGGCCCCGGGCCCTGCCTCCAAAGAGGGCAGGCCACCTGGGGCGGCCATCTGCACACCACCCTCTCGGGCAGGAAGCAGGCCCCTCGGCCTCCAGAGCTGACTGTGGTATCCGAGGGCTCCAAAACCTCCAGGCCTCTAGCCTTGGGCCAGGCTCCAGAAGGTGCCCCGTTGTATCTACCCCCAGGGCCGAGGGAGGACCCTCCTGTCCGGGACGACGCTGCCGGAAGTGCCAGGGTTGAGGGCCTCAGCTCCTACTCCTCCATCCTCTCTCCTCTGCTGCCTCACAAGCATCACTCCTTGAATCTTCTTGCATCCCTTGTCTGTCTCATTCCTCTACCTGCTCTGAATTTCCTCCATCTCTTCGGCTTCTTTCTTTGGCCCGACCGGAAGAAGGGCCTTTCATCCAGGCCTGGTGGCTCATGACCGCGTGAGCGCTGCCTCATTCTGCTAATCTTAGCTCGGGCTGTGGGGAGGTAGGCCACAGGGCCATGAGCAGCCAATCTTAGTTTTGGGGCCAGGAAGGTAGCCCCTGGAGGTAGGGTGGGCCTCCCTCTGCTCTGCAGAAGTCCTCCAGGGCCTGGATAACTCCTGGGGGCGTTGCATGAGTGGGGCCAGTACTGGGCGGGCGGGTGGGTACCTAGAGATTGGAGAAGTCGGTCCCTGCCAGCTGGTGTGGTTGGAGGAGTCTGGTCTGCGGGACGGGCGAGCTAGTATGTGCAGGTCCTCCGTGTGGATGCCGCACACTCAGGTGCGAGAAGTGTCCCCGGTCTTTGCATGGCTGCATGTTGCCCAGGAAGGAGCTCTGCAGGAGGCAGCTGGGCCACCCACCCTTGAGAGCACAAGCAGAGCAGGTCTCCGTGCCAGGCACGCTGGGATTGGCCTGCCTGGGAGCTGGGGCTGAGGTGTGAGAGGACAGCCAGCCGGTCTGACCCCCACCTTCTCCTGGGCAGCCCCCCCATCAGCCATGAGTATTATGACCCGGCGGAATTTATGGAGGGCGGCCCGCAGGAGGCAGACCGCTTGGACGAGCTGGAGTATGAGGTGAGCCGGGTGGCCAGGCCAGGGCCCGCAGCCAGCTGTGGCAGCCGCCCCGACGCCTGCGTGCCTTCCTGCCCAGGCCTGACCCCGTGGCCCTCCCGGCACGTGTCTGGCTGAGTCAGGGAGGGTGCGGGTGAGGTTACATGTTCTGTCCATGTTGGTGAGTCCACGTCCCATGCATGTCTGTCTTCTGTGTCCTGTGCCTGTGTGTGCCTCGCGCATTTCCTGGGAGGGAGACCACTGAGTACATGCGCCACGTGGGATGGTAAGAGAGACCCTCAAAGCGGGGACTGGAAACTGAACTCAGGGGTCCCAGAGGAAGCTGAGGGGCTGCGGGTTGAGGGGCTGGGCTGTGCTGCCTGCTCCCTCACTCACGCATTTCTGGGGCTTTCTACCTCTGCTTCCTCCCGGACCCCTCGTGGCAGGAGGTGGAGCTGTACAAAAGTAGCCACCGGGACAAGCTGGGCCTGATGGTTTGCTACCGCACAGACGACGAGGAGGACCTGGGCATTTATGTCGGAGAGGTATGCAGACGGGTATGCCCCAGCCCCGAGGCCCCTCCACGTGGCCTGCCCATGGCTCAGAGGCTGCCCGTAAGGTCCCAGCTAGCAGAGACAGGGCATCACAGCCAGGGTACTGCGTGGTGAGGCGAGGATGGTCGATGGCTTCAGCCACTGTCCACTGAGGCAGTCATCTGCAGAAAGAGGCCTGTGCCCGGGCGGGACAGCAGATGGGCCTGAGAACGAGCAACAGAGCTGCTTTCTAGTCCCCTCCTCAACCCATCTTGGGCAGATGTCTGTGCATCCCCAGGAGGGGTGGCCCCTCGCCCCTCCCTACTAGCAGCATCCCACTAAAGCCACCCTTCCAGATGGACAATGTCCTACTTTCCACCAAGTAGCTCAGGGCTGACCAAAAGCACAGGCTTCCATGCAGAGGAGCCTAGGAGTGCCAGGGGCAGGGGCAGTGAGAGGCGACTACTCCACAGCCTCTGCCCCTGCTTTCTGGGACTGGGGGCTGGAAGGGGAGCCAGAGAGCCTTCAGCTTGCTTTGGGGACCCTGAGGTGAGCCTGCTCCCTTCTACTGAAAGGGCATGTTAGGCACCAAGTCCCCAAGATGTGTGTGTCCTGCAGGTAAATCCCAACAGCATTGCAGCCAAAGACGGCCGGATCCGTGAGGGAGACCGCATCATCCAGGTGAGCACTTGCAGGCTGCCCTGGCCCAAGGCCCCGCTGCACCTGTCGGCCCAGCCACCTCTCTTTAGCCAGTCCCTAGCTCTCTCCCACTAAGAGCCAAGCCTGAGGCCCAGCAGCCTGCCATGTCCCAAACCCAGGCTGAGTCTCATCTCTCTCCTGCCCACTCACCCCAGTGGCTCCCGTGTGCCTATGGGATTTGCTGGCATCCAGGGCCCCTGCTGCTCTGAAACCTCCTGACCCCTCTCCCTTTGCTCCACTCCATGCTGTCCTGAGCACACATTGGTTCTTGCAAGAGCCAGGCCACCCTCTCCCTGGTACCCTCCACTTAGTTGCATCCTCCCGGAGCTCAAGCCCAGCCTAGCCCAGCGGAGCCCAGAGTGCTTGGGCTCCCTGCACTCGCCCAGGGTCCGCCCTAGGGCCAGCCCTAGCATCCTTGTTGATTGTACCCTGGCCTGCCTCAGATTAACGGTGTGGACGTCCAGAACCGGGAAGAGGCGGTGGCCATCCTGAGCCAGGAAGAGAACACCAACATCTCCCTGCTGGTGGCCCGACCTGAGAGCCAGGTGTGTGTGCCTGGCAGGGCGACCCAGGGCCACGACATCAGGCTTTCTGTCTTGGAAGCTGCTGGCCGTGACTAGGGCACACATGTGCCAACAACCTGGAGTTGATGGAGGGTGGGTGGGCAGGGGTCTCTTGGGGCCCGTTTCCCCTCCTGGCCTCTGAAGGCTGAGTGGGCTGGGACCTTGTCCCCCAGGTTGTTGAACTTCACTGAAACAAAGAAACAAAGTGTAGGGCCCAGAGCAGATAAGGGCATATGGGGAGGTCCTTGAAGCTGTGGGGACACCAGGGCCTGTCTCCACAGCTGGCGAAACGGTGGAAGGACAGCGACCGGGATGACTTCCTGGATGACTTTGGCTCTGAGAATGAGGGGGAGCTGCGTGCTCATAAACTGAAATCACCCCCTGCCCAGCAGGTGAGGAAGGAGAAGGGTGCTGGTGGGGAGGGCAAGAAGGAAAGAACTGGGTGGAAGGCGCTGAGGCTGTGCAGGGTCTCCCAATGCTTGGCAGGAAAATGAACCAGGTCTGAAGCCCTTTCAATCCTCCTGTGACATCCCGTGACATCCCTGTCCATGGGACCTAACTGAGCGGTACTTACCTTTCTGCTGTAGCTCCGAAACGAAGAGGAGAAGGGGGCTCCCGATGCAGGCCCAGGCCTGAGCAACAGCCAGGAGCTGGACAGCGGGGTGGGCCGGACTGACGAGAGCACCCGGAACGAAGAGAGCTCTGAGCACGACCTGCTGGGGGACGAACCCCCGAGCTCCACCAACACCCCGGGAAGCCTGCGCAAGTTTGGCCTGCAAGGGGACGCCCTGCAGAGCCGGGACTTCCATTTCAGCATGGACTCTCTGCTGGCCGAGGGGGCGGGGCTGGGAGCTGGCGACGTCCCGGGCCTCACAGATGAGGAGTATGAGCGCTACCGCGAGCTCCTGGAGATCAAGTGCCACCTAGAGAACGGCAATCAGCTGGGCCTCCTCTTCCCCCGGGCCTCCGGAGGCAACAGTGCCCTGGATGTCAACCGCAACGAGAGCCTGGGCCACGAGATGGCCATGCTGGAGGAGGAGCTACGGCACCTGGAATTCAAGTGCCGCAACATCCTGCGGGCGCAGAAGATGCAGCAGCTGCGTGAGCGCTGCATGAAGGCCTGGCTGCTGGAGGAGGAGAGCCTCTACGACCTGGCGGCCAGCGAGCCCAAGAAGCACGAGCTGTCTGACATCTCCGAGCTGCCTGAGAAGTCGGACAAGGACAGCACCAGCGCCTACAACACTGGGGAGAGCTGCCGCAGCACCCCGCTGCTCGTGGAACCCCTGCCCGAGAGTCCCCTGCGGCGGGCTGCAGCCGGCAACTCCAACTTGAACCGGACCCCTCCCGGCCCCCCTGTTGCCACCCCCGCCAAGGCAGCTCCTCCACCGGGGAGCCCCGCCAAGTTCCGGTCCCTCTCCCGGGATCCTGAGGCCGGCCGGAGGCAGCATGCGGAGGAGCGCGGCCGCCGCAATCCCAAGACCGGGTTGACCCTGGAGCGCGTGGGCCCCGAAGGCAGCCCTTACCTCTCGCGGCGCCACCGCAGCCAGGGCCAGGAGGGCGAGCACTACCACAGCTGCGTGCAGCTGGCCCCGACGCGAGGCCTGGAGGAGCTGGGCCACGGCCCCCTGAGCTTGGCCAGTGGCCCTCGGGTGGGCGGGGTGGCGACCGCGGCCACTGAAGCACCGCGCATGGAGTGGAAGGTGAAGGTGCGCAGCGATGGAACCCGCTACGTGGCCAAGCGGCCCGTGCGAGATCGGCTGCTGAAAGCCCGTGCCCTGAAGATCCGGGAGGAGCGCAGCGGTATGACTACCGACGACGACGCAGTGAGCGAGATGAAGATGGGCCGCTACTGGAGCAAGGAGGAGCGGAAGCAGCACCTGATCCGAGCCCGCGAACAGCGGAAGCGGCGCGAGTTCATGATGCAGAGCCGGCTGGAGTGCCTGCGGGAGCAGCAGAATGGCGACAGCAAGCCCGAGCTCAACATCATTGCCCTGAGCCACCGCAAAACCATGAAGAAGCGGAACAAGAAGATCCTGGATAACTGGATCACCATCCAGGAGATGCTGGCCCATGGCACACGCTCGGCTGATGGCAAGCGGGTCTACAACCCTCTCCTCTCGGTCACTACTGTGTGAGCTGCCCCGGCGGGTGCACGGCCCAGGCCCAAGGAGCCCCCTGGGGCCCCAGCCCTCACTCTCCTATAGAGATTATGTGTGTGTGTGCGCGTGCTCGCTGTGCGCATGCACACACCTCCCCGTCTAGGTGTGCGCACAGGGCTTTGTTAGCAGAGAGAAGCCCCTGAGGAGAAGGGACGCTTTTCTTCTTTCTGCCCAAGTAAAGTGACGACGCTAGTGGCCAGTATTGGGGGCACACCTGTAATGGGCACCCCTTCGGCTGTGCGTGTGCATTTCCCATTCCCCATGCTCTTGCGTGTGCTTGCACGTGCACGCACACACATACCCAGTGATCTCTCCACCCGACCCGTGTACTTGCAGACAGGGAAGTTGAGCTGAAAGGAGCACAAGAGAGTGTCCGGCTTCGCTGCTGAGCTCGGCCTCTCCCCGCTGCAGTTATTTGTAGACAAAGGCACCCCGATTTTTGTGGTTTTTCTCCCTTTCTGTGCTTGCCAATAGTTGTTTTGTTTTGTGGACCTGACCTGGGGGCTGGCAGCTCCTTCAGGCAGCCTGGCAGAGGTGGAACTCCCCCCTCCACTGATGGCTGGGAAGGGAGTTGGGGAGGAAGATCGGGAGGGAGGGCTGGGGATGGATGGGAGGGAAGGGGAGGGAAAGGTGGGAGGAATGGGAAGCAGCTGTTCTGGTGGCTTCCACTCTGAGGTGTGGGAACGGGGAGCTTTTGGGGGGCACCTGTTTCCCCAGTGACTGAGAGAGAGCAAGACTGCAGGAACGGAGGGGTCTTGCAGGGTGTCCACTAAGAAGTCCCAGAGCCCGTTCTGCGTCCCACACCATCTGGAGCAGGGGCTTCTCTTCTGAGTGAACTGAGGAAGGTGATTAGAAGGGTCTAGAAGCCAAGCCCCATGAGCAGCAGTGGAAGACCTTGGGCCATGCGGCCTGGAGAGGACTTGGTGGTGATCCGCAACCTGGACCCCAGTGAGGTGGTGGGCTGACTGGGAAGGAGAGGCCCCCAGCCTCCTCAGGATTTTCACGTGTGAACTAGGCTGCCTGGGGGTGCCCCTCAGGCTTGGAGAGACCTGGATTGGAGGCAGACAGGCTGCACCACCCCTTCCCCCTGCATCTCGAGAATAAAGCAAAAGCTGCCTTTGTACTTGGTTGAATCGTGGCCTCCCTGTGTTCATTCTTATTGGGCTGGGGAAAGAGTTGTCAGTTTGGGGTGGGAGAAGGAAGAGGGGGCAGGGTTAGAGTCAACTGAAAGCCAGGCTGCAGCCCTCGGTTTGTCTCGAATGTCAGGAGCAGTGACTGTGACCTCCCATGGGCAATTGTGTGGCACCCCAGGAGGAGATATACCAGAGTCACCTGAGTCATTTCAGAGGTGTCACAGTCACAGGGTGGTGACCAGATGCAGAAGGCTGGCAGAAGCCTGACTTCAGACTAGCCTCCAGGCAAGGGCCATGGTCATCTCCATGGACCAAACCGTAGGTGGGGCCCACTGCTGGCACATGCCACAGAGAAGTGGGTTCCAGTCCTATCCTGCCCAGCAGGGCCTGGTGCCATCCACTCTGGAAGGCGGAAGCTGCCCTCCCCATTTGGTGATCCCACAGTGCCTAGCAAGGTGCTCAGTTTGCAGAAGGCACTCAGTGGATGTCTTGGCCAGATAGATGAATACCCATGTTGTTGCCAGGGCCCTTCCATCCTGGGAGCTCTCAGCAAACCTTCGGGCTCTGTCAAGTGCCAGGAGCCATGTTCAATGCTGGGCAGGGTCAGGGCCTCAAAGACAACTCCGCAGACAACATGGGCACAGCCTGCCATGGGAGTGGTGCCCCCTGGAGTGGGCAGTGCTGCCGTGAAGGAGCGGAAGTGGTCAAGGAGGCATTCAGATTCTCCAGAAAGAAGACAGTATAGGCCAGGCGCGGTGGCTCATGCCTGTCATCCCAGCACTTTGGGAGGCATTCAGATGCTCCAGAAAGAAGACAGTATAGGCCGGGCGCTGTGGCTCACGCCTGTCATCCCAGCACTTTGGGAGGCCAAGGCGGGCGGATCACCTGAGGTCAGGAGTTCAAGACCAGCCTGGCCAACATGGAGAAACCCTGTCTCTACTAAAAATACAAAAATTAGCCGGGCGTGGTGGCAGGTGCCTGTAATCCCAGCTACTCAGGAGGCGGAGGCAGGAGAATCGCTTGAACCCGAGAGGTGCAGGCTGCAGTGAGCCGAGATTGTGCCACTGCACTCCAGCCTGGGTGACAGAGTGAGACCTCTGTCTCAAAAAAAATTTTTTTTTCATTTAAACTTCTCTAAGTACTGAGATCTGGGCAGCAAGTCAGTGACAGATTAGATGCTAAGAAGGTTGTGAAGGAAAAGTCCCAGTGCCTGTTCCCAGAAGCCTGGAGTC
>NW_016807256.1:365472-405286 GCF_001698545.2 Rhinopithecus bieti
AAAAAAAAAAAAAAAAAAAAAAAAAATAGCCTCTGGAGATTTCCATTTCTCTCCAGTAACAGCCAATGGGTAACCCAGACATCAGGAGTTTGATGGCTGGTACCAGTGGACTCCCTGACACCTTGGAGTAGGCACTGTCACTGCCTCACAGCTGAGCAAACTGACTTGGGTCCCATAGCTGGGAAGGGCTCACCTGGGATTTGCACCCAATTCCTTTGGTCCCCAAGACCCTCACTGCCTCACGGGCCCTCAGTGCCACTAAGGAATGCCATTAGCTAGTCAGGAGCCAGCATGTGCCAAGCTGAAAAACAGGCTGATGGGAGAGGTGCAGGATGAACTGCAGGTGTGTCAGGCCGGGATGCCTGCCTGGTATCCTGAGGGCACGGGTGCTCTTGGGAGAGGGGTCTCTAGGAGGAAGTTGATGTGCCCCTCACAGGTGGGGTTTTGTTTTGTTGAGACAAGGTCTCATTCTGTCACCTGGGCTGGAGCACAGTGGTGTGATCATGGCTCACTGCATCCTTGACCTCTCCAGGTCGAGTAGCTGGCAGTACAGGCGCATGCCACCACACCCAGCCAATTTTTCTGTAGACAGGGTCTCGCCATGTTGCCCAGATTGGTCTCAGACTCCTGACCTCAGGTGATCCTCCCACCTCGGCCTCACAAAGTGTGGGGATTACAGGTGTGTGCCACCACACCTGGCCATGGGCGTGTATTTTCCCAATATCCCATGAAGGCGCAGCACACTGGAAGCAAGGTGGTGTGGTCAGGGTGTGGAGTGTGGAGGGGCTGAGCCCAGACAGTTGCACACCGCATGGGCAGGGTGGGGGAACTTGCTGTGCCTGAGGGCGGCGCAGGGAAACCCCTCTGCGTGCAGACTGGGCCCGGGGCTTCCAACACAGGAGCTATAATGGAGACCAGGCTGGCTGTCTCCCCATGGAGCCTGTGGGGCCACCTGGGGATGAGTTGGCCAAGCCCACTGCCCTCACCAGAACCAGGAGAGAGACACTGGGAAGGTGGACACAGGGTTCTGTGGGGACCAGACAGAGGGCTTCATTGGGAGGAAGGAGGGGAGTTCTGGACCAAAGCCTGCCCCTTTCCCGCCTGGTGCCTCTGCTGGCCAGGCAGACAAGGGGACGCTGGGCCCCCAGCTCTCCCAGTCGGGGGAAGGCACAATAACGCAAGCCGACAGCCTCAGGTCCTGTGATGTTTATTGAAGGCAGCAAGGGCAGGGCTGGGGTGCCGCCCTCAGGCCTGGATGTGGCTCTTTGCGCTGAAGGCCAGGTAGTAGATCACGATACCAATCGCCGCAGCCAGCACCTCAGTGGACACCCAGGGCCCGTTCCAAGTGCCCTGAAAAAAAGGAGATCACAAGCCAGCTCAGGTGGGTATAGGCAAGCAGAGCAGCCAGCGCTGGTCACTCTCCACCAGGGGAACCAAGACATGCTGGCCAATCACGGCCCAGCAGCGGAGCCGGGGCTGTGGAGAGGATGAGAACCTTCACTCAGCCCAACAACTCCAAAAAGGAGGACAGACCAGGCCACTCACCCGATGGTCCACGCTGACTGTGAACAGGGGCGGGATGATGGAAATGTCCTCGTTATTCCTCTGAGCCTGCAAGGGAGGTGCCAGGGTCAGGGGTGCCCAGCGTGCGGGGGTGGGAAGGGGAGTGGAAAGAGATAGGAACGCTGGCCAGAGCCCCAGAAAAGGAAAGGAGAGAAATGGGCGAGAGACACTGAGAAGGAGACAGGATCACAGAAAGGCCACCCAGCTCAGGACTCGCTGCCAGCGCCTCCCAACCCGGCCCATCCTGCTCCCCAGGGACAGGGGAGCCCAGTGGGCTGCGGGAGCCCTCACCTTCCTGAGGAGGCTGTAGGACTCCTCGTCGAAGAATCTGACTTCATAGGTGCCTGCGTGGGCGCTCTTGTGGTCCAGGCTCCAGGACACCTGGGTTGGGTGTGTTGAGCAGGGTGTGGGCAGAGTAGACACGGAAGGGCCACCCTGCCCACCAGTGCCCACACCACAGCACTCCAGCAGCCAGAGCCCACAGCCCCTGGCCCTGGTTGACCGGCCACCCCTGGGGCTTCAGGTCATACCCGGGAGCAGGGAGCCCCGTGGCAAGGGAACCCTCGGCCCTCACCTGGTAACGCCCCACGTCCTGGCCTCGGGTGACAGGGAACTGTTTTCCAGCGACGTCAGCATAGAGAGCCATGTTCTAGGTGGAGACAAAGGCAGGGTCACCTTCTGCCCTCTCTGGGTGTAGGCAGAGGAACCCTGTGCGCTGCTCACACGGCCTGCAGATGGGTAGGCTAGGCCCAGTTGGGGGCTGCAGTGTCCCTGGCAGGAGGTTCCAGGTAACACTCACCAACCCTGTGACTGGCCCTCTGCGTCGGTCTTCACTACGGAGGCACAAGGCCAGATCCCCATGGTCGGACCTAACTGGACGCACAGGAATTCTGCTGACTGTGAGCAAGGGCGGGATGATCAAAAGGGCCGAGTGATTTTCCTGAGTCTACAAGGGAGGTGCTGCGCTCAGGGCTGCCCAGTGGGCTGCCCAAGGGGTGCTTTACCCTAAGAGGGCCATACCCAAAAAAAAGGCCCCATTTCCTTCTTTGGACTTTTGGGAACGTAGGTCAGGGGCCAAGGCCAAGGCTCTTCAATCTTGAAGTTAAAACACCCGAAACCCTGTCTCTACCAAAAAATACAAAACTTAGCTGGGCATGGTGGTGAGCACCTGTCATCCCAACTACTCAGGAGACTGAGGGGAGAATCTCTTGAACCCGGGAGGCGGAGGCTGCAATGAGCCAAGATCGTGCCAATGCACTCCAGCCGGGGCAACAGAGTGAGACCCTATCTCAAAACAAACAAAAAACAAAAACAAAGACCAAACACCCACACAGACAAACTGGCCAATGGCAACCAGGGTGGGCTGCCCTTTCTCCCGGTTCAGATACTCATTCGGGAAACAGGTTGTGAGCCCAGTGTTACCTCGTGTAGGCACAGCACACAAAGCAGGTGAGGAAGGTGACCTGTCAACACTGGCTAGGATCTGGCATTGCCGTGCCCCGATCTCTCCGGCACCCCAAGAGTTGGAATCTCTGTCGACATGGGTCCCCCATCAACTGGCAGTAAGGAGCTCCCCCCACCCGCCCTCTTGTCTGAGACCCCACTGTCTCACCTGGACCCTGTTCTTGCATGTCAGGGAGATCTCCACAATAAAGACAGTCTCGGTGGAAATGACAGCGTCAGAAGTGGTGTAGTAGGAAGGGGTGATCTGGGGCTCCAGGCAGGCCTCAGCTGCAAGGAAGAGGGAGAGATGCTTGGGTAAGGCCAGCTCGAGTATCCCAGTCTGAGGGCAGGATGGCCGGGCCCTGCCTCACAACACCGATCAGCTGGGGACGCACGGGATCCTCCCGCCCCTTCCAGGTGGGATCCAGACAGATCCAAGTGCTCGGTCACAAATGCAGTGGCAAGGTAGGTGGGATGGCTGTGAAAGCAGACTGGAGAGGGGCAAGGCCGGCTTTCTGGAGGTGTGCAGGAAGAGCGAACGCGTGTGCTGGTGGCAGGTGGGCGCTGGATTCACTGGACAATACATGCCAACGCTTAGACCTATGACACGGAGGCCAGGGGGCCAGGCCAGCCTCAATTCAGAACCACAAACGGCCTGGACGAGTTACTGAAGGCATCCTCAGCAGAGACATCGGGGGTAGGGGCTGCAGGCAGGCAATGCACTGGGGCTTTCGAGATGAGAAAGGGTCTCTGCCCCTGGCCAGTTGACAGAAGGCCAAGACTGGCCCCAGCGTCTCCTGAGGAAGCAAACGGGAGAGACTCTGGTTCCACAAGCACAACTTGTTAGCTGTGAGAGAAAGGACCCTGTCTTAGCCTTCTCCATAACCACAGAGGCCCACAGGAAAGATAGGCTGCCGCCTACATCAGACGGTGTGAAACAAACGCTCCCCAAAATGGGAACGTTCTCAGTCACCAGCTGTCCAACTGTGATGCCCTGGCAGAATGACGGCTTCAGCAGAGGACGCCAGAGAAGGCTCTGGGTCTGGACCACAGGAGGCAGATCCCTAGAACAGCGTGCAGGCCATTCTCATGGGCCAGATGCTACCAGCCCTTCTGTGTCCCGCCTAAGTTGGGCCTGCTTCCTGTGGCGCAGGGGAGCCCCCGAAGGGTTTTATGCCAGGCTTGTCCTCCGGATAAGTCCCTGGCTATAACTCAGGGAATTCCTGAGGAGCAGACAAGAGGGTGCGGGCAGGGAGGCCAGTTAGACTGGCAAAACGTTGCAGGCAGCAAGGCTACTGGCCTAAAGGACGGCAGAAAAGGGAATGTGCAGAAAGCCACCCCTGTCCAGTCCTGGCCCCCGGGCCCGGGACTGGCTGCTGCAGCCACCTCCTAAACACACTCTGGAGCCTCAGACCCTCATGAACGCAAATCGACGGGACCCCTGGTCGGCTCTGCCGAAAACTTTGGTAAGGGTAAGGCAGGGCCCTCCGGAAAAGCCAGTCTTCGGCCTGGCACTCAAGGTCCTGCGCACCTTTGGCTCCCCATCTAACTCGCCCCGTTCTTGCTCCCTCTCCTCACTGAGGTCCCTTCCTAGCTCATGTGGCTCCTCCAGCCCTGCGATCGCTCAGCGCTACAAAGCTTCGTTCTGGTCCGACCCCGCAGGGAGCGGGAGCGGGGACATGTGTCACGTTCCGTGCTGGAGCTGGGGGCCAGGCGCACGGTGGAGGCTCCGGGACTCCTCTTCGTATGGGCAGACAAGGAAAAGCCTGGCTGCCGGTAAATGTGCCCGAGGTGCTTTGGTCCCCGCGTCCCAAGGCCGCCTGCCTCTCGGAAGAAGGCCCGGCCCTCAGCGACGGACCCCGAAAGGCCAGACCCCCGCATCCCTCCTCCCCGCAACACCACGTGGGGTGGGTCAGCGGCTCGCCAGAAAGAAGCCCCGACTGGGCCGCTACCTGAGCAGCGGGAGAGGCTGGACAGCAGGAGCAGCGCCAGGGCGCCGAGATATGCCATCGCCGCCATCGCCTCTTCTCTGCCTAGAGGAAAAGAAAACGAGCTCCCATGAACACGAGGGGCAAACGAGGAAGAGCGACGCGTAAGTGACAGCGGCAGCCAATCGTGCACCAAAGGGCCGGGCCGGTATTGTGACGTCTCTGGCAGCACTGACGTGGCCCCTCCCCGAGCCAGGGGCCCAGCTGGTCGCGAACCCCCCTCAACATGGCGGCAGCGGCGCTCTAGGCGCCGGAAGGGGGCGTGGGAATCGGTGAGACCGCGCGCGTGCGCAGTACCGGGCCCGCGCCGGTCCCCGAAACTTCGCACCCCGTCGAACTCTCGCGAGAGCGGTGTCTGCGTGTCGGGACGTGCGGAGGCTGTCACTTTCCGTCATGGCGCTGAAGGTAGCGACGGTCGCCGGCGGCGCTGCGAAGGCAGTGCTCAGGCCAGCCCTTCTCTGCCGTCCCTGGGAGGTGAGCAGGGAAAGGGCCACCGGACCGCGGCAGCGCTCGCGGGGGAGCGGTGGGGTAGCCGCTCCCGAAGCAGTCTGGAGTCCGATTGGCTAGGAGAGGGCTGCGCGCCGGGGTTGATTGGCCGCCTCCGCCGTCACTGAGGGGATTGGCCGAAATTGGCCCTGGGCCGGCTCCCCCAGGGCGTCTGCATCGGGTGGCGAGGGGGCTCCGGACGGGCCGGGAGAGTGAGCCACGGCGGCTGTCACCTCCTTACTGTCCTTGAAGGAGCCTTCTGACGCAGTCACTCACGTATCCCGGCCTGCCTTTCTCAAACCGCTTCGGGAATCCGGTTCCGGGACTCAAATATCTCCACGGGTTCCCGTCTCGTTGACCAGTTTGCCACCTGTCCCCGTGGCAAAGAACCGGACTTTGCTAGTCATACCCCATCCTCCCACAGTCTTAGAGCCCCAGATGCCTTCCCCCCGAGGCGCCTGGAGTGGGAAGGAGCTAGGGTTTCTGAGGCTGCGGGGGTTTTGCTTCTGCTTTTCTCGGTCTGCGGTCTTGCGTATTCAGGTCTGAGTCCTCTTTCCTTACACTTATTTAAGAAGAGGTTAATTTAGGTTCTAGGTGGGCTGGAAACCATCTGAAGCAGCTGTGAGCCAGCACCTGGCCCTGATGGGTAAGAGGTTTGACTTCTAGGCCATGCTCCCCCACTGACCCAGTGCGTGACCTTAGGCCAGTTTCTCCTCTCTGTGGGTTCCAGTTTCCCCTTTGGAACCCGGAGGGGAGACTTCATGTTCTCAAAGGATCCTGTCAACTCTGACTTTCCAGAACTCCGTGACTTTGTTGCCACTCCCCAGGGACACCTCTACTTGCTGTGTTTTCTCCTTCTGACATCTGGGGGAGGTGCTTGTGCCTAATGAAATTCTCTTGACGATGCCGACTTCTCCCACCTTGCTGCTGAAAGGACGGCAGCATATAGTGGCTTTCCAGAGGCTCTGATGGCTCTAGCAACTGGGCTCCTGTAGGCTGTCGGTGAAGACATGTGCCTCCTCTTTGACCTTCCCGTGTGTGTGCTTGTGTGTGCGTTGGGGTGGGAGTAGGGGACAGTGAACGATGGGTAGCTGGGCAGTGCCTTGCCCTGAGACTGATTGTCCTGGGTATGGGAACCCTTACAGAGGAACCCCAGGTCTTGGATCCCACTGATTTGGACGCCATGGGAGAACATGCAGCCGCCATTGGCACATGGTCCGACAGAAATGTGCCAAAGAGAGAAGCCTCAGCAGGCATAAGATGTAGGCTGTGGATGTTCTTTCTTTCTGTGGAACTATGAAAGGGTGATGGGAGAGCGGGAGGTGTGTGCATATTGCATCCTGCCTCACACCTGGCTCCTTTGATTGGTGGCTTCACAGGGAAGTCAGGGCACAAGGCAGAGCCTTTGCGACCTCCTGAAGGAAAGTGCCTGCATCTGTACAGTACGGTCAGGGAAGTCCATCTGGAGCGCTCTCTGGGTCTTTTGCCAAAGTCCAAAGGAACACCTGGCACAGGGACCGGGTGACGGAGAGGTTCAGCCCTGGTGGTGATGTTGCCATCTGTGAGGGAGGTCCATGCCCTCAGGAGATTGGCTTGCTGCTGCAGCTGAAGCCCAGGAGGAACTACTGCTCGGAGCTGCAGGGGTCCACCTGTGACCCCCCAGGGACACCAGCCTTGAACTCTGACCTGAGGTGCCAGTGGGGTAAAGGGGCAGGCGTGCTATGTAGCACTAGCTACTGTGAGCAACTCACACACCTCCTCTCGCCTAATCTTTCCAACAGTCACGGAAAGTAGGTACCTCCATTCTGTGAATTTCAAATGAGGCCATGAAGCCATCTTGAGAGGAGTGGATGGTGGATTTGGACCGAGGCCTTCCTAGTCTCCAGTTCTTTCTTCATTTTCTGAGGTGCTTGTTCACTCGGGAAATGTTCCTTATGTCCTAGCTCTGGGCCAGGTGCTGTGCTGGGTCCTAGGGTGACAGTATTGGACCAGACTGACTTGGCCCCTCCTCTCGGGCTCAGGGGTTGAGGAGGGAGCAATGCAGTGACGACCTAGGGAAGGGAGTAAGTAGGACCTTAGGATCCCAGCTCAGTAGCCTTAGGGTATCAGGGAGAGCTCCCTGGAGGAAGGTCCATCGAAGCCACCTTCTGCGTGCTTACAAGAGCCCCCAAATAAGATGATTTCAGATGCTGACGAGCGCTAGAGAGAAGACAGAAAAGTCCCAACTGTGCCTGTGGTTGCAGATCCAGGTGCCACACAGATCAGCTGAGCTCCACTCGGGGCTGTGGTCCTTGTGGTCACCCTCTCCTAGCCCCTGGCTTGGACTGATGAGTGGTACATCTGCACTGCCAGCGCTTGGGCAAGTGGGCCCCTTGCGAATGCCGGCCAGATACACACAGACAGGGAGAGGTCAGACTCCACCTGAGCCTTCTGGACTTCTAGCAGGAAGGCATGGCTCTTTGGCCAATGGCTGTGATGCTTCTGCCATTGGCTGGAACAGTTTGCTCCTGTCTGGTGGTCAAGTGGCAGGACATCCCCAAGTAACGGGGAAGACCTTGGCTCTGCCACCATCTCAGGTGTGTTCCTAGGTGGGGCTTCTTCCAGGACAGCAGGTCACTTGGCACCTGGCACATTTGGCTTAGGCAGCTTTGGCTCTGAAGCTGTCCGGCATTTCCAGGCAGGGCGTTGGGGACATTTGGCATCCAGTGGTCTTTTCCGAAGGCCTTCCTAGAGTTGGGTTTCTGTTAGCAACCTTCCAGAAATGGCTGGATGTCCCTACACATTTGTTTTCAGTTTCTAACACCGCAGGGCCATTCCCCAGGGGGCCAACAGTACTTGTCTCAGGGAGGCTGAAGGCTGGGTACTACCTTCTTATCTCCCTATTCTGCGTTTTCCGTAGCGACCACATGCCGCTTTTGTAATAAGGAAAAGTGCTCAGCGAAGTGATAACATGACTGTTGTCATGGATCTGTGCTTTTTCGTAATGGTTTCTCTGCTGTACCAGGGTTAGTTTGCCAATTTTCGCATGTTACAAGCATCGCTGAGCAGGAATAACTGGCCAAGAAAATAATCAGAAGCAAAAAAGAGAAGGGAGGGCAGGGACACGCCTTTTAAGAAATTTTCCGAGGCCGGGCGCGGTGGCTCACGCCTGTAATCCCAGCACTTTGGGAGGCCGAGACGGTGGAATCACAAGGTCAGAGATTCGAGACCATCCTGGCCTAAACAGTGAAACTCGTCTCTACTAAGAAATACAAAAAATAGCCAAGGCGCGGTGGGCGGGTGCCTGTAGTCCCAGCTACTCGGAGGCTGAGGCAGGAGAATGGCGTAAACCCGAGAGGCGGAGCTTGCCGTGAGCTGAGATCCGGCCACTGCACTCAGCCTGGGCGCAGAGCGAGACCTCCCGTCTCAAAAAAAAAAAAAAAAAAAAGAATAAATAAATAAATAAATAAATTTTCCGAAGAGCCGAAGGAGGCAGGAGGCTGGAGTGCCTTCTGCTTTCCGGGTGTTCCAGCGGGTCGGCCCTGGGGACAGAGGCTTCGGAGCTAATTGTCTATTGTGCCCCTGGCAGTGGGCCATGCTGCACAGACAGGGGACCCGCCAGGGCACAGTGGGGACGGTCCGTTTTTCCTTCTAGCTTGGCTTTCTGGGCTGGACATCAAACCAACCTCTGGTGTTTGGTCTCTGCCAGGTTCTAGGTGCCCACGAGGTCCCCTCGAGGAGCATCTCTTCAGTAAGTACCTGCCCGTGCCCACGCATGTGTCTGTCTCCATGTGGCTGCAGTCGTACGCGTGTGCGCACGGCCTGTGTCCTGTCTTCTGAGATGCGGTCCCCACGGGTTACCCACCCCTCTTCTGGGAGTTGTACTGGCCAGCATCCCCCCGGGAAAAGGCCCCACTTTCCTGGTCACAGCTTTGCTCTTGGAACCTTGGCTAATTATGTCTTCTTCCTTTCTCCTCCTTTCTAGCAACAAACAATTGTGAGTATTCTTCTTCTCTGCCTGTTAGGTTTGGGGGGCTCTTAGTTGCTTTGGGGTTGACTAAATTCCAGGTGGGGTTGGGCTGCTGCTGACTCAGGAGTCCTGGATGAGCAGCCCTGTCTGGGACGGGGCTGCCCCAAGTTGGCACCTTGTGACGGGGTGGCCTGTGGAGTCAGCGCCAATGGGAAGAAGGGAACTAGCTGGAGCCCATGGGGGCCGAGCTGGAGGCATGTGGGATCCCCAAAGGCCCACCTTCACTCTCTGCCTCCCACAGCCTCCATCAGCTAAGTATGGCGGGCGGCACACAGTGACCATGATCCCAGGGGATGGCATTGGGCCGGAGCTCATGCTGCATGTCAAGTCCGTCTTCAGGTATGGAGCTCCTGGGTACCCGCATTGTCCTCAGCCAGGGGGCCCTGAGGACTTTGTGCCAAGAGGGGCATTGCGCCCAGAAGCACTTGGTGAGGCCATGGCAGGACTACCTGTAAGCCCAGGCCTTGCGTCGCATGGCCTGTGATGGCGCCAGGCTGGCCTGGGCTTGGGGAAGGTGGCACCAGTCCTGCCACAGTGTGCATTGTGGAGTTCAAGCACATCCCCATCAGTTGGTGAAAGTGGGCCCAGTCCCTTCTCAGTTAGAGCCAGATCAGGGCAGGTAGCAACAGGAGAGTGGTAGCCTGGGCAGGCTTCCTGGAGGAGGTGCGGGGAGGGCCTGGGCCAGCCTCCCTGACCCTGCTCTCCCTCAGGCACGCATGTGTACCAGTGGACTTTGAAGAGGTGCACGTGAGTTCCAACGCTGATGAAGATGACATTCGCAATGCCATCATGGCCATCCGCCGGAACCGTGTGGCCCTGAAGGGTGAGCTCCAGGGCCAGGGGCCAGGATGGGGCCCTAGGTGTGATTTCTTTCTTCCTTCCTTCCTTTCTTTCTTGCTTGCTTTCTTGCTTGCTTTCTTGTTTGTTTTCTTGCTTGTTTTCTTGCTTGTTTGCTTTCTTGTTTTCTTTTCTTTTTTTTTTGAGACAGAGTCTTGCTCTGTCTTCCAGGCTGGAGCGCAGTGGCGGGATCTTGGCTCACTGCAAGCTCTACCTCCTGGGTTCGCACCATTCTCCTGCCTCAGCCTCCCGAGCGGCTGGGACTACAGACGCCCGCCATCACGCCCGGCTAATTTTTTTTGTGTTTTCAGTAGAGACAGAGGTTCACCGTGTTAGCCAGGATGGTCTCAATCTCCTGACCTTGTGATCCACCCGCCTCAGCCTCCCAAAAGTGCTAGGATTACAGGCGTGAGCCACCACGCCCGGCTGCTTTCTTGTTTTCTTTCTTGCTTTTTTCTTTCTTTTTTTTTTTTTTTTTTTGAGACGGAGGTCTTGCTCTGTCGCCAGGCTGGAGTGCAGTGCTGGATCTCAGCTCATGGCAAGCTCCGCCTCCCGGGTTTATGCCATTCTTCCTGCCTCAGCCTCCCTAGAACTGGACTACAGGCGCCCGCCACCTCGGGCCCGGCTAATTTTTTGTATCTTTACTATCAGTAAGGACGGGGTTTCACTTGTGTTGCCAGGATGGTCTCGATCTCCTGACCTCGTGATCCCACCCGTCTCGGCCTCCCGCTGGGATTACAGGCTTGAGCCACCGTGCCCGGCCTCTTGCTTTTTTTTCTGAGATGGAGTCTCGCTCTGTTGCCCAGGATGTAGTGCAGTGGTGCAATCTCGGCTCAGTGCAGCCTCTGCCTTCCAGTTTCAAGCAATTCTCCTGCCTCAGCCTCCCGAGTAGCTGAGATTACAGGCATGTGCCACCACGCCCAGCTGATTTTTGTATTTTCAGTACCTGACCTAGTGATCCACCCACCTCAGCCTCCCAAAGTGCTGGGATTACGGGCGTGAGCCATCACGCCCAGCCTGCATGATTTCTTTTACCTCCCTCTGAGCTGACTCTTGTGGGGTCCCACGGCTCTGATTTCAGGGCTTGTCTGACTAGAGAGGACCCTTGTGCTTGGAGACTGGGTGAACGCCTCCTCGGGCCTGTTTGCGCTATGATGCTGGTATTCGAGTGGGAGCAGCTGTGTGTGCGTCTGTCCAGTGACAGGCTCCCTGACGGGCTCCCTCCCAGCCCTCCTTCCTTCTTGAGACAGTCATCTCTGCTGGGGTCAGCTTTGACCCTCAACGTCTTTCTTCACAAACCAGGTATCACAGAGATGTAGTTCTGACCCTCTGCCTGGTGCTTCGGCTGCAGCCAGCCTGGGGGTGGATGGCACAGCCCAGGCAGGGATTCTCGGGGCTTCGCTTGAGGTTCTTAAACTGCTTCCATCGCTCATTTTGCACACTCAGCCCATTACCTGTACTGTGTGAGGAGCGTGTGAGCAAAAATGAGCCCGGGAGGAGCCCAGGCCCTGGCAGTCAAGTGGAGGGGCCTTCGTGCCAGCCACAGGGGAGCCCTGCACTCAGTGGAGCGATCTGGACGGGGTGGCGCTCACCAGCAGGTGGCCTCTGTTTGGCACCCTCTGACTGCTGTCTCCAGCGGCCACCAGCCTCTGCTTCCCTTACTCCAGGTGTCCTGGGTCGTAGGGCAGGGCCCGGCCAATCCGTGGCCTTCTCCAGGCAGCCCCTGCCTGCCTCTGAGTGTGGTGCCTTGACGTGGGGTCCTGGCAGTAACACCACCAAGGCCACCTTGCTAGCTCCAGCCTGGCCGGCCAGCCTGTTAGTAAAGACTGGTCACTTTCTGTTGCTCCAGAGCCTGGACAGGGAATGGCATGGCCGCCTGGCCGGTTGCCAGCCTTTATTCATTTATTGACTTGTTCATTCCACCGCTCAGTGGTTATTCATGGAGCACCTGCTCCACCAGGCACCCTTCGAGATCCCTGAGCATATAGCCTTGTGGGGCTTAGACTGGGAGTTGCATTCTATTGTTCCATTCAGCATTTTTGCTCCCCAAGTCTTCTCCTGACCCTGGCAGACTTCAGCTGCCCTACTGAAGTGGGGTGGGGATGGGCAGTGCCACTAAGCCTGTGTTGTGTTTTGCAGGCAACATTGAAACCAACCATAACCTGCCACCGTCGCACAAATCTCGAAACAACATCCTTCGGTGAGATCCGGGTGTGCGGGCTGGGGGCTCGGTGGGGCTAAGGTGGGGTGAGCCAGCGGAGTCTGGCTCCAGTCAGCCACCTGTCAGGCCTAGCAGCCTCTTTCTCTGTCCCCTCCCAGCACCAGCCTGGACCTCTATGCCAACGTCATTCACTGTAAGAGCCTGCCAGGCGTGGTGACCCGGCACAAGGACATAGACATCCTCATTGTCCGGGAGAACACAGAGGGCGAGTATAGCAGCCTGGAGCATGAGGTGTGCATGGGCGGCCCAGGATGAGCCCCCCTAGGGTCAAGATTAAGGGGAGAGCTTAAGGAACCAGGGACAGGTGTACCCTCAGAGGGCAGGGGCTGTGCCCGAGGGAGAAGTCAGAAATACGCAGCTGGGGTGCTTCCCACTGTGGCCCCGTCACACCAGCTTGTTTGGCCAGTGCCGCTCTTCAGTAGCACATGGGTCTCTTCTCCCCATCCCCTCCTCAGAGCGTGGCGGGAGTGGTGGAGAGCCTGAAGATCATCACCAAGGCCAAGTCCCTGCGCATTGCCGAGTACGCCTTCAAGCTGGCGCAGGAGAGCGGGCGCAAGAAAGTGACGGCCGTGCACAAGGCCAACATCATGTATGCCCCCTGTCCCCTGACCCCTCTGAGAGTAGTCCAGAAGCAGCTGCAGTGGCCTGCTTGGGCCTGTTCTCAGGGATTTGTGGTCCAAAAGCCCAGCTAGCCACCGAGGGGCCACCCCAGGCGAGTGCCCTGTTGCCCTCGAGGCATTGCCAGAGCCCACACTTAGGGGAGGTAGGGTGGGATTCTGTCCGTTTTGCTGGTGAGGGACAGGTTAGAATTCAGACCCCAGCCTCCTGGGGCCTCTGCATGCCCCATGCCTCCGGCTGACTTGCGATGGCCAAGCTGGTGTCCTGTTCCTAACCCCTCACCAGGAAACTGGGCGATGGGCTTTTCCTCCAGTGCTGCAGGGAGGTGGCAGCCCGCTACCCCCAGATCACCTTCGAGAACATGATTGTGGACAACACCACCATGCAGGTATTAGCCTGCCCAGTGCTATCCCCCCCTGCCCTGGGTACCCTGGTCTTCTGTCACCCATGCTCCCAAATCTGCCCCTCAGCCAGCCCCCTCTTTGTCCCGTAGCTGGTGTCCCGACCCCAGCAATTTGATGTCATGGTGATGCCCAATCTCTATGGCAACATTGTCAACAACGTCTGCGCAGGACTGGTTGGGGGCCCAGGCCTTGTGGCTGGGGCCAACTATGGCCATGTGTACGCAGTGTTTGAAACGGTGAGTACTGGGGGCAGGGGTGCAGCTTGCCGCCTTTTTCCGGTTCACAGACTTACTGAGGCACACTCATCCCATCAGGTTCGCCCGTTCAAAGTGCATGATTTAGTAGTTTTTTGGATATCCAGGGTTGTACTGCCATCACCACCATGTCATTCCAGAACGTTTTCACCACCCCACGAGGAAAGCCTGTCCCCATAAGCTGTCTGTTCCCACACCCTCCCCCGGCCCCTGGCACCTGCTGGTGGGCTTTTGTCCCTATGGAGTGGCCTCTTCTGGACACGTCACAGGAGCAGAGTCACCATCCTTCTGCCCTCCACCCACTCTCCTTCGTCTTGCCTCCCCAGGCTACGAGGAACACCGGCAAGAGTATCGCCAATAAGAACATCGCCAACCCCACGGCCACCCTGCTGGCCAGCTGCATGATGCTCGACCACCTCAAGTGAGTGGTTCCCGGTGCCCCGCGAGCCCCTGGCCAGCCCTCCGGGCCCCAGGGACTGAAGCCTGGCTGTCCCGTCCTCTAGGCTGCACTCCTATGCCACTTCCATCCGTAAGGCTGTCCTGGCGTCCATGGACAATGAGAATGTGAGGTTCCCCTTGCACCCTACCCTGCTGCCCCACGCAGTCTCCCCCTGCAGCCTCCTGTAGCCCACCTCATGCACTGACCGTGGTCCCCAGGGGAGGGTGGTAATGGATCCCACACCACCTTCTGGCCCTTAGCTGGTGCCACTCCCCTCCTGTGGCAGTCCCAGCCCTGCACGCCACAGGAGACAGTGGGTAGCCCTGGGCCACCTGTACAGCGGGGAATGGCAGGGCCTGGCGTGTGCCAAGCCTGCCTGTGTCCTACAGATGCACACTCCAGACATTGGGGGCCAGGGCACAACATCTGAAGCCATCCAGGACATTATCCGCCACATCCGCGTCATCAATGGCCGGGCCGTGGAGGCCTAGGCTGGCCCTGGGACCTTCTTGGTTTGCTCCTTGGATTCTCCTTCCCACCCCAGCACCCCAGCCAGCCTGGTAGGCAGAGCCCAGAATAAAGCAGCTTCTGCCTAGACTTGACGTGGGCCTCCCTCACTCCAGGCACCGATGTTCAGTCCACGCTTTATTAAGAAAGGAACACACACACTTTCTCCAAGGGCCCTCCTGGGGGTCTCAGGCAGAACACGCTCTGAGAGCCGGGCCTGGCTCCAGCTTCTCTTCTGCCCTGCAGTTGTGGGGAGCTGTGCCACTTTTCCCTCAAGGCAGGGAGAGCTGGAGGCGGAGCCGTGGCCGGGCCTAGGGGTTGAGCCAGGGGTGCTGGAGGCAGTCAGCGGCACTGGCCCGCTTTTCGGGGATGTACTCCATCATGGGCAGCAGGAAGGCACTGAACTGCGTGGCCTGCTCTAGGGGCCACTCGTACTTTTCCATGAGCACCTCGTACAGGCCCCAGTGCTTGAGATTGTGAATGTGCCGCAGCTCTCCTGTGGGCAGGCCAGCGGGCGTCAGGCTCTGTCCCTGTCTCCAGGCCTGCCTTCTGCTTAGGCCCTGGCCCCTGGGACCCAGTGTTCCCTCTGTTGCAGAGTCCAAGGTCCCTGTCCCACCCTCCCTGCAGCCACATGGCCTGAGCCTGCCCGGGCCCTCACCTCTCCGGTTGAAGAACTCCCGGGAATAGCGGCCTGAGAGGGCGAAGGCTGGGGGGATGTCCCCCAGAAGCTCCACGATGTGAGCGATGTGGTCTGTGGGCAGAAAGAGGAGGTTGGGGGCGGGCAGGCCTGGAGGCCAGGAGGCTGAGCGGCTGAGCCCAGGGCCCTCATCCCTTACCCTCATCACGACTGTAGTCTTCTCCAGAATGTGGCTCAAACAAGTAGTCACCAGTGGCCAGCTCGAAGGCCTGGAAGGGGGAGGAAGTGAGGCTGCTGGCCAGTGGGCTGGTGGCCCTGGGCACAGGGCAGCCCAGGTGGGCGTACCATGCAGGCTGTGCTCCATATGTCTGCTGGGGGGCCATATTCGGCGCCAATCAGCACCTCAACGGCCCGGTACTGCCGAGTCTGGATGTCCTCTGTGAAGTGCTTGTGCTGGAGGCAAGGGGAGCCCTGGGGACAGGGGCCAGGGCCAAGGCTGGCCTGCCCCCATGGACTCCTACCCCACCCCGATCCACCTACCCGAGGAGCTCGGTGGGGCTTGCTCTGAGCCTCGGGGTCCCCAGATCTTCCAAGAGGGACAGGTCCAGTGATCTAAGGCTGAGGCTGACCCCTTCCTAGTGGCCCCTGCCCTTGGCCACAGCCCCGGTGCTGTTGACTGGGCAGGACCGATGCCCACCCAGCCGATGGTTCATGTGCACTGCAGGCTGGGGCAGGGCTCCCCAAGAGTGGCCCTGTGCCTCCACCCTTGGACCAGGGCCCCCCACTCTGCTCTCCCAGGCTTGCGCGTACCACCCAGCAGGCGTTGCCCAGGTCTGCGATCTTGATCTTGATCTTATCTGCATTTTGGGGCTCCAGGGGGTTCACCAGGAGGTTCGAGGCACCAAATGGTGCTGGAGAAGGCAGAGCGGGGAGACTGAAGTGGTCCGATTCCTGCCAGCCCTGCCTGCCCGCCACCCGCCACCCAACTTACTGCTAGGTGACAAGAGGCCCCCGGTCTCTCGCTGATTGGATGAGCCGGAGAGGATGGAGCAGGAGGCAGGAGAGAAGAGGGAGCCGGAGAAGCCTGAGGTCTGTGAGCCGGGGCTGAGGCTACGGCCATCCCCCGGGGCGGGGGAGGAAGAGTCTGGGGAGGGACCTGCTCTGGCACCCTCGGGGTGGCAGCCTGAAGAGGAGGTGGAGCCGCTGCCCCCGTCTAGTCTCAAGCCAGAGTCTAGGGAGACGGGGTGGAGGCAGCTGCTGAGCAGATGCCCTGCAGCCTTTGCTGTGCTCCACGACCCAGTACCCCCTGTGGCCCCTCACCCTCAGCGTGGGTCGTGGCCTCCATGGCCTCCAGTCTCTGCAGGTCCCGCAGCCGCTCCTCCAGCAGCCGCTTCTGCTGTTTCCGTTTGCGCCTCATCTTCTTTCTCTTGTTTTTGGACAGCTTACCGGTCTGCTGTCAGAGCCAGGGTCACCCCAGAGTTCCTGTCGCCCACCCCAGTCAGCATGAAGTGGAGGTTTCCCTGCATGGCCACCAGGGAAGAGGCCTCTCCGGGCCCCAGGGCTCCCATGGACACCAGAATGTCCCTGCCTCCCCGCCTGTGGCCCCACTCCCCACAGCTCCATTAGGAGTGGGAGGACCTGACTGGCCCGCCTCAGGGTGCTCTGTGTTCCCTCTCAGCCCAAGCTAAGGCAGCCGGAAGTGGCCACTCGGGAAAGACGGCATCCTTTCACCAAGAGCAGTTTGGGGCATTTGAACCATCCCGGGAGTCACCCTCCGCCCAGCCACCCGGCCTTTCGGGATGACCACTGTGGGAGTGCATGAAGCAGGGAGTGAAGCCAGTGTGCTCCAGAGATGGCCTCCAGTTGGCTCGGATGGGAGAGGAGGCATGGGAGAGAGGGGCCCCCCAACTTACCAAGACCTCCTGGGGGGCAGTGCTGACTGGGAGTGTAGGTGGGGAGCAGGAGACAGGGAGGAACAGAGACTCAGGCAAGGGTTCAGGCCCAGAGGCCCTGACCCAGCCCCATGTGGACCCTTGGTACCTATGGAGCGGGAAGGGGGCGGCGCCCCTGCCTGTTGCCACTCCGTGGCCTCGGCAGCCAGGCGCCTGATGTAGGCGTCCCCCACACATAGCAGGATGTTCTCGGGCTTAATGTCCGTGTGGATGATCTTGCACTTGGTATGGAGGTAGTCCAGGCCATGCAGCACCTGCGGAGGGTTGCACCTGACCTCCACGAACTCCCCCTCAGGCCAGGCTGGGCAGCCCAGTGGGTGGCACTCACCTGCCTCACGATGCTCTTCACGCAGGGCACGGGCAGGCCCTGGTAGTTGGACTTGATGATCCATTTGAGAAGCTGGTGGCCCAGCACCTCCAGCACCATACACACATCTAGGCCGGGAGTGAAGGGTGGACAGTAGACACCAGCTGCGGCTCAGGCCCCACCCACCCTCAGCTGGGGGAGCGGCAAGGCTTGGGCCATGCGGAGGTGGGGAGGCAGGGCCTCCCCGGGGCAGTCCTGGTCACCAGTATGCTGGTGTCATCGATAGTGTCCCTGTCGCTCTCAACAGGTATGCCAGTTGGGATGGTGCATTTTGTGGTCATCCTAGAGGTGGCGCTGGAGAAGCAGGCACAGAGGCCTCTCAGGCCAGCCCACTCCCATGCCAGTTATGCCATAGGGCCTCTTGGCAGTCCCCCAAAGGGAAGGCAGCACCACAGAGGCAGCACCTGCCGTTTGGGGGTGACAGCAACGTCCACGGACAATCAACGCTAGCTTATTACTGCCTCCACGTAAACACAATTACCTGGGGGTGGGGTCATGCCAGAGGCTTGCGTTACTGGGAGGGATGCAAGCCCACTGTGTGGATCTGCAGACAGGCTCTAGCAGTGAGGGCCCCCCGTTTGCTGGCCCTTGGCTGCCACACTGCTTTGCTCTTCCTGCAAAGGATACGGACTCCATTGACTCCTGAGATCCTGAAGTCATCAATGAGTTGGACAATGGTCTCTCTTTTGGGGTCACTGGGGTCGCTGTCTCGGACCTGGAGTAAAAGCCAAGGGGCCACAGACAGTTCCACCCTGCCCTGAAGCCCACAGCTCCCTTCAGTGTATCCCTCTTCTACTCCAGCTGGGCCCTGCTGGAAGAAAGGTCGCCAACCCCTCCTGTCCCTCGCCCGTTCCTCCAGATCCTCCCCCTCTGGCACAGCCAGCTGGAGGCTGCCCCTCGGGGAGCCCCGCCCTGCCCCACAGAGCCCCAGCAGGCCCTGCACCCGCATTGCCAGGTCCCAGGCAGCTCCAGGGGAGCTGGGAGTGGGTAGGGAGGTGCCTCACACATTTCAGGAGCTTGATCTCATCCACAGCTGTCTCCGTGTAATGTCCTGCACTCTTCACCACTTTCAGGGCCACAAAGCGCTTGCGCCTGCAATACCGAGACCCTTGTAGGCTGTGGCCCTGGCAGGACCCACGGCAGGGATCAGGGTGGCCCCAACCAAACCCAGGGACAGGATCCCAGCCAGTGCTGGGCCCAGAAGGCGAAGGAGGCACTCACTGGATGTCCCAGCAGAGCCAGACGGTGGAGAAGTGGCCCCAGCCCAGTTTGCGCACCACGTGGTACCGCCCATTGAACAGGTCGCCAATCTTCACAGGGTAGTAGCCGCCTGCCAAGGGGAGATGATAGATTGGGGTGGTGGGGTTCTCACTCCCCTGGGCCCCCAAACACCTCGACCCCATTGGCCATCTGGCCCATGTGGGCCCAGGTCCCTTGTAGTGGCCGTCAGGCCACACGTGCCCAAGGCCCAGCCTCACCCTTGCAGTAATCCTTGGGGTCTTCCTGTTCCTCATCGTCAGAGCCCAGAAGCCCCTGCAGCATCTGAGGCGCCGGCGTGGCCAGGGCTAGTTCGGAGCCTGAGGACTCGGGCCCGCAGGAGGCCTGTGAGCTGTGGGTGGGGTGGGTGGGCAGTGAGCGTGAGAGACGCCAGGGGCCCCGGGTGCCCGAGCCGAGCCCTACCTGCTGCTGCTGCTGCTGCCGCCACCGCCGCCGCCGCCGCCGCCGCCGTCGTCCCCAACACCACCCGTGCTCGTGCTCATCCCGGCCGCGCAGCCCGCAGCTCCGGTGCCCCGGGCGGCTGCTCCTGTGGGGCCTGGCCGCGGCCTGTGAATTTATAGCCTCGGCCGGCCGCTGATCTCACCCGCCTTTATAAATAGCCTCCCAGCTGCTCGGCTGTGGGCAAGGTATGCGGCGCGGGGAGGGGGCGGCGCGACGGCGGCCCCAGAGAGCCCGGCCCCCGGGCAGAGCCCCCCTCCTGCTCCAGGCCCACCCTGGAGGCAGAGGGGCTATTGCTTGGGGACCAGGGACAACTGGACCCCCAGGCTTAGCCTCCACACCCCAGCCGAGGGGGAGGTCCACGCAGGGGTGAAGCAACCCGTAGCCTAGGTCGGGCTCCCGTTCTCCAGTGCCGACTGTGGGGACGTGCTCCGCTTGGCAACCTGGTCCTTAGGCCAATCTCTGACCACCTGTGCCCCCGTGGGCATCCTTGAGGTGCTTCTCTCCCGTGGGAACCCCATCCCTGGCTGCTCCCAGCCACTTTCTGCTTCTATGTTTCATTAGCCCCTAGGACAAGTGGGAGCCCAGTGCCCTCTGAATGTGGCGTTGCTGGGGACCCCTCATTTCCCCTACCAGAGGCACCAGGCCTGCTGAGGGAAGGCCTGGGAGTTTGCGAGCCCAGAACCTGCTCCTGCGACCCTGCCTGGCACCCTGGCTCCCAGCACCTGCTCTTCTTCTCCACCATTTGCAAGGTGCCTGCCATGGGCTGCTCCATAGCCAGATATGGGGGAGGCAGCAGGAAACTGCTTGCTGCTGGGGACAAGCAAGCCCATAGCCACTTCTCTGTGAGTGTCGTGGTGACTGAGAGACCAGGAGAAATTGGGTCCCCAGAAGCATCCACGGCAACCCAGGGCACAGTGGGGCAAGGCCTGCAGCCAAGACATGTTCCAGCCCTTCACGTGCTGGCCATGACTGCTGCATGGTTTGGGGGCAAGGACTAGAGGCCTGGGGTCTGTTGGCTCAGTGTGGAGCTTGGGTGATATGGGGTTGGGGAGTGGTCACTGAGCTTCTGCTCAGCAAAGGGTCACTCTGGCCACTTCGAGGACAAGGGAATGGAGGGGTGAGAGTGGAGCTGAGAGTCCAGCTGGGGCCGGACAGAGGAGTCCCAATGAAGGGGAGGGGGCTTGGCAGAGCGGGTGCTTGTCGTAAGATATTGGTGCAGTGTTCCTGTACCAGTGTCCGTGAACTGGTAGGGGTGGGCCACGCATTGGTGGAGGGGCCAGCGAGGTCAGGGAGTGGGAGGGAAAGTGAAGCCCGGGTACCTGATGGCTTCTCTTTGTCTGTGGGTAGCAGGTCATAGCCATGGGGCTGAGGGGGCTCTCAGTCAGGAGAGCATTGAGTCAGCTCCTGCAGGGAAAAGCAGGGGCTGGGGATTGGGCCCTTTGTAAAAAGACATTTCTGTCCAGGTGTGGTGGCTAATGCCTGTGATCCCAGCATTTTGGGAGGCTGAGGCGGGCAGATCACCTGAGGTCAGGAGTTTTGAGACCAGCCTGGCCGACATGGGGAAATCCCGTCTCTACTAAAAATACCAAAATTAGGTGTGGTGGCACACGCCTGTAATCCCAGCTACTCGGGAGGCTGAGGCAGGAGAATTGCTTGAACCCGGGAAACAGAGGTTGCAGTAAGCTGAGATCGCGCCACTGCACTCCAGCCTGAGAGAGCAAGACTCCATCTCAAAATAAAGACATATTTCTATTTTATTTCCAGATGTGATTTTCCAGCAGGCAAATAAATATAGTGGGGAGAGGGGGAAGAAGGGGGGGTCCTTATAAATTAGAAACAATCCCAGGTGGGGGGAAGGTGGGTGGGCTGGCAGGGGAGGTGGTAGGCAGGGAGCCCACTGCTGGGCACAGCGCCTGGCTGTGCACCCTGCGCCCCCAGGCTCTACCAGCTCCCCTCAGTGGCTGGCTCGGTTCCGGGGTCATAAGGCACTGCGGTGGTGGTGGATCCGGCTTGCTGCTGTCTGAGCCAGAGCTCACAGGTCAGTCACTTTGTTCTCCACCAGGGCGGCGACTTGCTGCAGGCGGCAGGCCAGCTGCAGCTTCTGGCCCACAGGGTCCTCCTCCAGGGCACTGATAATCTGCCCGGGCAGAGGAAGGTGCCTGTCTGAGCCTGTCCCTCTGCCTGCTGGCCCAGGGCCACCCACCCTCCTTCCATCTCTGCAGGAGCCTGGGGATCCAGTGGGGGCTGCCTGGGGTCTCCCTGGGAAATCTGAATGAAAGCCGAGTCCCTTCCCCAGCCTGGTCCCCGCCAGCATGGGCTGGCACCGTTGCTCCCCCGGGAGGGTCCACGGGCCTCCCGCTCCGCTGCGCCTCCCCTCTGGAGTGCCCTGGGCCTCACCTGATCGTAGTACCTGTGGATGTGGTTGTAGAGTTCTTGCAGAGCCTCCAGACAGTGGGGAGCAGAAGTGTAGCTCTGGGGGCACCATGTGGAGGGAGGCAGTGAGGTCCCAGCCTGGTCCTCAAGCCCAATCCCCCCCTCTGCTAGTCTTTCCACCCACATGTGGACAGGCGCACCCCCTGGGCCATGCCTCACCCCGGAGAGCTCAGCCAGGGCAGAGTTCATCTCCTGGTAGCTTGCCGGAGAGCTCTGGCGAATGTCCGCGTAGTATCTGGAGGAACAGACTTAGTTAGGGGTGGGGCAGCCCCCATTCCCCGCAGCCCCGATGCCTCTGATACCCACCTCTCCACCATTTGCTTGTAGCGTGGGATCTCCCGGGCATAGAGCAGTTTGTTCACTGGGGAATCCTGCTCCAGAGGGAGGGAAGGTGCTAGGCATGAGCTAGGAGGTGAAGGTGCCACCATGACGCTGCCACCACCCACCCAGAGCTCTGCACAGAGCCCTCCAGGCTTCCCCCATAAGCCTTTCCTCCTCAAGCCCCTGCCACCTGCTGCTGCTGGCACTGCTCTCACCCGGCCCACTTTATGCTCTGAGGTGGTACAGGAGTCAATAAAGGTCTGGGCGATGACAGCAAGGATAGCGTCCACGTTGTCCGACACCCGTACATCAAAGATGAGCTGTGGGTTCTTCAAGGCATTCACCCAGAACCGCAGCAGCAGACTGGGGGCGCAGGGCGGGCGTGGGCGTGAGGCCCTGGCCCGCCATCGTGATCTCCGCCCCATGCACTCCAGCCTACTGGCAACACACTTGGGGCCAGGGGCCACTGGAAGCTGGCCTGGTGGCCCAGGTGACCTGGGCCCTAGATCTTCCTGTAAGTTCCAGAAACCGCAGGTGGGTGCATCCACCCTGGGAATGTCCTGGTCCCTCTGGGACTCAGTGGACCATGTGCACAGCAGGGGTGGGGCAGCAGGAAGGGCACCTGTTCGTCTTCCAGATGTGCAGGGTCCCTGGGTCCTCGATGCCGTGCTTCTCTGCGAGTTCATCCAGAAGGTCAAACAGGTACTTGACAGCAATGGGGATGGGCTGGTTCACACTGAGAATGGCCTGGAAGGTGTCGTCCACAAACTTCTGCAGCGTGCCCTGCGAGGCAGGGGATAAGGGCCATGTGGAGGGCAGGGTGTGGGGGCCAGCGGAGGGCCCAGGCTGCCCCTGCCCCTCCCACTCCCTGGCTCAGTCGGGGGCCCGTGGCTGAGCTTCCTCTCAGGCCCAGCTGCCCGGGCCGCACCAACCTTCATGGACAGCAGACGGGTGAGGTAGATTTCCGGAATGGCCTTGGCCCTTGCTGGCTCCCGCTCCCGCAGGCTGCTGCACCGCACCTTGGCCCCTTCTGGCTCCTCGGTGGCTTTCACCAGGTGCCAGAGGCACACCCCACCCTCCTCGCCATCCTCCAGCGTGGGGATGTCTGAGGGCACAGGAGCCTGGCTTCAGGACTATGCCCCCTGCCCCTGGCCTGGGATGCCCAGTCCACTTCCCTGACAAGGTGGGGCAGGGTGGGGACTGGAAGAAAGGAAGGAGAGATGGGCAGAAGATCTCGGTGGGGTGGGGGATGAAGCTGAAGCAGATGCGTGGCCAGGAGTTCTGCCTGTCCAGCCTGGACTCCAGTGGCCCCAGGTCGGGGCCAACCCTGAGGGACTCACTCTCTCCCAAGGGGCACCTCTGGGCCAGGCTCTGGGAGGTGCTGCTGCCACTGTGCAGCTGAGGGATGAGCCCCACTGTTGCTCCATCTGGGACCTGGCAGAGATGGGGAGCGGAGGCTGTGCTGACCCCTAGTGAGGCGCCTACACTGCTCCCACCCTACCCTGCCTCGACCTCCCCGCCCCAGCCCCGCCCTGCCCTGCCTCACCCTGCCACTGCTCATACCTTGTAGTGCTGCAAAGTGTTGAGTCTCTTCCAATGATTTTGGGTCACGGAGGTCAAGTCTTCATCCGACAGGGTGAGGTGACCAGCCAGGCCCGAGCGCCACTCTGGAGGGAGTCAGGGATGCAGATAGTCTACAGCCTGCTCTCCATGCCCCACGCTCATAGTAAGGCACAGATGAGGGTCTCCAGGTGCCAGAGGGGTAGGGAAGGGTCCCTGGGGTGGGTGGGCAGGGCTGGCTCTCTCACCAAGGTCTAGGGCATGCACTGAGGGCCTCTGGGAGAAGGGGGTGCCCTTGTAGACTTGGTCCAACACCTTCTCCTTGACCTGGGTGATGGTGTCTGTGTCGAGCACCCGGGCCGGCACGCGCTGCACCTCACTGCTGCCTGCGGCCCCGCCAGCCCCAGGCCCCACCAGCACCATCAGTGTCAGGGGCTGGAACTCCACGTCCTCCCGCAGCAGGCGGCTATCATTCAGGGTCCGTTTGGCTTTGCCTGTCACGGCGTCCACGGGGCCTTTGTCCACTTGGTACTGGATGGCCCGGAAGAGCATGTACAGTGGCTCACCGGCCACCTCCTGCACTGCCAAGATGAGCCAGCATCAGCCAAGTGAGGGGATCGATGGCAGCCCTTCTCGCCTCTGCCTCGCCTCCAGCCCGGGAGAGCGTTCAAAGTCCTTCCCTTTCCAAAGCCCCTCCTTGCTGGGCCTTGGTCAGGTAGGGCGCAGGCAGCAACCCCCACATGGCGAGAGGGGAGGAGTCTGCCACTCAGGGCTGGGGGCAGGCGGGACAGTGCCCCTCACCCTCAGGAAGGCGTATAGGCAGATGGACAGCCAGTTGGTGAGCAGTTTTTCCACCATGGTCTCTGTCCTGCGGAGAGCCGGCCACAGGGTCAGGCGTTTGTGCCTGTGTCCCTGCTGAGGACATCTCATTTTCCTTCCCGCGACCTTCTGGGGCTTCCTGGCCCCCCGCACCCCTGGACAGAGCCCGCCCAGGGTGCGATGGGGGCAGGTCTGTGGCGAGCCCTCACCCCTGCCACTGGGTCCAGGTCAAGGCCAACCTGCGTAGCATGAGCTTGGGGTTCCTGTGCACGTAATGGGCCGCCAGGTCACCCAGCAGGGTCCTCATGATGTCCGTCAGGTACTCCAGCTTGCCGTGTAGTGCTAGCGACAGCAGCGAAGCCACATGGCAGCGATCCCTCTGGGAAAAGCTGGGCTGCTCCTCCAGGGTGTGGATGAGCTGGGCAAGGGTTGGAGGCTCATCCCAGGAAGCCCCACTCTTCCCTCCCGTTTGTCTCAGGCCAAGCAGTTCCCCAGCCCCACCTCCTTGCCCACCGGGGACTCCTGCCACAAGGCCCTCACCGTGAGGAGGAAGAGCTTGCTGTTGAGCAGGTTGGAGAGCTGCGTGAGGCCCTGGTGCACAGTGGTGCAGCGGCCGTCTTCCCCTGGCCCCTCGGGCTTGGGCTGCAGTGGGCAACCGCCATGGCCAGGGAAGAAGGCGCGCTCGGCGTAGGTGCGGTAGTCCAGGAAGGGGATCCCGCTGGCCTCCAAGTCGCTGCTGAGGTCGGTCATCTCCGTCATGAGGTCTGCAGGCCAGGAGCAGCTGAGGTGTGAGTTCAGGCCCTGTGGGCACCCTGTCTCCCCTGCCTCCGCACCCACCTGTGAACTCCTTGCGGCACTGGTCCCCCACGCCGGTCTCCAGGCTCTCCAGCTGCAGTAGCACCTTCTGGTAGTCCCGCAGGGCCTGCTTGCTCTTGTGCCTGCAGCCCAGGGCTAGCATCAGCCAGGGCCAGGGCCAGGCTGGCCGCCTGCCGGGGTACCCTTGCCAATGGCAAGGAGGGAAGTGTGCTGGGGGTGGGCGGGTCTCACCTGTACATGAGGGTGAGGAGGAGCACGGCGGCGATCAGCACGGCAGCACCCATGCCCAGGCCTGCCTGGGCCTCCACGGGAAAGGCAGACAGCGGGGGCTCAGCCGCGTACTGCACAGGGCCCAGGGCCAGCCTCACATTGCCCATCTGCACCTGGGTGGGCAAGGCTCCTGAGTGCATGCCGGCGGCACCTGGCCCATCTGCCCACCCAGGGTGCAGACTCACCACGAACTGTGGCAGGCCAGAGCCATCGGCAGGCTGCGGGGCGTGCGCAGGCGGCTCGCAGTACAGGTGGGTGCGCGTGAGCGTCTTCACCAGGCACTCGCTGCGGCCGATGTGCACGCGCACCTCCTCCTTGCTGATGCCCAGGTTGAGGCCCTCACCCTGGGACACACATGGGAGCCTAAGCCACTGGCCCCCACAGAGGTGGCCTGAGCAGCCTGGCGGGGCAGGGTTGGAGGTGGTCCTCACCTCCACATCCAGGATGTGGCCTGGCTTGAGGCGGTAGGGGCGGGCAGGCCCCTCGCGGCTGAGGGGTGCCAGGCGGGGGTTGGGCTGGTACAGGAAGCCCTGGCCCCCACTGGCGCTGGCGAAGTCCACTTGCACGTTGTCTAGGGTGAAGAAGACCCGCTGCGGGCGGGCCCTGTCTGGCACGGCAGGGCTCCAGCACAGGAGGAGGCTGGACGAGTTGACGGAGCAGACGGTGGAGCACTGTGGGACATTCGGGGCCAGCCGCAGGTGAAGTGAGCTGGGCTCCACTATGCACTGCCAGGGGCATGGCAGCTTGCCCTCCCCCTCCCCACCGGGCATGGGCATGGTCAGGGACAGCCCTGTTGCTTGCTGGTGAGGGGCTCACCTGTAGCAGTCCCCCACCAAGCTGGATACAAGCCTGGGGATCCGCAGCAGGGGCTCCACAGCTCCTCCTCGGCTCTGGGTCCCGGGGCTGGGCCTTGGAAGCCTGTGCCTCTGCATCAGCCTCCAGCCACACAGACAGTAGGGGCCGCTGCACCACATCCAGGCCGGTGCCCCTGACACGGATCAGCCGCCCACCCCTGTGCCAGGATGGCAGTCGGGTGTGGGCGGGTGGTGGGCAGCACAGCCCAGCCCCCATCCCACCTTCCCTCCTGCCTGGTGCACAGGCTGGCCTGTGGGCTGACCCTTACCCCCGGAAGCTGGCACTGGGCTCCGCTGCTACAAGCCGGGGGTTGGCGGTGTAGCGGAAGGGGTTGGCGAGCAGTGTGCGCTGGGCATGGCCAAAGACCACAAGGACCGCTGCTTCTCCTGGGACAGCCTGGGGCCTGGTGCGGCACACAATGGCCTCCGGACACACTGGCTCCAGGCTGCAGGATGGGTAGCAGAGTCTCTCATCTTGGCTCTAACTACCACCCCTCTACCCCAGCCCTGGCCCAGCCCTGGCCCAGCCCCCATAGGAGAAGCCCTACTTAGCCTGTCTTGACAAGCGCAGGGACCACTGGGGGTGGCCACAGCAAGCACTTCTCTGAATGAACCACCAACCCCCCCCCACCATGTAGAAAGGACACTGAGGCCTATGGGAGTGCCCACCACTTGACGGCAGGCAGACTGGTACTCACATGGGACAGGGTTGGCCACCCACGAAGGCACTGGTGTTGCCACCTGTCTGGAGGTGCTGACCTCGGATGGTGAGCTGGGTGCCCCCTGCCTGGGGACCCCAGCGAGGACTCAGGCTCAGCAGGACAGGGTCCTGGGGAACAGCGCGGGCTGGGTAGGCAAGGCAGCCCAGCTTGGCCCTTTCACCCCCTTGGGCCATGCCCAAGGTCCTCCGGTTCTAAAGCGCAGGTCATCTCTGGGCTTCACCTCCTGGGGCCAAAGTGGACCACGCCCTCCTTCCAGAGGCCACTGCACGCTGGCCAGCTTCCTCCCACCCACCCCTGCCACATGGGGAGTAGGAGTGGGGCTCTTTTATCCTCACTGCCAGTCTCCCCTCCTTTGGACAGCCTCCTCCACACCACAGCTTGCAGCCCCAGACCTGGAGCTCTGAACTCTGAAATCCATTTGCCTCCTTGGGGCACTGCATGGGTCAAGCAGAACCCGCCCCTGCCCCCACCGCTCCTGTCCCAGCCTTCCCGCCTGGGAAACGGTGCCACCAAATGCCCAGGGCAACACTTCCCAAGAGCTTCGTGCCCCAGACTGGCCTGGCTGCCCGCCTCCACTCACATGCTGTGGCTTCCCTCCTAGACATGCAGCGGTGCTTCCTGCTCCCCGCAGACCCAGCTTGGCATCCTCATTAGGCGCCTGCCCTTCCTGGCCCTCCCTCCCACCCTCCCCTGCGTAGGGCGCACCTGGGAGGCCACTGACCTGGTAGGTGAAGTGCTGGCTTGAGATGCCTGGTGGCTGGCTCTTAATGGCCACCTGGACAGGCCCAGTGGTGCCATTGGGGGCAGGAGATGTCACACACACAATCCTGGAAAGCCGAGGCCTGGGAGCTGCTCAGGGCCCAGGGACGCAGGGGACAGCCTGCCAGCTGCTACCGAGCACACCTTCTCCACCCCTCCCGTGACCCAGTGCCCCAGGTTTTCTTGGCCACAGGCCTGCCTTATCTCTGGGTGGCCATCTCTGAGGGTCTCCCCACCCATCCTCACCCTCCAAGTGCCTCACCGGGCTGAGGTGCGGTAGAGAGAGGGCTCAGGGCTGCAGGGTCGGCTGGCCACGCTCACGGCGTATTGCACATCAGCGAAGGCCCGGCCCAGGTTGGAGCCCAGGATGGTGAGGGCCAAGCCTCCCTCAGGGGGACCAGTCAGGGGCTCCACCTGCAGCAGGCAAATTATGGCAGATGGGATCCCCCGCACCCACACCCCACTCTACAGTGCCGGGTGCCCAGCCGGCCAACCAACCCAGCCAGACCGAGCTGATGGGGTTTGGGGGCCTGGGGTAGGGCTGGTCTGACCACGGAGGACAGGACAGTGCAGGGCAGGAGAAGTGGACCACTGGGCTGTGGGGGCCCCAGCAGGAGACCCGCACTCAACCCTAGAGGCGGGGGCTCACCGCATCAATGCTGGGTGCAGGACACAGCAGCTCCACAGCCCCCGGCGGGCACAAGGGCCCATAGCGACAGGCAGGCTGGCCGTCAGCACACCACAGGCAGCCCAGGCTCCTGTTGGCCGCTTGGCAGTGGCTGCAGTCCGGGTGGCCCATGGCACAGTCGTACAGGATCACTAGGGAAGGTCAGGCAGTGTGCTGAGTGCCTCCTATCTGCCACCCACACTGCCCCGCCTGCCTGGCTGCCCTCAGGCTCACCATAAAGAGCATGGGCGTTGTCCAGCCTCTGGGCCTTGCCCTGGGTGACGTAGATGGGCACTGGGAGCTCCCGCTGGGACATGGAGGGGTAGAACTGTGGGCAGAGTGTGGGGTCAGGCTGGGTGCCCACTCAGGGCACCTCTGACTCTTGTCTCCTCTGGGCCACCCCCCAGAATTAATGTGATTGTTCCCTGCCTCTCCCCCAAGACTGGGGCCCAGGGACAGAGGCTGTGGGCCCCAAGCAGGCTCTCCATAAAGATGGCAGACTCCTGAGGGTCTATGGAAGCTTGGAGGGCAGCCTCTCACCTGGTGGGCCTGGCAGTGGATAAGGCCTGAGTCCCCTGCTGTCTCCTCCAGGGTGGCCGGCAGCCCCCGAAGTTCTCCAGGCAGCTCCAGCCAGCAGTGGAAGGAGGCAGGCAAGCCCTGGGAAAGGATGCTGTCAGGAGTGTGGACATGCTGTTGGCAGACCCCACTGCCCTGCCCACTTCCCTCCTGACAGCTCACTCGGAAATGCTGAAGGTTCCGCACACGTAGGGCCAAATGGCTCTCCCAGCCCACAGGCACCAGGTGGGGACCTGCCAGGCCTTCAACCTGCGGGCAAGCCCCTGGGCCACGCACCTGGACGTCCACCTGGGAAAACGAGAGCCTTCAGCCCTTTAGAACTCAAAGGGCTTACTGCTGGGTGGGCCTGGGAAGGGTGGAGAAGGGACAGCCCTGTCTCTGCCCGAAAGTCGGGCCCACCCACCTCCTGGGTGCTGTAGACGGTCCTCTCGCCCTCTGGGCAGTGCTCTCCGTATACACAGTGGCTACTCTGGGGGCACCAGTGACACCGCCAGATGCTGCCCACGCAAGCACGACACCTGGAGGGGAAGGGCAGCTGCTCAGCTGAGTGCCCTCTGGGGTCGCCACCTCTACCCCAGGAGACAGGCCCAGGGACTCACGGGGCAGCTGCCTCCAAGGCCTGGATGGCACTGCAGTCATAAAAGGAGAAGTTGGTGGTAGCCACAGCCACGTCTTCAAACATCAGGGCCAGGGGCACGGTGACGTATTCTGGGAGGGGACAGTGGGGGCAGGACAGGTCAGGTGGCTCATTCCCCCTCCAGCTTCCACCCCAGTCCCCTACCCCATGGGCCACTCACCTGTGCCTGGAGGGTTAAGTGGCACCTGGTCTTGGGGAGGGGTGACACAGGCCACGTAGGGCCCTTCCACATGAGCCAAGCTGTCATAGTCCCCAAACGCACAATGGAAGTATTCATCTGCATCCAGGATGGGCAGCCAGGGGACAGACAAAGTGACCTGGGATGCAGCGGGGAGAAACAGGGAGATGGAGCCAGAGCAGAGGGGGTGGCCACTGCTGGGGGCGGCAGCAGAGGCCATGGGAGAGAGAGGACGGAAGGCAAGTGGGGTTCATGCTCCAGGCAGTGGTCATGCTGCCCAGAGGGCCCAGTGGTGGTGGGCGGCTTACCTGGCCCTGCTCCTGGCGGGGGTGGTGGCTCGGCAGCAGGCTCTGGATGTGCAGGCAGTGGCTGTCCTCCTCATAGCTCCACAGCCACTGGTTAGGCTGGCCCGCCCGCTTGCACTGGCCCTTCCGGGTACACCTGCCAGGCAGGGGTTTATCCGGTCACCGTGGGGGTCTTAGACTCCAAGCATGACTGACAACGGGGCTGGGGAGGCCGGCCCAGGTGGAGTGCAGTGGGGTGCAATGAGCAGGAGGCGTGAACGGGATTGTGCCCAGAGAGAAAGGGGCCAAGCAGGCCAGGCCTCATGGCCGAGGCATGGGCTCCAGCCCCAAAAAGGAGCTGTGACTGGGCTGAGGGACACAAAAAGACTCAGGGCTGCCTTAAAGGGTTCCTAGGAATGCCGTATGCAGCACGGGCTGCCTTAAAGGATTTGAATGCCGTATGCAGCACGGGCTGCCTTAAAGGATTTGAATGCCGTATGCAGCACGGGCTGCCTTAAAGGATTTGAATGCCGTATGCAGCACGGGCTGCCTTAAAGGATTTGAATGCCGTATGCAGCACGGGCTGCCTTAAAGGATTTGAATGCCGTATGCAGCACGGGCTGCCTTAAAGGATTTGAATGCCGTATGCAGCACGGGCTGCCTTAAAGGATTTGAATGCCGTATGCAGCACGGGCTGCCTTAAAGGATTTGAATGCCGTATGCAGCACGGGCTGCCTTAAAGGATTTGAATGCCGTATGCAGCACGGGCTGCCTTAAAGGATTCCTAGGAATGCCGTATGCAGCACGGGCTGCCTTAAAGGGTTCCTAGGAATGCCGTATGCAGCACGGGCTGGAGGGCAGCTGTGTGGGGGTCCTGGACCATGGCTGGGGCTGCTGAGATGAGGAGCCCACAGGCTGGGAGGTGTCGGAAAAGGGGGGTACCAACCAGATTCATGGCTCAGTGAGATGGGGCAAGATGGGTGACCTCCATGGTGGTCCCAAGTCTCTCCAACAGGCAGGGTTGGCCTCCCGAGACACCTAGGGCTGCTTCCAGGGGCAGCCTCCTGGCACACACCACCCATTGGCCCAAGCCTAGGCACAGGCCCCGTGCTCACCTGCCCTGGAGGACACACCAGCCACACAGCGGGTCCTGGGCCTGGAGGCAGCTGGCACAGTCAGGGAACTGGGGACAGGCCGCCACAGGTATCCGGTCCACCTGGAGGGGCAGCAGAGCAGAGAGGCAATGGACACGAGACTCGGGCCGCATGTGCTGGCCCCTTCAGCCCCAGGATGGCCCTCACCTGGTGAGCAGTCAGGACATAGAGGTGACTGTCACTGCTGTCCAGCAGCAGGTCTGGGCTGATGGCTGAGCCTGGAGGCCCCACTTGCTGGGAGTGGTAAACCTGGCCCTGGGAGCCGTGGAGAAAGACCTGAGTGGGGGGACAAGGACAAGGCTGGGCCAGATGGCCAAAAGTTGCCCATTCAAGGGACACGCCCTCTTCCCAGTGGGGGCTCCTTTTTAGAGCCAGCTCCCTTCCTGCTGGGCCATTGAGGGAGAACACATCGCTTCCCCCATTCAGCACCCTCAGGCCTGGGACACTGCAGGGAACCATGACACAAGGGCAGCAGCGGCACCCTGGGTGAGGCCCTGCGTACCAGGGATAGTTCTGCCAGGTGGGAGGGCAGCTATGGGGAGACAGGAAGGTCCCCAGGAGGCACCACACCCTGCCCACCTCACCCAGCCACCCCAGCTACCTTCACCGTGAGCCACCACCAGCAGTCACTGTGTGGCAAAGCCCCCCAACCCAACTGTGGGATGTGGGCTAAGAGGTGGAGGTTTCTGGGGGCTTCCCTGAGCCTCCGTGGCCAGGGGCACACCCAGCCAGACAGCAAGGCCAGGCCCTCACCTTGTGCAGCTGGCCCTGGGTGTCCCCTAGGAAGGCTACCATGTGCCCGTCTGCCTGGAGGGCTGCCACGGCGCTGACCGGCTGCCCGAGCTTCAGCAGAGGCTGGGCCTCCAGGGGCTGGCGGCCGGCAATAGGGCTGGGGGTGTGTTCGTCGCCGCAGGGGTACGACTCGGGGGAGTCCTACATGACAGAGAGCGGAGAATCAGCCCCCGGAAGAGGGCAAAGAGGCAGTCAGGGGGCATGCCCAGGGTGCCAGCGGGAGGACAGCCAGGCACCTTGGCTTGGGAGGATCCCAAGGCCCAGCAATCAGGGCTGAAGGGCCCGGGCACCTGGCAAGCTCATAGCATCCAGAGGGAGCAGGGTGGAAAGAAACGGCTGGAGAGCAGGCAGGAGACCTGGAGACTCAGCCGACCCCTGGCTGAGAGCTTGGCTGGCACTTCCCATGGGCAGGCACCCCTGCCCAGTGCTGAAAGATGCTAGCCATCCACAGAGGGAGTGGGGGTGGAAGGGCATGCCACTCACAAGGGGCAGGGTGACACAGCGCGACGTGACGCCGTACTCCACGGTGGCTTCCTCTGCGCCGCTGGGGCCCCGGCCGCCTGCCGTGTAGCAAAGTCTCCGGGCCTGCTCCATGCTGGCACCCAGCTCTGCCATGGGGAAGGCGCAGAGCGCCGCCTGGGTGCCCCCTGGGCCCGCGGCAAACGCCCCTAGCAAGGTGCCCGGGGCAAGGAAGGCGGCCTGGATGAGGCCCTGGCCCTGGCAGGCGAGGGGGACCTCCACATAGGAGTACAGGTTGGTGTCCCCCAGGCAGACGCGGGCCACGTAGGAGCGGTACTCAGCCTGGGCCCGGGCCCCACGGCGGCGGAACACAAAGTAGGCGGAGCGGGCGTCGGCAAAGGCCCCCACGTAGCTGTTGTTGTAGTCGGAGAAGTCGCCTACCACCAGGCGGCCCAGGCCCTCGCTGGAGAAGGGCTGAGGCCCTGCCAGCTGGCGGATGGCCAGGGGTGGCACCCCTGCCGACAGCTTGCCCGCCAGGCCTCTGGCCACAAGCAGGAGGTCCTGGCCGGGCAAGGGCACCACCAGCCCCACCGTGGCCACTCCCGGGGTATTGGCAGCCACAAACTGCCCATCACCAGGGTCCTCGGCCTGGTACAGCACCTCGGCCACATCCCCGAGGCGCCGTGTCTCACACACACCCTGCCGCACCTGCCCGCAGGCCACCAGTTCCTGGGCACGGCTGCTCACCAGCAGCAGCTGGTTGGCATTGTCAGTGAGCTGAGCCTGTGGGCACTCAGCCGGGTCACGGAAGGGCACGCAGTCGGGGCTGTCGATGACAGGGCCAGTGACAGCCATGGCCTCGAGCTGCAGCTCAGGGCTGAGCTGGAATAGGCGGTTCACAGCGCCGACATAGAGTGTGCCTCGGCCAGGCGCCAGTGCCAAGTGGTTGAGAGTGGTGTTAGGTGCGGAGAAGCGATGGGCCCCTGTCAAGGGCAGTGGCGGTGGGGACAGCAGCAGCAGGAGGAGGCAGAGGCCGAAGGGAGGCCAGCGAGCCATCACGGGGGCCTGTGAGAGGGCACAGGTCAGGGCAGTGGGAGCGCAAGGCAGATAGAAGACCAGAGGAAGGTGGAAGGTGGGGTGGAGAGAGGCCAGGGTGCTCAGGGCCAGGGAGCGGGGGAGGCAGAGAGATGGAGGGCGAGGGAGAGTGAGCAGAGACAAAGAGACAGAGGGAGCACAGAGAGAGGACAGAAGGAGGGACAAAGACAGTGTCCAAGAGCTGGAGCAAGAGGCAGGGAGGGGTGCACGCACGCACGCACAAGCACACAAGGAGAGAATTCTTTCATCTCCTACTTTATATGCATGTAGATTGTTGAAGGGGGGCAGGTCCTGGAAAGCCGCAAGAGCGCTAACAGAGGGACTCTGAGTCACAGAGCGGGCAGGGGAGGGAGGGAGGCCGCGGGAGCTGGAAGGCTGGCGGAAGCTGTGTCACAACGCGCCCCTGCGCCCACCACCCAGACAAGAGAGATGGAAGTGGAGTGAGAGGAGTGAGGCCACCGTGCGCCCCAAGGGACTGGACAGGGAGAAAAAACCTGCCCTGGACAGCCAGGGCCGGCTGCAAGGAGGAACCCTCCCCAGCTGGGGGAAAGAGCCAGGCAGCCGCGGACTGAGCAAGGAGCAAGTCAGCGAGGAGCAGGGGTCAGTTCCATGCTGGCCTGCTCCATGCTGGCGCCCAGCTCCCGGGTGAGGAAGCACTGGGCAAGCCAGCGGGGGTGCTGGGAGAAGTCAGGGGTGCCAAGAGACAACACAGGCTGCAGAGGTGCGGGGAGGCCTGCTCCTGCTCCATGGGCCCCAGTAGTTTGGGTCTCTCAGGGCCTGGCACAGGGGGCCTCAGTGTGGCAGTGTCCCGGGAGAAGAGCAGACCAGGAGATCTGGCCGGGAGAGGGGTCAGGGAAGGGGCAGGGAGGGGTGCCAGACTGGAGATGGCTCCTGGGTGTGCCTGGTGGGACCCCGGGGCTGAGCCGCTGAGGGTGAGAGGTGAGAGCAGACCCTGCTGTGGCCCCTGCTGCCCCCCACAGAGAGATGCTGCCCTGGGTGTGTGGTCACATGCCAACCAAGAGTGGGGCCGCTGGGACTCAGGGCAGAGTAGCGCCTGGAGGAAGGCCCAGAGGCCCCTTATCTCAGGAACACAGGCAGGAAGAGCATGGACATTTCCTGCAGACCCCGGGCTATCTGTGGCAGTGTCTGCCATGAGGGAGACTGCAGCCTGTATGTACTGGGCCCTGGCCAGAGCCATCCTGCCCTACCCTGCCCCTCCCAGGAACATTTTTGGGGACACCGGGCCTGGGCACTTACCATGAAGTGGTGCAGCAGAGGGGTCTCCTGGGTGGCGTGGCACATCCGCTCAGTTCAGCTGCCCCAGGGCAGTGGCGATGGGCATGAGATGGCTGTGGGGGGCATTGTCCTGAGTGGGAGGGAGACAGTTGAGGCTCAGCCCCATTCCAGCTGGCCTGGGGAAGGAGGGGCGGTGGTGGGGGTGGTGCCCAGACCCTGGCGACCAGGCTCCCTCACAGCTGGCAGCTTTGTCAATAGTGGCCAGGCCAAGGCAGCCCTGCCTCCACCACAACAATGTTCCCTCTGTCCAGAGGCCAGGCCGGGGCCCTGCTCGCTGGTGCTGCCACCCCCACTGGGCTGTTCTGGACAGGGGGCTCCTTGCCACTTCCCACCCTCAGGGAGCCACCCCCGGGATCTGGGGACAAAGGGCCAGGGTTTCCTCCAGCCAGCCCTCCCCTTCTGGCCCTGCAACCCCTGTGTCACTAAGCATACCCCTCCCTGACTCCTCTGGGTCCCTGTGAAGGGCACGGGGTGGGCTTCAGAGCCGAGGCTGATAGCCTTGGGGCCTGAGTGAAGTGCCAGTCCTGGCCCTCAATGCCTGCCTTTGTCCAAAAGATCTTCCTCCACACCCCCGGCCCAGCCCTGCCCCTGGGGACTGGTGAAGTGGTGCCAGGTACAGCATGGTGGCAGCAAGCAGGACCACGGGAGGAGGCTGGTTGAGATGGGCTGAGGCAGAGGGTCCACAGGCCAGGGCTGTTCACCCCATCCCCTGAAGCACCATCCTGCTGGCCTAGACGCCATCCGTGCAGGGGGTGGGGAAGAGAGGGGCACCTAGCAGCTAGCCCCCCTGTCACCCTCACAGGCCAGCCTGGCCAGTGGCACAGGAGCAGGTGCACTGGGGATGGGGTCTGTTCCTCCCTCACAGCACGGCAGCAGTAGGCTCCAGGGCAAGGTGGCAGCGGGTTGCTGCCACCTGGCTGGGCCAGTTGGGTGGCTGTGGGGGTGGGGAGCCAGGCGGGCAGCCTCTCTACCCTGTACTCTGCCCGGGGCTGGTGCTGGCTTTCCCATTTCGGGGAAGAAACACGGTTCCCCACCTCCTAACCCCAGGGCTACCCCTTGGGGGACATCGTGCTCTCAGGCACCTAGTGCCGTCGTCAGGCTGGGCCAGCGCCGGAGAGCTCTTGCCTGACCCCAGCCAGTTGACCCTGAGACCCTTGCTTCCCCCTGGCTTAAGCACACCCTGTTGCCTTGGCCTGAAGCCTGGTAGCCCCTGCACCCCAAGCCCAAGCCTGCCCCAGCTCTTGCCTACCTGGCGGACCACCAGCGAGGGCCAAGTAGTAGCTGGCAGTGCCAGGAGCACGTCTCACGGAGCCCCAGCCTCCCTGCCCACAATGCAATCGTGCCCAGCCCGACTCATCCCAACAAGCCTGGCCAGGCAGCCCAACCTCTCTCTGCCCGCCCCTTTGCCCAATGGCGCAGGGCAGGGCGCTGCTGCCCTCTGCTGGCCACAGCGGGCATGATGGAGGACTGACTGTGGGCACCTGGCTGGAGCAGGTGAGAGAAGGCAGCGCCCTTCTATCGGGCAGGCATTCCATAACCTGGCACGAAGCACCTACTGGATGCCAGGCTTGGGCTTGGCACTGGCACCATTCAGAAACAAACACAGGTCAGGAAACTGAGGCACAGGAGGTTAGGAAACTTGAATAAAGTCACACAGTATGTGGCAAGACTGAGTCAACAACAGGTCCCCTTCACTTCACCATCAGGCTACATGGCCTTGAACCATGAATCTTGGCCGGCATTGGCAGGAGATGGAGCTGAGGCCTACCCCAGGCCAGGCCTGCACGTGACATGCCCACGGGGCGTTGAGAAAAAACCAGTGTTTGCCACCAGCTGCAACGCAAGGTTGGTAGAGGGCTGGCTTCCAGGGTGTGGCGGAGGCCAGCAAATCAGGCGGGGTCTCTGTAGCCAGGCTTGAGAACTTGGACTTGCCTTGCCATGGGCAACTGCAAGTTGGTGGTGCTGGGGCAGAGAATGTGGGGAGGCCTGGTCCAGTGGTGGTCGTGGACATGGGGAGAGGCGGGTGCATTCCAGAGGCGCTCTGGCAAGGCAGCATTCTGAAGACTGTGTGTTGGACCCAGGGCAGGAGGCGAAGGCAGGAGAATCCAGGCGACCCTGGAGCTTTTCTGCTGGGGCACTGTTCCCCCTGTGTCAGGGCCGTCCATGGAGGTGCTGGCAGAAGTGGGAGGATGGTAAGATTGAGGGGCCCATGAGGGAGGAGGAAATGGCGATGGGACTGGGGAGGCCTGGGGGGTGAGAAGCTTGGCTCAGGTGACTGGAGCCCTGGGGGCAGCTGGGGTATGGGGCCAGGTGTTCACCCTGGAGCTCAAAGGCCCAGCAGACTCGGTGTATGGGAGCTTCCCTGAGCAGCTGTGTCATTCTTTCCAACCTGCATGGAGAGAAATGGGGCGCAGAGGCAGGTGGCTTGCCATGGCCTGACGTCATTTCTTCAGAGTGCACTCCACGGAGATGGGATTTGAAGCGGGCATTCCTGCATGGGCCACACTCTGGACCACTGGGCCCAAGATCCACAGCCTCTCATCTGTGGCCGCTGAGGCCGTGGAGGCAAACCAGGCAGGCCCGTGGGAAGGGACCACCAAAAATCGAGTGAGCAGCCGGCGAGGGGTCTCTCCCCAGCAGGAAGGCCGGGCAGCCTGGACGGGGCCACGGAGGGATCTAGAAGCTCCAGGAGGGCAGGCTTGGGGGAGCCACCTGCCCTCTCTCCCTCTCCCTGTCCTTCCCCCCATGCCTACCCCAACACACACACATGTCCTTGCTGGCCCTGGACAACAGCGATGCCTGCAATCTGGCATGAGGAATGGGTTTTTCCTTCCTTTCCACAGAAGAAAATAAATCAGGCTGGGCACCGTGGCTCCCGCCTATAATCCCAGCACTTTGGGAGCCCAAGGCAGGAGGAGCGCTTGGGCCAAGAAGTTCTAGACCAGCATGGGCAACATAGTGAGACCCCATCTCTACATAAAAATTTAAAAATTAGCCAGGCATGGTGGTGTGAGCCTGTAGTCCCAGCTACTTGGGAGGCTGAGTTGGGAGGATTGCCTGAGCCTGGGAGGTGCAGGCTGCAGTGAGCTGTGATGGTGCCATTGCACTCCAGCCTGGGTGACAGTGCAAGACTCTGTCAAGAAAGAAAGAGAGAGAGAGAGAGAGAGAGAAAGGGAAAGAAAGAAAAAGAAAGAGAAAGAAAGAGAAAGAAAGAAAGGGAAAGAAAGAGAAAGAAAGAGAGAAAATAAATCCATCCACAGGCAGCACCATTTTCATAAATATGTGTGTAGATGGCAAATGCACCTTCTAAGCTTTCTGAGCAGATAAGAGGCGTGGCTATGGCAGCCCCTGGTCTGAAGCTGGTGTAACCAGAAAGGATCTAGGCTGGTTTGGGGAACTGGAACATCTTATGTCAGGGGAGTTGTGCTGGATGTATCCTGCAATGGCTGGATCCCCTCACCAAGGGATAGGAAGGAGCATCGTCTCCTTTCCGTGTACCAGGCTTCTCAATGCTGGAAGGGGACTCGTTGGGTCAGTGGGACGTGGGCTTCGCGTTTGCTGGGCTGAAGACATAGCTCTCCATGCTAGCATCCCAGTGGACACCCCCACTGCCACTGCTGTTCCACGTCTTCATGTACACCAGTGAGCAGATTTGATAGTTTCTGCGCATACCGTGGGTGTGAAATGGTGCCCTGCTGGGTTTTGAGTCGGCATTCCCTGGCCACCAGCCATATTGCAGCGCTTTTCATTTCTTCTGTGAAATGCCCTTGCATGTCTTGGCGTTACATTTTGCAGGCGTTCTGTATTTTCCATACCAATCCTTGGGGTGTATGTCTTCGGCCTACCTATTACTTGTCTTCTCAGTTTGCTGTATGTCATGTGATAAACAGAAAGTCTTAATTTTAATATCATTGCATTTACCAATCTGATTTTTTTTTTTTTTTTTTTTTTTGAGATGGGGTCTCACTCTGTTGTGCAGGTTGGAGTGCAGTGGCACAATCACAGCTCACTGAAGCCTCCTGGGCTCAAGCGATCCTCCCACCTTAGCCTCCCAAACACCTGGGACTAAAGGCAGGCGCTGCAGTGCCCGGCTAATTTTGTAATTTTTTGTAGAGACAGGGTTTCGCTATGTTGCCCAGGCTGGTCTCAAACTCCTGGACTCAAGTGGTCCTCCCACCTCAGCCTCCCAAAGTACTGGCCCATGAGCCTGTGAGCCATTGCGCCCGGCTACCTTCTTTCGAATTCCTATTCAGACTGTGTGTTGCTGGTATATAGAAAAACAGTGGATTTCTATGTACTGATTTTGTATCAAATAACCTTGTAAACTCTCATGTTAAGTCTAATAATTACGTTTGGGTTCTCTTTGTGGATTCTTTTTGACTTTCTGCTTGCACGACCCTATCATCTGCAAGTAGTGATTGTTTTCTTTCTTCTATTCCAGTCCTTTTAGCTTTGATTTCTTTTTTTGAGGCAGAGTGTGGCTCTGTCCCCCAGGCTAGAGTGCAGTGGCACAATCTTGGCTCACTGCAACCTCCGCCTCCCTGGTTCAAGCAATTCTCCTGCCTCAGCCTCCCAAGAAGCTGGGACTACAGGCGCCCGCCACCACACCTGGCTAATTTTTGGATCTTTTTTGTTTGTTTGTTTTGTGTTTTTTTTGTTTTTTTTTTCGTTTTTTTGT
>NW_016807256.1:408339-413755 GCF_001698545.2 Rhinopithecus bieti
CGGAACATGCCCATTTTGTTGAAGTTTTCAAGTTGATTAGCATAAAGTGTTTTGGTTTTATTTTTTCATTGATTTATTATTAAGAAACTTCTTGGGTTGGCCAGGCGCGTTGGCTCACGCCGGTAATCCCAGCACGTTGGGAGGCCAAGGAGGGCGGATCACAAGGTCAGGAGATCGAGACCATCCTGGCTAACACAGTGAAATCCCGTCTCTACTAAAAATACAAAAAATTAACCGGGCGTGGTGGCGGGCGCCTGTAGTCCCAGCTACTCAGGAGGCTGAGGCAGGAGAATGGCGTGAACCCGGGAGGCAGAGTTTGCAGTGAGCCGAGATCGTGCCACTGCACTCCAGGCTGGGCAACAGAGCGAGACTCTGTCTCAAAAAAAAAAAAAAAAAAAAACTTCTTGAGTCAAAACCTGATGACGTTGCTTAATGTTCATTTATTTTAACCTACAAAATTGCAGCTTCATCTTGTTCAACCTAATACACACGAAAGAGAATATGCTGCTTAGATGAATCATAAAGAATGATGATCAACTGTTGCACATCTGTCCCCACTGACAGCCATCATGGACCCTTCTTTTTCCCTTCACAGTTAGTCCTAGCCTTTCCTTGGTTTTCTTTATACTTGTCCCAAATATGAATTAGCCTTAAACAATAAAGTATTTACTTTTGCAGCAATTTTTTTTTGGTTTTATTTTTTTAAAAGTGTTAACTAGAATCACCATGCTGTACAACAGATCTCTGGAACGTCTCCATCTTGCATAACTGAAACTTGGTACCCTTTGGCCAGCATTTCCCCATTTCCCCTACCCCAGTCCTGGCGGCCACTATTCCGCTTTGTTTCCATGAGGCTGACATTTTTACATTCTGCATGAGCGAGGTCATGCAGTATTTGTCTTTCTGTGCCTGGCTTATTTCACTTAATGTAATGTCCTCCGGATTCCTCCATGTTGCAAATGGCAGGATTGCCTTCTTTTTATTATTTATTTATTTATTTATTTATTTTTGAGACTGAGTCTTGCTCTGTTGCTGAGGCTGGAGTGCAGTGGCTCACTGTAAGCTCCGCCTCCCGAGTTCACGCCCTTCTCCTGCCTCAGCCTCCCGAGTAGCTGGGACTACAGGCACCCGCCACCACGCCCGACTAATGTTTTGTATTTTTAGTAGAGATGGGGTTTCCCCGTGTTAGCCAAGATGGTCTTGATCTCCTGACCTCGTGATCCACCTGCCTTGGCCTCCCAAAGTGCTGGGATTACAGGCGTGAGCCCCCGCGCCCGGCCAGGATTGCCTTCTTTTTAAGGGCTGAATAGTGATCCATTGTGTATCTGTACCACATTTTCTTTATCCATTCATCTGTTGGTGGGCACTTCATTTGATTCCACATCTTGGTGATTGTGAGTAGTGCTGCAATGGACATGCAAGTGTAGATATTGCTTTGATATACCGATTTCATTTCCTTTGGATACATACCCAGAAATGGGATTGCTGGACTGTATGGTCATTCTCATTTTAAATATTTTGAGGAACCACCATGCATACCATTTTCCATACTGGCTGTACTAGTTTCCAATCCCACCAACAGTGTGGAAATGTTCCCTTTTCTCCACACCCTCACCAAAGTTTGTCTTCTTTTGTGTTTTTTAAAACAGTTATTCTAATTTGAGCGAGGTGGTGTCTCATTGTGGTTTTGAATTGCATTTCCCTGATGATTGGTGATGTTGAGCATTGTTTTTCTTTCTTTCTTTCTTTCTTTTTTTTTTTTTGTTTGAGATGGAGTTTTGCTCTGTCACCCAGGCTGGAGTGCAGTGGTGCGATCTCGGCTCACCACAACCTCTGCCCGCCGGATTCAAGCGATTCTCCTGCCTCAGCCTCTGGAATAGCTGGGATTACAGGCACATGCCACCACGCCTGGCTAATTTTTGTATTTTTAGTAGAGACAGGGTTTCACCATGTTGGCTAGGCTGGTCCCGAACTCTTGACCTCAGGTGATCTACCCACCTTGGCCTCCCAAAGTGCGAGGATTACAGGCATAAGCCACTGCACCCAGCTGATGTTGAGCATTTTTTTTTTTTTTTTTTNGTGATCCGCCCGTCTCAGCCTCTGAAAGTGCTGGGATTACAGGCTTGAGCCACCGCGCCCGGCCTTATGAGCATTTTTTAAAGTAGACCTATTCACCATTTGTATGTCTTCTTTTGAGAAATGCCTGTCCAGGTCCTTTGCCCATTTTAAATTGGGTTATTTATTTCTGGTGTTTATTTTTTCAATTTTCAATTTTTAAGTTTTAGGAGTACATAGTAGGTGTAACTGGGTTATTTTAACTTGGTTAGAAAATACGTTTGCTTGCTATTGAGTTGTTTGAGTTCCTTATGTGCTCTGTGTATTAACCTTGTATCGGATGGTTTACAACTATGTTCTTCCATTCCGCAGGTTGTCTCTTCACTCTGTTGATTGTTTCCTCCGCTGTGCAGAAGCTTTTTAGTTTGATGCAAACTCATTTGTCTGTTTTTGTTTTGTTGCCTGTACTTTTGGTGTCATATTGAAAAACTTATTTCCCAGACCAGTGCCAAGAAGTTTTTCCCCTAAGTTTCTTCTAGTAGTTTTCTAGTTTCGGGTCTCATATTTGAATCTTTAGTCCATTTTGAGTTGATCTTTGTGCACTGTGTGAGATAAGGGTCCAATTTCATTATTCTGCAAGTGAATATCCAGTTTTCCCAACACCATTTGTTGACAAGACTGTCTTTTGTCTATCATGTGTTATTAGCACCTTTGTCAAAGATCAATCAATTGTAAATGCATAGATTTATTTCTGGGTTCTCTATTCTGTTACATTAGTATGTGTCTGTTTTCATGCCAGCACCATGCTGTTTTGGTTACTATAACTTTGTAGGATATTTTGAGATCAGATAGCATGAGTCTTCCAGTTTTGTTCTTTTTGTTCAAGATTGCTTTGGCTGTTTGGGGTCACTTGTGGTTTCATATACATTTTAGAATTGCTTTTTCTATTTCTGTGAAAAATCTCATGGGAATGTTGATAGAGATTACATTGAATGTGTAGATCACTTTGGGTAGTATAGACATTTTAACAATGTTAATTATCCCAATCCATGAACACAGGATATCTTTCCATTTATTTGTGTTTTCTTCAGTTTCTTTCATCAGTGGTTTACAGTTTTCAGTGTATAGGTCTTTCACCTCCTTGGTTAACCTTATTCCTAAGTATTTTATTTTTTATAGCTATTATAAATGAGATTGTTGTGTTGATTTCCTTTTTGGACAACAAAATAAATCTTCTTTGATGATTTCTTTTTTAGAAAGTGCATTGTTAGCATATAGAAATGCTACTAGGTGGGACATGATGGCTTACACCTGTAATCCCAGCACTTTGGGAGGCCAAGGCAGGAGGATCACTTGAGCCCAGAAATTCAAGACCAGCCCGGGCAACCAAACCAGACCCTGTCTCAATAATAGTAATAATAATAATAAGAAGAAGAATAGTAATTAGCCAGGCGTGATGGTGCACATTTGTAGTCCCAGCTACTCAGGAAGCTGAGGTGGGAGGAGCCCAGGAGGTCAAGCCTGCAGTGAACTGTGATCTAGCCACTGTACTCCAGGTGGAGTGACAGAGCAAGATTCTGTCTCAAAAAAAAAAAAAGAAAAGAAAAGAAAAGAAAGAAAGAAATGCTATTAATTTTGTATGCTGATTTTGTATACTGCACCTTGACTGAATTCTAATAGCTTTTCGGTGGAGTCTTTAGGGTTTTCTATATACAGGATTATGTGATCTGCAAACAGAGACAACTTAATCTCTCTCTCTCTCTCTCTTTTCTTTTTTAGACGAAGCGTCACTCTGTCATCTAGGCTGGAGTGCAGTAGCGTGATCTCGGCTCACTGCAACCTCCGCCTCTCAAGTTCAAGTGATTCTCCTGCCTCAACCTCTCGAGTAGCTGGGATTACAGGCATGCGCCACCACACCCGCCTAATTATTGTATTTTTAGTAGAGATAGGGTTTCACTATGTTAGCCAGGGTGGTCTCGAACTCCTGACCTCAGGTGATCTGCTCACCTCGGCCTCCTAAAGTGCTGGGATTACAAATATGAGCCACTGAGCCTGGCCTAATTTGAATTTTTTTTTTTCTTGCCTCATTGCTCTGGCTAGGCCTTCCAGGACTATGCTGAGTAGAAGTGGTGAGAGTGGGCATTCTTGTCTTACTCCTGATCTCAAAGGAAAAGTTTTCAGCTTTTCACCATTGAGTATGATGTTAGCTGTGGCCTTGTCATATATGGCCTTTATGATGTTGAGGTATATTCCTTCTATACCTAATTTGTTGAGAGTTTCTTTTTTTTTTTTTTTTTTTTTTTTTTTTTGTAGAGACAGGGCCTCTCTATGTTGCCCAGGCTGGTCTTGAACTCCTGGGCCCAAGTGATCCTCCTGCCTTGGCCTCCCAAAGTGCTAGAGCTACAGGCACGCACCATTGTACCTGGCTAATTTGTATTTGTTTTTTGAGACACGGTCTTGCTCTGTCACCCAAACTGGAGTGCACTGATATGATCCTGGCTCACAGCAGCCTTGAACTCTAGGGCTCAAGCCTCCAGAGTAGCTGGGACTACAGGCACATATCACCATGCCTGGTTAATTTTAATTTTTTTTTTTTTGTAGACGTGTCTTGCTATGTTGCCCAGGCTGGTCTGAACTCCTGGGCTCAAGAGATCCTCCTGCCTCAGCATCCCAAAGTGCTGAGATTACAGGTGTGAGCCACTGCACCAGGCCAAGAGCTAATTTTGTTTTTTAAAATCACGAAAGAATGTTGGATTTTGTCAAATGCTTTTTCTGCATCAATCGAGAAATGATTTTATTCTCCATTCTGTTAATGTGGTGCATCACATTTATTGGTTTGCATATATTGAACCACCCTTGCATCCCAGGGATAAATTCTACTTGCTCACGGTGAATGATCCTTTTAATGTGCTATTGAATTCGGTTTGCTAGTATTTTGTTGAAGATTTTTGCACCTGTGTTCATCAGGGATATTGGCCTGTAGCTTTTTTTCTTTTAGTGTTCTTGTCTGGCTTTGAGATCAGGGAATTTTCTGACCTCATAAAATGAGTTTGGAAGTGTTCCCTCCTCTAGTTTTTTGGAAGTTTGAGAAGGATTGGTATTAGTTCTTTAGATGTTTGGTAGAATTTATCAATGAAGCCATCAGGTCCTGGGCTTTTCTTTGATGAGAGACTCTTTATTACTTGTCCAATCTCCTTACTCATTATTGGTCTGTTCAGATTTTCTATTTCTTCTTAAGTCAGTCTTGGTTGGTTGGATGTGTCTAGGAGTGTATCCATTTCTTCTAGGATACCCAATTTGTTGGAGTATAATTATTCATAGTAGTTTCTTTTCTCTCTCTCTTTTTTTTTTTTTTTTTTTT
>NW_016807256.1:417799-431725 GCF_001698545.2 Rhinopithecus bieti
CTGGCTAATTTTGTATTTTAGTAGAGACAGGGTTTCTTTTCCTGAAATGCAGAGGTGGAGATGTCAGGTTGGTGAAAGGAGGTAGTATTTTAAATGGCTTCTTTTCCTGGTGCCTGGTAGCCTTTGACCCCACGGCATATCATGGTGCAACACCTTGCTCTTGTCAACTGGAGTCGGGTTCCTGGGAAAGGCACTGGGCACCGTCAGGTTAGAGCCCCTGTGCAAGCTGAGGTGGGACATTGTCTCCTTGGGACCATCCATGCCAAGCCCCTCCTGGACAGGCTTCATAATCCTCAGGGGAGCATGTGCCCCAGTATAAAGACTACTCTTCTAGAATGTCAAATCAGAGCACTGGCAAGAGACATGCAGGGTCACATGGTGCTTTCTCCCTCCTTTCTGGCTGGAGACTTAGACTGTTCCAAACAGATGATGATTCACTGCGTCACCGAGCATGGGCAGCATATGAGACCGCAGACACCCTCAATCACATCATTCTTGTATTCACCTAGTGGTTGCTATGTACCTCCACGCCAGGCACTGTACTACCAGACACTGAGGATCCGGTGGGGAGCGAGAGGGACTTTGGGGACTGAGTCAATAGGACACAGGCTAGTGGAATAGGGAAGGATGATGGAGACAGAGGGTCAGATGATCCCCACGGTTCTGCCTGGGGCACCTGAAGGAAAGTCAGAAAGGAAGCCAGGTTGAAGAGGGATGGCAGTGAGTTTTGTGTCTGGTCTGCAGGACAGGGATGCCAGGTTCGGGGGAGGACAGGTAGGAGGTGTGCGTCACAGGTAGAGGCAATTGCTGTATGGGCCTGGGGTCTGATGGGAAGAGACGCTAAATCATAGTTCATGATTCTTTTTCAAAATTGTAATGCAAAGAGCCCTCATGCATTTTATAGCATGTACTGTGCAAGTTTTGAGGGTGTCAGGAAGGAGAAACATGCTCCTTTGTCTCCTGAAGCTCACAGGCTAGCGGACATGGCAAACACGTAAGAGAAGGGAGAAGAAGTCAGTCCACAGAGAGCAGCTTTGGGTTTGCCTCTGATGCTGGCCCTGGTCCAATTCAACCAAATCCAGTGGAAACAGAGAGCTGAGAAAGCGGGAGAGTTGAGCTCACTAATGCTTGGATTTTACAGATGAATCTGGAGGTGGTTTCTCCCAGTGCTGACATCCAGGCACTGCAGGTGCCACAGAGAAACATAGAAGGGCCTTGTGGAGACCATCGCGCCTGGCATCCTTCCCCCTTTTAGAACTGGAGCGAGACAACCATGCCTGCTATCACTACTTCTTTCTTTACAGTGTCGGTCCAACACTGTAATGGTCTGACAGTCCTGCAGGCTGGAAGTCCAGGATCATGGTGCCAGCAGGGTGGGTTTCTTCCAAGGCCTCTCTTCTGGGTGGTGGCCTCACGTGGCCTTTCCTCTGTGGGCACGTGCCCTTGGTGCCTCCCATCACTTTTTTCCAAGTTCACTCTGATCCCTTGAATCAGTTATCACTCCCCCGCTTGTTTTCCAGCTTCTGTGATGTTCCTGGCAGGCGTTCCTCTCACTCTCTGCTGTGAACTCTTCCCTTTTACATCTGCAATCCCTTTGCATTCCTTTTAGTGGCGTTTGGAGGAGAAGCAAGGGCTGAAGTTGTTCCCACTCATGTCTTTCGCCCCCAGGTGCCCCTGATGTTTCAGCTCCCAGTGGTGCCTGGAGGGAGATCCCTCTGTAGTTCATAATATCATTTCTATTTTTTACTTTTTTTTTTTTTTTGAGATGGAGTTTTGCTCTTGTCACCCAGGCTGGAGTGCAGCAGTAGGATCTCGGCTCAATGCAACCTCTGCCTTCCAGTTTCAAGTGATTCTCCTGCCTCAGCCTCCCAGGAAGCTGAGATTACAGGTGCCCGCCACCACGCCCAGCTAATTTTTGTATTTTTAGTAGAGACGGGGTTTCGTCATGTTGGCCAGGATGGTCTCGAACTCCTGACCTCAGGTGATCCACTCACCTTGGCCTCCCAAGGTGCTGGGATTAGAGGCGTGAGCCACCGCGCCTGGCCACACTTTTTTTCTTTTCTTTTTTAAAAATTTCCTCATAGTACTGCTTGGGCTACATGGCTTACGCTTTTGTACATAGTTTTCATTGTTCGGTTCCAAATGCTTTTAGATTTTCATTATAATTCTTCTCAGACCAGTGCATTAGTTTTAATTTTTTTAATTTAAAAACTAATTTATTTTTATAGAGATGGGGGGGGTCTCACTATGTTGCCCAGGCTGGTCTTGAACTCCTGGGCTCAAGCGATCCTCCGGCCTTGGCCTCCTGAAATTCTGGGATTATAGGTGTGAGGCACCATGTCTGGCCAGTAGTGTATCTTTAAATTTCCAAACATAGGGGAGCCCTTAGCTTTAGTTTGGCTGCCAATTTCTGCCTTTATTCTGTTGCATCAAGAACATGGCTGGTGTGATGTGAGTTCTTTTGCTATTTGCTGAATCTTGTTTTGCAGCCTAGAACATGGTGAGTGTTAGTAAATGTCCAAGGTGAACTTAAAACAATGTGTGGTCTGTAGTTTTGGGTGTCCACTAAATTAAGCTTGTTCAACTTTTCCATATTCTTTTTTTTTTTTTTTTTTTACAGAGTCTCGCTCTGTTGCCCAGGCTGGAGTGCAGGGGCACGATCTCAGCTCACTGAAACCTCAAGTTCAAGTGATTCTCCTGCCTTAGCCACCTGAGTAGCTGGGATTACAGGCACGAGCCACCACATCTGGCTCATTTTTATATTTTTTATTTTAGTTTCAGCATGTTGGCCAAGCTGGTCTCGAACTCCTGACCTCAAGTAATCTGCCTGCCTTCGCCTCCCAAAGTGTTGGGATTACAAGCATGAGATGCTATGCCTGGCCTAATTTTTCTACATTCTTACTAATTGAGTCTGCTTAGAGCAGCAGTTCCAGTGAGAGGTGGTATAATTTCCTGCGTGGAGAATGTGCTTATTTATTAATTTTTCCTTTTCTTGTTCTGTAGTCATTTGAGGCGCTATCATTATGCAGGCACACAAGATCAGAATGGCTAATGCTTTTTTTTTTTCCTGTCACCCAGGCTGAAGTGCAATGGCGTGGTCTTGGCTCACTGCAACCTTCTCCTCCCAGGTTCAAGCAGTTCTGCCTCAGTCTCCCAAGTAGCTGGGACTACAGGTATGAGCCACCACGCCTGGCTAATTTTGTACTGCAGTAGAGATGGGGTGTCACCATGTTGGTCGGGCTGGTCTCGATCTCCTCACCTCAGGTGATCTGCCCGCCTTGGCCTCCCAAAATGCTGGGATTACAGGCGTGAGCCACCACGCCTAGCCGCTAATACTTCTTTTAAAATAATTTACTTATTTATGTATTTATTATTTCCCCACCCCTCCCCCGCCAGTGAATGCTTTGGAATGAATACTCATCAGTATGCTGCAACCTCTTTTAATCCTAATAATGATTTTGCCCTGGAGCCTAGTTTGTACGATATGAGCTTCTCTCCACTAGCTTCCTTTTGCATGGTCTTTGCCAGATGTGTCTCCTTCTATCTGTAGCAATTAGAGCCATTCCAGCTATGTGTCAAAAATAAACAAAAGGGGTTTATGATCAAGCATGGGCGACTTACACAATCGTCAGAAGAAATGGAGGAACAACTTCCAGCCCTCCGAATCGGCCACCTCCTGGGATCAGGAATAATAAATCCTAATCTCAAAATGCAGGTAAACAGTCTACTTCCTGTCCCCTAAATGAGATGCCAAGCATGCCTCTCCCCTCAACCAGGCTGTCTCCATCCAAACTTCAACGACCACTGGCCTCCCTGCTGACCCATGTCCCACTGAGGAGCACCAAGCTCTGAACCAACTGCCTGTGCACCATCCCCTCAGGCTGCACCTGCTCCCCAGGTCTGCCCCTCCTTTGGAGCTGCCTCTGTCCACCAAGGGTGCTGTCACTCACCTAACCTTCCAAACCAGAACCCAGTGGCACCTTGCTGCCCCCTCCACTCCCTGAAGAAGCTGCCCCCATGCCTGTCGAGTTCTTCCAACTGCTTGAAACTTCTGGAACTTCAGGCCTCAGCATGTCTTGTCTGGGTGGCTGCAATGGCTATGCTTGCTTCTCTCTCTCCATCAATCAATCAACCAATCGATCATCTATCAATCAACTATCCACCTATCAGTCTATAATGAATAACCTATCAATCTATATCATTTACTTATATAATCAATCATTGATCTATCCCATGTATCTTCCTATCTACCTGTTATCATGTCTATCCATCTGTCTATCATTTATGCCTCTATCATGTCTATCTTTCCATCATTTATCTATCACCAGGCACACTAGCATGTGGCTGTAGTCTCAGCAACTCAGGAGGCTGAGGCAGGAGGACTGTTTGATGCTAGCACATCGAGTCCAGACTGGGCAACATAGTGAGATCTCATCTCTAAAAAAAATTTTAAATCATCTATCATCTCTCTCTATTCATCTATCTATCCATGTATCTATCATGTATTATCTTTTATCTATCACTTATCACCCATCAATCATCCATCATCTATCAATCATCTATATCAATGTCTATACATGTATATATCTATGTATCAATTTATCCATCAATCATCTACCATCTATCTGCTTTTGAGGTGATATTCACAAAATATACAATCAATCCCTTTAAAGTGCACAATTCAGTGGCATTTAGTATGCTCTATAGTTCCAGAACATTTTCTTCACAATAAAAAGAAATCTGAGGCTGGGTGGGGTGGCTCATGCCTATAATCCAGCACTGTGGGAGGCTGAGGCAGGACGATCGCTTGAGCTCAGCAGTTTGAGACCAGCCTGGGCAACATAGTGAGATCCTGCCTACAAAAGAAATCACAAAATTAGCAGGGTATGGTGGCACACGCCTGTAGTTCCAGCTACTCAGGAGGCTGGGGCAGGAGGATTGCTTGAGCCGGGGAGATCAAGGCTGCAGTGAGTTATGACTGCACCACTGCACTCCAGCCTGGGTGACAGGGTGAGATCCTGTCTCATTAAAAAATAAAAAATACATACTATATATATATATATATATTTAAAAAGGACCCCCGCCCCATTTTCCTTCCCCTGCCCCAGCCCTTGACACCCACTTGTCTGCTTTCTGTCCTGATGAGCCTATTCTGGACGTTTGTGTCTGGCTTCTTTCATCCAGCACGAACTCTTTGAGGTCTATCCGTCATGTTATGGCGGAATGGCACTGCGCCTTATGGGCAGGCTGTTTGTCCATTTGTCTGTTGACGAGCACTCAGGCTGCCCCACCTTTGGGAGGCTACGGCCATCCATGCATAAAGGTATGGCTGTACAGCTGTTCTCAGTTCTAGTGCCTCTGAGGTCAGGTGGGCTGCTGCACCCCATTCCCACCGGCCACCCTCACATGCAGCCTGCAGAACTCGACACTGCTTCTCTGTTGCTGACAGCGCCTCGGTGGCCTCTGGGCTAAGTCCTGCCTCTGTAGTGTGGCCTCCAAGGCCCGCCAGCCGCAGCCCTCCCTTCCCCTGCATGCAGCACGAACACCCTGTGCTGTGCTCCTGGTTCCCCCCAGGTCCCTGCACAAATGGCCCCCTCTCCCTAGAAGAGCCAGCAGCACCCTGTGTGGCAGCTTAGACATCCCTTCTCTTGCCTTCGTGCTCCTCCCACAGGGACCAGCATGATCCCCTCCCCTAGTCCTATTTGGGCTCAGCCAGTATTTCTGTGCAATGTTGTTGCAGGTTCTGCCCCCCCACCGTCACGGGAACCCTAAGAGCATTGGTGTGAGGCTTGGCAGAGGATATGTTGGACGGTGTCTTCTGGTGACTTTCCACCGCAGAAGGGCTTGGGGGTCAGGCCCACTCCTTTCCCAAACTCACTCACTCCCCCACAGGCAACCCACTGCCTCTCCTCCATCTCTCCCCGAGACCCGCAGCAGACACCACCAGACTCCGAGGCAGGGAGGAAGGACTGCATTTGCCAATGGAGGCTTTTACTGGGGGGACTGGGGGTGGTGCCCGGCCCGAGGGCTGAGGGCCTGGGAAAGGCACACGGTGGCGGTGGGGTCCCTTGGGCAGGTGCTGGCTCTATAGACAGCTCCTCCTGGTGACCCCTCTTTGGCACTGAGCTGGGAACATGGTGTCCGCACTCCCGGCTGGCAAGCAGAGGCCCGTGTGCCCCGGTGGCGGCTGGCAGTGTAGGCTGGCGGGGTGACGGCCGCAGGGGCTGGGTTTGGCACTGGTGGGAGCCAGGGCCCCATGGGACTCAGAGGCTGGGCCACCCCCGCTGCTGGCAGGGTAGTCACATTGGCCATGGAGATGGCTACGAATAGGGAATCCAATAAATTAGGCTGTAGAAAGAAGAGGTGAGGGGCCGAGGGGGCTGGGGCTACATTCTCGCTCGGCAGGCAGTGCTGTGCGTCCCTCTCCCGTGGGCTCTTCAGGGCTCTTGTGGGGGAGAGGATGCAGGTGAGGGGCTCTGTGTGACCATGGGTCCCACTGGGTGGCTTTTATGGCATCCCATGGGACAGGAGCCTTGGCTGGCCACCCTCAGGGGCTGGATCATGGGGTCTTTGAGAGACTGACGAGGAGGGAATCATGGGGACTCGAGTCTCCGGAGGGAGGCCACCTGCAGCACCAGGGGCTGTGGCCTGAGTGGCTCCTGGGGCTCGGCTGCGCTGCTGTGGCTAGCACTGGGCCCCCTGTGCCCCAGCTTCCTCCGCGGAGCAAAGTAGAGGACTCACTGCCCTGGACAGGGCCCAGTCACTGTGGAACAGCCCCCCCAGGGAGTGGAAGGGACAGGGCGGGGGTTATGCAGGGCGTCACCCTCCATATCTACTTTCCCAAGGGTGGGAAGGGTCTTCTAGGAGGGGCCAGGCATGCAGGGGCAGGGTGCATGCGCAGGTGGGTGCTGCTGTCTCCTTCATGTGATCTGAGCTTGGGGGTGGGGCAGGGGCCGGGGAGGGCTGAGTCAGGTGGAGGCACCCTGGAGGCCGCCAGGGTCTTGTGGGCTAGGTGCCGGCACCTGTGCTGGGGCCATGGCCTCGCCCAGGATCTGGCAGAGCTCTTGGAGGCGCCGCTGCATCTTGGGAATGCCTGCCAGCTGCTGCTCCAGCCGCTGCTTCTCCTCCGTCAGGCTCAGGCGAGCAGCCGAGTCCAGCTTCTCGAACTTCCAGCCGCCCTCCCCGTCGAACTGTAGCAAGTGTGTGTGGTACTTCCTGGCCAGGAGAGGGACAGGGTCAGGGGCACGGCACGAGGGCTGCTGATGAGAGCCGCCTGCTGCTGCTGGGCTCACCAGGCCACGTCCTCCCCTCAGGCTGCCACTCCCACCGACCCCAGGCAGGGAGAGAGGGCACCTACCACAGGGAGGGCCGGTGGGTGATGGAGAGCAGGGCGATGCCCGCGTCCTTGGCTGCCTGGAAGATCTTGCCTTCCACATCGATGCTCACGGCACTGGTGCATTCATCCAGGAGGGCGTACTTGGGCCTGGGGGTCCGGGCCGAGAGGAGAGTCTGTGCACCCTCCAGGGCCCAGTACCTCAGCCCAGCTCAGGCTCCACTGAGCCCAGGCCTCCCCATGGCTGCTACTTCCCCTTCCAGGGGACCCCAGGGAGCCCAGAGTGCTCACCTGTGGTAGAACATGCGGGCCATGCCGATTCTTTGCTTCTCGCCACCCGACAGGACGTCCTTCCAGTCACACACAGCCTCCCAACCTGGGCGGGGACAAGGGTCTTGGCTCAGTTCCACCAGCACCCAGCCCTGGGGGCCGGCCGGGGAGCTGGGGGAGCTGTGGGAATGAGCTGGCTGTGATGACAGGGCCACTGTGCCTCTGTGTCCTTGTCCATCTGCCAGGCATTAATCATGGAGGAGTGGGGACTGGAATCATGCTTTCTCCTAGAAGAGATATGGTGGAGTCCCAGCCCCAGCACTTCAGTGTGACCTTATTTGGAGACAGGGCCTTCATGGAGGTGATCACACTAAGATGAGGTCATCAGAGTAGACCCTAATTCAATATGACTGTGTCCTCATAAAAAGGGGGTATGCGGGCAGAGGACGTGCATAGAGGGAACACGAGGTGAAGATATACAGGGAGAAGTGGGCCATCTGCAAGCCAAGGACAGAGGCCTGGAACACATCCTTCTGTCACGACACCCAGAAGCAGCCCACCCTGCTGGCAGCTGGAGCTCAGGCTGCTGGATCCAGGAGACAACCCACCCCTGCGGTTTATGGCAGCCCCAGGGCACTCACACAGTTCCCTGGCACAGAGCCCCGGAGCTGCCACAGTGCTCTCCCCAGACCAGGGGCTTGTCACCACCCACAGGGGTTGGGCCTCCTGTCACTGCCCTGTGCCAGCACTTTGGCAAGGCTCGAGTGGGCTGCTTGAACGAGCAGGTGAGTTGGCTGCTCCATTGGGCCGGGGCACTGCGGCAGAAGTGGCCCCTCCTGTATTCTCAGGCATGCTGCCTTCCCCTGCGGCCCAGGACTGGAAGTGGCGACAGGGTGTATGGCCACCCAGAATAGAGATTACGCTTCCCAGGTGGCCTTGTGGTGAGGTGTGAGCATGAGACTAAGTTGTGGCCAATGAGATGTAACTGTAAGTATTCAATATGGCGGCTTCTGGAACCTTCCTTAAAAGACAGAAGGCAAATACCTTTTGCCCCTTCCCTTCTACTTCCTCCATCCTACAGCCTGGGACATGATGTGAGGGCTGCAGCAGCCCCCCCTGTATCATGAGGTGACTTTGGAAATGGAGGCCACACAGCAGAGTGACCTGGTAGAAAAGCCTAGAGCCCTGGGACCTTCAGAGAGCAGGGCCAGCCCCGGCAACTGTGGCCTGGCTCTCTTGGGACCTAACAGCTCTGTACAATAAACTCACAAACGATCTTAGCCACTAGTGCAGGGAGGCCGGTTCTGTTCCTCACAGCTCAACTCCATCCTAACGGCTCATGCTGGCCGGCCACAGGCCCTAGGCATTCAGGCTGCCACAGAGGCGGGAGGGGCCACGTGCTCCCAGGCTGAGGGCAGCAGGAGCAAGAGGCAGGGCCGCGCCAGGGGCTGCTCCACTGCCATCGCCACCTGTGTCCCCACTTCCTCCACAGGCAGGTGACAACACCCCAGCCATTTCCTGCAGGAGCCACTTCTTCTCATGTTGCCACCAAGGCAGGGCTTGGTGCCTGTGCCCTTGAACCGTGAAGGGGAGCCCCAGCAAGGCGAGGCCCTTGCCCAGGGCAATCTCACACACAGCACTGGGGGCTGGAAGCTGAACCCAGAGACTCAGAATTCAAAGAGAGAACCGAACACTCCTACCATGTCCCTGCAGCTGCACCCCCCTCTCCTCCTCTGCTCTCCCAGCACGACGGACACTGTGAACAAGCAGCATTCCTTGATAAGCCCAGGACAAGACAACAGCTTAGTCTGGCCTCCTTTTCCGTGAACTCATCTCAGAATCCACCCGACTCTGCTGGCCCCAGCCCCCTCCAAGCGTCTGCACAAACCTCCTGACAGTAGCCATCACTGCATACATGTGCCTGCCCCTCCCAGGCTGCCCCTGCCCACCGCCCCATGGTCCTTCCAAGAGCATCTGATCCTGCTCAGGGAAAGCCTAGGCTCCCGCCTGGTCCGGAGGGGCCTCTGTGAGCTAGCCTCTCGCGCCACCAAGCCTGCGGGCTGCACTCCGCCCTGCTGTCCCTGGCTCCCCGACAGGGTAACCGCTCAGCATTCTGCAGGGCTCAGCTCAGACCTCTTTTCTCTGGGAGAGGGTATCCTCGGTCCCCCAGTGAGGTGCACATCCCTGTTAGGTGCCCCCTTCCCTAGAGCACCCATGCCACCTGGGGCCATCTGTGTGGTGCTGGTCCTCCCTGGTAGGCAGGCCTTAGAGGCAGCACCCTCTGCCCCGCCCCTGTGGCACCTGGCACTTTAGACTCCTGGATGTTGAGATAATCTTCACTCCCTGGAGGCCAAGGGAGAGGCCACAGTGGGACAAAAGGCGGCTGCCAGCCCCAGGCCTCCTACCTCCCTCCCGCTGCAGGATGTGGTGCAGATGCACGATGTCCAGGATGGCTTCCAGGTCCTGCTCTGAGTAGCCCTTCCTTCGCATGTCCTCCACTGAGTCCGGGTAGATCACCTGGTCACGCAGGGAGCCCACAGACATATAGGGCCTGTGGGAAAGCTGGGTGTCCATAGAGGGAAGGGCTGGCCCTGCCTCTCCCAAGATACTCTGCGCCTCCCAGGCAGTGTCCACGTGCCACACTCACACGCACCCACACGCTCACGTCGCCACCCGTGCACACACCCCACACAGATCCAAAACAGGGCAGTGGATTGGGCGGGTTTGGAGGGAGCAGGAACCATAGCCTGTCTCTGGCTCTGGGGACAGTGCCTTGGTGTCCTCTCCTGAGGTACTGACTCTTCACCACTTCCTGGGCCTCTGCAGGAAGCCATGTGTGAGTGCACAGGCAGGAAGAGGTGCAGGAGAGATGCATGGGCTTCCTCACCTCTGCGGGATGTAGAACATGCGCTGGGGTGGGGGCTTGTAGAGCACACCGCCGTACGTGGGCCAGAGCCCACCCAGGATCCGGAACAGGGAGCTCTTGCCGCAGCCGTTGGGGCCCGTGATGAGCAGATGCATGCCTTCCTCCACCTGCAGGGGCAACAGCCACTGACACCAGAGAGCGCAGGCTCCTTCCCGTACCCTATGGCCTCCTGCCCAGCCTTGAGAGGCTCCCAATGCCCGAGGCCAGCAGGCGGGCCATTCTTGATCTGTTGATAAAGGACAGCAGGGCCTGGGGGATGGGGTCCAGCATCCACGGCCCTAGCTAAATTTAGCTCTCACTAAATGCCTGGCCCAGGACACAGTAATGGACAAGACCTGGCCCTGTCCTCAGGCCCTGACATGCCCAGAGAATGTGGGTCCAGCACAAGAGGAAGGGCCTATTCTGCCACAGCTGAACGAGTAGGTGTGTTTCAACACAGCCAGTGCCATCCTCAGTCCCATCCAACTTCTACTTCACCAGGAATCCAAGTGCAGGGTCAACTCTCAGCCCCCTTTAAGGAACTGCCCTGAAAAGCACTTTGTTTTCAAGAGACAAGATCTCAGTGTCGCCCAGGCTGGAGTGCAGTGGTGTGACCACAGCTTACTGCCGTCTCCAACTCCTGGGCTCAAGTCATCCTCCCACCTCAGCCTCCTGAGTAGCTGGGCCTACAGATGCACGCCACCATGCCTGGCTAAGTTTTTTTTTTTGAGACGGAGTCTCACTCTGTCGCCAGGGCTGGAGTGCAGTGGCCGGATCTCAGCTCACTGCAAGCTCCGCCTCCCGGGTTCCCGCCATTCTCCTGCCTCAGCCTCCTGAGTAGCTGGGACTACAGGCGCCCGCCACCTCGCCCGGCTAGATTTTGTATTTTTTGATAGAGACGGGGTTTCACCGTGTTAGCCAGGATGGTCTCGATCTCCTGACCTCATGATCCGCCCGTCTCGGCCTCCCAAAGTGCTGGGATTACAGGCTCGAGCCACTGCGCCCGGCCACCTGGCTAAGTTTTAAATGCTTTTTTAGAGACGGGGTCTTGCTATGTTGCACAGGCTGGTCTCAAACTCTTGGACTCAAGCAATTCTCTCACCTTGGCCTCCTGAGTCACTGGGGACAAAAGGCAGTTTCTTTCTTTTCTTTTTGAGACAGGGCCTTGTGGTGGGATCATGGCTCACTGCAGGCTCAACCTACTGGGCTCAAGAGATCCTCTCACTTTAGCTTTTCAAGTAGCTAGAACTACAGGCACGGCCACCACACTTGGCGTATTTTTGTATTTTAAAAATTTTTGTAGAGACAGTGTTTCCCATGTTGCCCAGGCTGGTCTTGAACTCCTGGGCTGAAGCAATCTGCCTACCTCGGCCTCCCAAAGTGCTGGGATGACAGGCATGAGCCACCACACCCGGCCCAAAAGGTACTTTCTTTATGGCTCTAGACTGACAGTACAGACCCACTGCCTTCCCAGGTGCCAGAGTGACCCAGAGATGCCACAGTGGCCCCTGGGCTCTGCATCATGGATCCCAGGCTCCTCAATTCACTGATTCCATGGTCCTCACTGGAGCTAGGAAACGCCTACTTCAGGAAAATGCCAGCCAGGCTGGGGGCGGGCTGTGTGCAGGGAGGAGGCCGGGGGCCTGGAGTCAGTGAAGTCCACGGTAACAACAACGCTACATAGGGCTCCTGGGAAGACTTGAGGGCGTGGTCTTTAGCTTACCTCAGGCAGTGTCATGGACGGAACTGTGTCCTCTGAAATTCCTACGTGGGAACCCTAATCCCCACTACCTTGGAGTGTGAGCTGATTTGGAAACAGGATCGTTGTGGATGTGATGAGTTAGGTTTGGATGAGGTCATTCTGCAGAAGGGTGGGCCCAAATGCAATGTGACCCATGTCATGACAGAAAGGGCAGACGGAGACACGGACACACCCAGAGGGAGAGTGCTGTGTGGAGACAGAGGCTGAGGCCAACCTGCCGTGGCAGAAGTCAAGGAAGCCCGCAGATGGTCAGCAGAGCAGAAGCTGGGACAGAGGCCCCGAGCGGAGGCGCCTTCTGGGTACTCGGCAGGAGCCCGCCCCGCCTGCACCTTCCTCTCGGACTGCCGTTCCCCAGCCGGGAGAGAGGCCATCTCTGCTGGGAAAGCCACTCAAAGTTTGTAACGCTTTGTGACCACAGCCACAGGATGCTAATGCAGCCACCTGACTGTCCCCTCCTGAGGGGCTGGGCCTGGGCCTTGCCCCATCTTGCACACCTGGCTCCCTGAGCAGCTGTGGCTCAGCGTGCAGGGGCCCTGTGAGCTTGCCTGCTGCCCCTGCCTGCTTGCGCTGCCCGGGGCCAGCCTGGAAACCACCCTCCTCAGACTCACTGGTGATCAGCTCCCCGGATATCCTAGGAGTGGCCACTGCTGGCGGTGAGGGGTAACCACCTGTGCTGGCCCCTCCTCCCTGGCACGCCCCTCCTCCCTGGCACGCCCCTCCTCCCTGGCACGCCCCTCCTCCCTGGCACGCCCCTCCTCCCTGGCATGCCCCTCCTATGTGAGCTGCCCCTCAGGCCCACGGCCTCTATCGTCAGCTGCCTGCCCACTTGCTCGCAGCGACTCCTGGGCAAGGCTTCATCCCACCCCCACCACCCCAAGGGACTTTGACCACTCTTCTTGTGATCCCCACTGTCCCTTGAACAGCTGTCTACCTGGAGACCTTTGCAACACTTTAGTGCCCCTCCACAGTGAGGACTCCCTGAGTGCAGGGCTCCTGATTTACCTCAGGTTTCTGGTGCGCAGCTCAGAGTTCAGGGCACATTGGTCAAATGAATGAATGAATGAGTGATTCCTTGCCACTTCTCTACCTGTCCTTCCACCCCAGTCTCCCCTCACTCCATTGCTCCCCAGCCCCATCTAAACCCCTGGCTGGGGACACAGGTAATCTGTGGCCTTCCCAGGGAGGTCGAGTGGCAAGGTTTGAAGCAGAGCCCCCGCCCGGGCCTTGGCTTTCTTAGGAGTATGGGGAACTGGCATCAGATGATAGGGCCAGGAACGCCGGGGTGAACCTTGGCCAATCCTGGTATCACTGGTCTCTCTTATCAGCCTCTGTTGCCCCAGGATGAACAGTCAGAGACACGTTGGTCTCTCACCTTGACCTTGGCCCACCTGCCACGTAGATCTAGGGACAATGGCTGTTGCCAGCACAGACAGGCGGGAACCAAGGGCTGAGGCTTGCATATGTGCATGGCTGGCGCCCTCCCCGCTGGACCTACCCTGATGTTGAGGCTGGCCACCACCACCTCTCCTGAGGGCGTGATGATGGGGATGTTCTCGCAGATGATCCCCTGCTCCACATCCACCACCTGGCCTGCAGAGAGAGCACGGCGGGGGGTGGGGAGGGGAAGGAGTGGTGGCAACCCCTCTGCATTCTGGG
>NW_016807256.1:431889-453274 GCF_001698545.2 Rhinopithecus bieti
GGGGGGGGTCTGTGTGTCCCAGGCAGCATGCCAGCTGGTTCCCCACCAGTAGCCTGTGGTCCAGGGCCCCTAGGGAACACAGCCAGGACTTCCAACAAGCTGAACTCTTCCCTCAGTGTCTAGTACAGTGCCCTGGGCCGCCACCCACTTCTGCAGCACCTGCCTCCCACGGCAGCCAGCGGCTGGCACACTGACTGGAACTTTCTCTTGCTGTCCTGCATGGGTGAGGGGACCACATCCCCCTTGTTTTGAATGAATAATCCAGGCTGGGGCCCTCAAAAGGCGAGTCACTAGGGTGGTTGGCAGCTACTGTCTGGGAAGGAAGGCAGTCGGACTAGCACCTCTCCCCAGGAAACCCTCCAGGGGCCCAGCTCGACCAGGCCGAAGTCCTCAAAGACCCTGCTGGGCAGCCCTCCCGTCCTGGGTGGACTGGGATGGGCCAGAAGCGCACGGAGGTCCCTGAGTGAGGGAGCAGGAATGGGAGGAGCTGGGGCAGCAGGTCAGCATCTGCAGTAGCAGCAGGGGCGGGGTCACTCATAGGGAGGGGACAGCCTTACCTCGGATCTTCAGGGGGCCCTCCACGTGGACACCAGACTGGCCTATGGTCCCAGACCCCGCCTGAGCGTCCTCCAGCTCCCTGGGCCTCTTGAAGTGACAGCGCTGAACATCTTCAAACACCTGGAACATCTCGTGCACCCGGGCTGTGTAGCCAGCAAGCTCCGTCACCTGAGGGAGGGTGACCCTGGCTCAGCCCTTGCCAGTTGCAGGGAGAGGAGCATGGCAAGGATGGCAAGGGTGGGGCTGGGCCAGAGGTACCTCCTTGTACGACGACATGATCCGCTCAATGGCATCTGCAGCCGCTGTCAGGAGGTTGCGAGCAATAGTGAAGGCTTCTGTGCGCTCGCTCACCAGCTCCTCCTCCTTCTTTTCCAAGGCTGCCTTCTTCACGGCCTCTGCATCTGCAAAGCCCCAGAGGGGTGGGTGGCAGGGCGGGGAGGGGCAGAGACAGTGGAAAGTTAAAAATGAGCCGCTGGAGAGAAAGGCCAGGCTCTTCTGCAGATGGTGCCAAGGCAATCAGATCTCTCTCTCTTTCTCTCCATGTGCAAGAGAGGGACTCCTCACACCATACATACAAACCAACCCAGAGCACATCACAGGCTGATGTGTAGCGTAGCCCAAACTATGAAACTCTTAGAAGAAAATGGGATAAAGCTTCATGACCTTGGATACGGCAACAGTTCCTTCACTAGGACACCAAAAGCATGAGCAACAAGAGAAAAACACATCAACTGAACCTCATCCAACTCAACACTTTTGTGCACCAAAGGACAACATCGAGACAGTGAAAAAGACAACCTACAGACTGGGAGAAAACTCTGGACTGGTGAACCACACATCTGATGAGGGTGCAGTATCCAGAATATACAAAGAGCTTTTACAATTCAACGACAGAGATAACCCGATCACACATGGGCGAAGGACGTGAACAGACATTTCTCCAAAGAAGACATACAAACGGCCACTCAGCACATCAAAAGCGGCTCAGCGTCATCAGTCATCAGGGAAATGCAAATCAAAACCACCAAGAGATACCACCTCCCACCCACTAGGTGGCTAGAACACAAAGGGGATGACAGCCAGTGCTAACCAGGATGAAACGGTGGAACCCTCCAACACTGCTGGCGGAAAGGTAAAATGGGGCAGCCACTGTGGAGAACAGTCTCGCAGCTCCTCAAAAAGTGAACTGTCCAGTTACTGTGTGACCTGGCAATTCCACTCCTAGCTATATACCTAGGAGAAACGAGAATATCTGTGCACATAGAGACCTGTCCATGGATGTTCACAGCAGTGTTATTCACAACAGCCAAAACATGAAGAAACCCAAAATGTCCATCAATGGATGAATGGATAAAGAAATTGTGGTCTATGTACACAATAGAATATTATTCAGCTATGAAAAGGAATGAAGGACTGATTCATCTTATGACATGGACGAATCTTGAAACCATGATGCTCAGTGAAGGAAGGTAGCACAGAGCACATGATTCCATTTCTAGGACATGTCCAGATAGGCAAATCCACAGAGACAGGAAGCAGATGAGTGGGTGCCAGGGACTGGAGAGAGGGAATGAGGAGTGACTGTTCATGGGTCTGGGGTTTCTTTGGGGATAAAATAAAATAAAACATTCTGGAGTTAGTGGTGATGGCTGCACAACTCTGTGAATGAATTTAAATTGTACATGGAAAAGGATGCATTGTATGGTATGTTAATTACATCTCAATAACATTGATTTTTAAAATGCACCAGCAGGCATCTCGCTTTGTTTCTGGGTACAACCAGCTCCTTCCACCTGCCCTCTGTCCTGCACCACTGATGTCGCCCCTCCTGGGGAACGTCTGAACTTTGTCATCCAACGCCCAGGGCTGTTTGGCTTTGAAACACCAACTTTCTTTTTTTTTTTTTCTTTCTTTTCTTTTTTTTTTTCTGAGACAGAGTCCTGCTCTGTTGCCCAGGCTGCAGTGCAGTGGTGTGATCTTGGCTCACTGCAACCTCTGCCTCCCAGGTTCAAGTGACTCTTATGCCTCAGCCTCCCGAGTAGCTGGGATTACAGGCACCTGCCACCAAGCCCAGCTAATTTTTTTGTATTTTTAGTAGAGATGGGGTCTCACCATGTTAGCCAGGCTGGTCTCAAACTCCTGACCTTAGGTGATCCGCTTGCCTTGGCCTCCCAAGATGCTGGGATTACAGGCGTGGGCCACCACGCCCAGCCTAATGTCCCACTTCCTGACCTCTACACCATGGTTTTGGACCTCTGGGCCAGCAGCCATATTGTTTGGTGTCTGTTTCTCCCAGGAGCTGCTCCTGTCTTAACTTGCTTTTCTGTCACACTCTAGGGCCCTGTGGCAGCACCCTTGACCCTCATCAATGGCCTTGACTCTCAGTTTCTGGATCCTTAGAGTCCCCACAGGAGCAGAGGTGGGGAGCAAGGCTGCCTCTGAGGGTGCTGGGGTGTGGCTGAGGTGGTGGGAAGGTCCTGTAAAGGACCCGAGGACTCTATCCAGGGGCATGTGTGATCCTGAGGGGGAAGCCTCAGGGATCATTGGCTGGGGCTGGGGAGGACATGAAATGTAGAGTCAGCTCAGGGCCATGCAGGGTGGAAAGGGGCCTGGCCTGGGAAACCAGGGAACTAGATTGGGCTGGCAGGGCGGGGACGTTAATCCTAGAGGTTGAAGGCCTTGGACCTTCCTTCCCACCGTGCTCTTAAGGACACAGCCCTCCTCCCCAGGTATTCTGAGAGCTGGACAGTCTCTGTGGACAAAGGGAAGGGTCTGCAAGTCTTTGTGCCTAGAGCATCCTGGCGCAGAACCAGCTGCCCTCTGCAGGTTCTCTTGGAGCCTTGGGCGACTAAGGCCAGGGCCCTGGAGCTGGACAGAGCAAGGCCTCTGGGCTGGAGTGGGAGCCACAGGCCCTGCCCATCTCCTAAGCCCACCTGCCTTGCATGCCAGCCCAGCAAAGCTTATCTAAATCTTCCCCAGCCAGCACACTGCACCTCCTTGAAGCACCCGGAGCCCTCACTAGCCACCCGGTGCAGGGGACATAGCAGGGACAAAACAGAAAAAAATCCCTGCCCTCCACGGGGCTTGCAGTCCATGGCAGGGAGAGAGAAAAGCGCCACTGACGGGGTGTTCAGTGCTTGGGAGAGCAATGAGGCAGGGAAGGAGACAGGAAAGGTGGTGGTGGGCAGGCCGGGCCTTGCCTAGGTGGGCTGTGCCACAGGGCAGCAGAGTAAAGAGTGCTCCTGGCACAGGCCCCAAGACAGAGCAGGCCTGGCATTTGGGGAAATAAGAAGGCCACAGGACCAGGCACAGTGGCTCACGCCTGTAATCCCAGCACTTTGGGAGGCCAAGACAGATGGATCACTTGAGGTCAGGAGTTCAAGACCAGCCTGGCCAACACGGCGAAATCCCATCTCTACTAAAAATACAAAAATTAGCCAGGCATGGTGGTGTGTACCTGTAGTCCCAAAGGCAGGAGAATTGCTTGAACCTAGGAGGCGGAGGTTGCAGTGAGCCGAGATCGTGCCACTGCACTCCAGCCTGGGAGACAGAGTGAGACTCCATCTCAAAAAACCCCCCCAAAAAACGGAAGGCCACAGGACAGAACCAATCAAGCCAGGGGAAAGGGAGCGCTTCACAGCCTTCAAAGGCTGCTGGCTCTGAGGGCCAGCAGAGCAGGGCCAGGAGCCCACAAAGCCTGGCACAGCAGAGGCTCAGAAAAGTCCTAGGCCTTCAGGGCAGGGAGCAGCCTGATGCAATCAGTGGCAGCCATGGAGCGAAGCGGCTGCAGGTGCTGTTTCGTGGGCTGCCTCAGTGCCCGGGGCTAGGTGCGCTGACTGGGCCGGGCACCCACGCCGGCATCAAGGCTGCCCTTGATGTGCAGTCCCCGAATTAGATCCTTCCTCTTGGTGAGTCACCCAGAGGACGACACAGACAGCTGAGGGCATGGAAGCCCCGAGGTGGAAACAGAAACAGGGAGAGAATCAGACTTCTGTTTATAAATTGAAAACCCTCTTCCCACCAAACTGGGTAAAAACTATGACACTATTTCAAGCAGAGCCAAGCTTGATGGAAAGCAAGGGAAACTCCTGGGAGCAAAGAGAAGCAGGCAGCCAGGTGATCCTTTGAAAGTCCCAGAGGCAAGCAGGGCAAAGACCAGGAAGCTTTCTTTGCTTAGCCTGGGCTCTATGAGCAATGAACAAAAAGCCTCCTCTAAGAATTTGTAACAATGTGCCTGGAGTTCAAACGAATTCAAATGAAACCACCTCTCATTTCAGGAACCATCCCCTCCACACTAACTAACGGCCTCCAACTGCTTACCCTGGAGTGCTTGGCCAAAACAGAAGGAAATATGGACTTACACCCTCCATTGAGGTCATACCAATCCCCATAGAAGTTCTGTTGCAAAACCCACAAGGAAATGATCCACCATGAGTAAGGACCAGCAGACAGAAGACAGGTGAATGAGACTCCCAAGAACTGAAGCAAACCAAACCATCGGATAGAGATGGTGGGGTAAGTATGACTAATATGATACACAGCATAAAAGGAGCAGTCAAAAAGATAAGCAAATAAGACACAGAAACAGCCTGACATTTCTACTTGAAAAAGGAAATATCCATTTTCAAATTTCTATTTGAAATAGAATGAAATAGAACTTACAGAAACAGCCACTGAAATGTGAACAAAATTCCAATTAGACATGGCCGAAAAGAAAACTGGTGAACTGGCAAATGAGCAAGCAGGAAGAAAGCCTGAGGGCATCCCCAGAATTCAGCACAGTGTGAGATGGGAAACAGTAAACAGAAACCAAAAGACACAACGAAGAGAGTCAGAAGTCCAGCGCTGGCTGCCAGTTCTAGAAGAACGGGATAAAAGAATGAGAGTCAGACAATATCTCAAAAGCTAATAGCTGAGAATCTTCCAGAATGATTGAAAAACCTGAATATTCAAAGGACATATAACAAGTCTCAAGCAGAATCAACAAAAACTGACATCTAAACACGTCATAGTGAAACTGCAGAATGCCAAAAAGAAAGAAAATGATCAAAGTACTCAGAGAAAAAACACAGCATACTCAGGGAGGACAATTTGTCAGCAGCTACAGATTTGTCAGCAGCTACAGAAGAAGCAGGGAGACAGTAAGACATTGTGAAAGGGCTGAGAGAAAAGAACTGTCCACCTAGACTCCATTGCGCAACTCAACTTTAGCTTCGGAATAAGGGTGAAATAGAAACATTTGCAACAAAAATAATCAAAAATTACAACAGGCCAGGTGCGGTGGCTCACATCTGTCATCCCAGCACTTCGAGAGGTCGATGCGGGAGGACCGCTTGAGCCCAGGAGTTCCACACTAGCCTGGGCAACATAGCAAGAACCTGCCTCTACAAAAAACAAACAAACAAACAAAAAACAAAACAACACAAAGAATTACAATAAAATAATCAAGAATTAGAAGCACTGATGACTCTTTGTCCTGAGTATAGTTGTGAGTTAAAAAACAAACAAACAAACAAACAAAAACTAAAAACGTGTCTATCTGGAGGAAGACAACAGAACATAGAAGAGAAATTGAGATGTGGGAGCGAAATGGTGACCATAGAACTCAGCAAACGTGTGAGCCAGTTTTATCATGTGTGGATAAGGCGATAGCAAAGAGAAAAAACTAGGTACAAATCCAACTCTTGGCTGGGCTATGACGCCATGCCCCACGGGGCTCTTCTGTGTTCTAAGGTCCAGGAGGAGGTGGAGCTATTGATTAACCTAACAAGTATGCGTGTTGATCTTTTAACTTTTATTTTTATTTGAGACGGAGTCTCACTCTGTTGCCTTGGCTGGAGTGCAGTGGCGTCATCCTGGCACACTGCAAGCTCCGTCCCCCAGGTTCACACCATTCTCCTGCCTCAGCCTCCGGAGTAGCTGGGACTATAGGCGCCCGCCACCGCGCCTGGCTAATTTTTTTGTATTTTCACTAGAGACGGGGTTTCACCGTGTTAGCCAGGATGGTCTCGATCTCCTGACCTCGTGATCTGCCTGCCTCAGCCTCCCAAAGTGCTGGGATTACAGGCATGAGCCACCGCGCCCGGCCACGTGTTGATCCTTTAAAGGGTAATCACTAATGGACTAAAAAATCAAATGCAGAAGTTGCAATCCAGTAGAGAAACAAAACAGGAATGCAGGCTGGGCGCGGCGGCTCACGCCTGTAATCCCAGCACTCTGGGAGGCTGAGGCAGGAGGATCACCTGACCAGGAGTTCGAGATCAGTCTGGGCAACATGGTGAAACCCTGTCTCTACAAAAAATATGAAAATTAGCCAGGTATGGTGGCTTGCGCCTGTAGTCCCAGCTACTGGGGAGGCTGAAGTAGGAGGATCACTTGAGCCTGGGAGGTCAAGGCTGCAGTAAGCTAAGGTCGTGCCACTGCACTCCAGCCTGGGCGACATCAGACTCCTGTTTCAAAACCAAAAGAAAATAAAACAAACAAACAAAATCAACAGGAATGCAGAAAACCTAAATCTTCAATCTTATCACTAGAATAACAGGTAGAACAAGCTTCCACTCCTCTAAAACGCCTTAGGGTGGAGGTCTTTCCCCTTTGCAACCTACAAGAGCTGTTTCAGGGCGAGGAAACCAAGGCTAGAGTGATAAAGGGGCTCACTCGAGGTACTCCGCACATCCTCCCACCTCAAAGTCACAGTTGGGTTGAGGACAGGGACAGGTGGGTAAGGGTATCTGTGCCTGGAGAAGTGATACGTTGTGTTCTTGACTTGCAGTCCTGGGCTTGGCTGAGTGATACCAAAGGACATGAGGTGTGCGCAGAGCAAAAGGCAACAAGGAGGGGCAAGGCAAGCCCAACCTCTGAGAGCATCAAGGGTGGCAGCAGGGCCTCGGCAGCCCCGGCAGCAGAAGTGGGAGGCGGGCCGGCTGAGCTGGGCCCTTGTGAGCCCAGCACCCAGTGGTATGGGGGACAGGCCCCTGGCCTGGATCCTCTTAGAGCCCTGGGTCTCACCTGACTCTGAGTAGCCAGTGGCAGTGATGATGGGGACAGCCACCATGAGCAGGCCTGAGGCGCTCCACACATACTTCATGAGGAACTGCTCCAGCATGACATACCACAGGCGTTCCAGAAGGATGAGGTTGATCTGCGAGGCCAGGTCCTGGTAGGAGTGCTGTAGCAGGGCCAGCTCCACCTGAGGGGGTGACAGACACAGACAGGCTTCGTGGCCATGCACAGTGGCAGCTCCCATGGGGGCAATGGTCAGAGTCTCTGAGTGCCACTCACACACGCTGTGCCATGGTGGCCATCAGAAGGCCGAGAGTCAGAGGTTACGATTGGGTGGGGCCAGGTCTCAAACTCAAGGTGTGACGGGGTATAAGGGACTGGCTGATGTCACAGTGCGGCTGCCGTCCCCTCTCTACTCCCTCTCTAATCACCTTGTTTCTGTCCTCTGCTGAGCCCATTTCTTTGGGCTCTCTGCTAGCCCCTCCTCCTGACCCAGAGAGATCATCCATCAGCTCTAATTTTTCCCCCACTAAACTAAGCAAAGAGCAGCGCAGGACAGCAAAAGGCAGTGTCTCTTGGGCTGAGTGCAGTAGCTCACACCTGCAATCCCAGCACTTTGAGAGGCTGTCTGAGCCCAGGAGTTGGAGACCAGTCTGGCCAATATGGCGAGATGCTGTCTCTACCAAAAATAATTAAAAAAAAAAAAATTAGCCAGGCGTGGTGGCACACATGGGTAGTCCCAGCTACTCGAGAGGCTGAGGTGGGAGGATCACTGGAGCCCTGGAGTTTGAAGCTGCAGTGATGGCACTACTGCACCCCAGCCTGGGCAGCACAGTGAGACCCTGTCTCTTGGTTCTGAAAAACTCAGTTCAACAGTCTTGGCCTATTTAGGCCCCCTCTCCCCTCAACTTTCCCACAGTTCCTTTTGGTGAGAAATTTGCACAGATGTGCTGCTGAGCTGGGCCCTACAGGACTCGCCCCAGTGGATGTCCCCACTGCTGAGCCTGGACCTCGCTCCCTCAGCAATGGGTAGGCCTCCCCTGTCCTTCTGTTCCCCTTCTTGCACTGGCCATCACTATGTCAGGACACCAGCAGGTGGGGAAAGGGACATCTACAGAGAAGAGGTGGCAGCAGCAGTCAGACAGGTGGGGGAGGTGGGAGGTGTCGGGAAGTGCTCCCAGCAAGGTAGCCAAGGGGTTGTGAATTTCTGGGCTCAGTCCAGGGGCATGCGCCCCAGCCTTTCCTCCCCACAGCCATCTGATGACAGCTGCCCAGCTTGGCACTGTTTGCCAAGTGCTTTCACGTCTCTGCATCTGATTCTCACCACGTCCCATTGCATGTGTATTCACGTGCCCATTGTACACAGAACACTGAAGCCCAGGGAGGCAAAGTGACCTGCCCAAGTCCACACAGCCTGACGGTGGCAACCAGTGTGAGAATTTGAACCACACTGGCAGAGCTGCCAGGAGAACCACTTTCTTGTAAATGATGCTCAGACTTATCAAGAGAGCTTTACTTTGTTCTCAAGCAAGAGATCATGTCATGTGCATTTCAATAAGCCTCCTCGTGGCAATCCCAGGAAGGACAGAATACTCTGCTGTGTGCCCTCCAGCCAGTCAGCTGCTTCTGCCCTGATCTGAGCCTAGGCCAGTGTCCACGGGGACATCAGCCAGTGGGACTGCCACGGGCCACATGCCACCCGAGGGGTCCTATCACACAGCTTTCCTACCCCACACAGCTTTCCAGCTGAGGCCTATGCAGACAAGCCGTGAATGCACACCGGGCCCCCCTGCCCTAGCCAACAAACCCTCCTGGCCAACGCGCTACTTCCTGAAGCTAGCCCGGATGGAGTCCTTCAAAGAACCAGTAATCTACTTCCTGAAGCTAGCCTGGACGAAGGCCTTCAAAGAACCAGTGATCTCTCTTCTGCCCCCGCCACCCAGGTCGGCCTGCACAGCTGAGCTCCCTGCAAGCCCGATCTCCCATTCCTGAAGCAAGCACCCCGGCAATCCAGACTCGTGCTGGGAGCTGGCAGGGGTGCCAGCCAAGGCTGACAATGTAGCTGCGGGGAATGTGCCAAGCGCCTCGCCCAAGGCTGCGGCTGCTTGCCAAGGCCCTGCAGCCCAGCATGCGGGTAAAGAGGAGAGGGAAGCTGGAGTGGTGGCTGAAGTCCAGGGGCCTTTTCTCTGAATCTGCAGTCTGGCCCACACCCGGGATGCCCCTCTCTGTGGAGTTCAGGGACAAGCCTGCTTCTCTGCTGGTGCACAGAGACAAGGTCCCAGGGCAAGGGGCCGCCTGACCCAGGGAGCACACACAGGCCTTTGGGGGATGGATGCCATTGTGCCCCTCCTCCCAAGAAGCACTGGGGAACGGAAACTGAGTCGCAGAGAGCAGGGCCCAAGGCAACTGCAACCCCAGGCACAAGGAAGGGGAGGGGCTGAGGCGAGATAAAGGGAGCACTGACCTGGAGTAACCTTTCCCAGCGCCTGCCTGGCCCGCCTGCCCCGGGCCCACCAGGGAACCAGGAGACAGACGGGGCGGAAGGGCAGCCACGCCAGGAGCAGGAAGTGTGTCCCTCCGCAGTGGCAGCCTGGACCCGGCATCTCTGGTCTGGGGGCCCCGGAAGGCAGCTGAGCCAGTTGGTAGCTGGGCAGGCCTGTGGGCTCAGGCGGGGGTGGCCTTGACCCCAAGTCCCACTGCTGCGCTGGGCACTGCTCATTAACCTCGCTTGGGCTGAGTCATGCCCATAATGCCCGCCTGCTTGGCCAGCCAGCTCTGCTGGACGCCGGCCTTCAAAGGGCCCAAGGGCCCAGGAGGGGCTAGGCAGCAGGTCACGTCCCTTGGTCCCCGCTCCCGAATGGCAGGCGTCTCCTCTCAAGGCTCAAACTGCTAGGATCGCAGCTCTAAGGCTGGGACAACCTCCTTGAGGAGGAGAGGAAGCAGAAGTGGCCAGGAGCGTGCAGGCAACCAGCACAGGACAGTCCCCACCCAGCCTTCCTGCCTCTCCACTGCCGCGCCCGAGTCCACGGCTGCCCAAGACCCTGCCCACCCCAGCCCTGCTCTCCCATGGCCTGCCCACACCTTTGGCATCAGCCCCAGCCCGCCCTGGACTGTCCCCACTGCTCACGGCTGCCCGCCTCCGGGCCTCCCTGACACAGGCTTCCCTCCGTGCCCAGCGTCCCAACCTGCCCCACCTCATGGCCCCCATAGAAGGCGATCTCCTCCGAGTTGGCCACCACACGCGAGTGCATGTAGCGCAGCTCCCCCTTACGCCGCGCCTCCTCTGCCACCAGCTCCCCAAACTTGGGCGAGAAGGCCCGCAGCACGTTGGCCGTGAGGAACACCACGAGGCCGGCGATGGCTGAGGGCCAGGCTGTGCCGGCCCCACGGGAACGGGCCGCCTGAAGCAGGGTGTAGGAAGTCACGGCCACGTCCAGGAGTGGCTTGGTCAGGTTGGAGTAGAGGTGGGCCACAGAGGCCGCAAAGGCCACCACGTCCTCTGTCAGAGACTGGTCAGGGTTGCGAAGCCGCCCGTCCATGTTGCTGACCCGGTAGTAGGTCTGCTGGGAGAAGTAGAGGCGGTAGGCGTGGGCCACCAGACGGCTGCGGAACGACAGGGCCAGCTGGCCCTCCAGGTAGCGGATGGCACTGTTGACGAAGGTAGCAGGGAGGGCGATGAGGAGCCATTGCAGCAGCTGCCAGCCAAAGGCCCGCGGGTCCTTGCGCACGATGCAGCGGGCCAGCCTTCCGTCCAGACGGGCCACATACACCGACAGGAAGGTGCGGCTCACCAGGGCGGCCGAGTGCAGGGCCAGCAGCCCCGTCTCCCGGCACAGGACCCGGGGGAACAGCAGCCGCAGGAGCCACAGAAGCCGCTGCAGGAATACCCGGTTCACGCCGGCCTTGGCCGCCGCGGCCCCGGAGGCCTCCTGCGTGGGGTCCCTGGCGGGCGCCTGAGAACCCCTGGCTGGGGCCAGGCATTGGCGCACCAAGGGGTAGACTTTGTGGGCTCCATAGGCCGCGAGGGCCAGGAGCACGGCCGTGCGCTTCAGCGTGCTCCCCCGCCAGGGCCGGGGCCTGGAGAGCACCGGCATGTCACCTGGGCTGGCTGGCGCGCAGGGACTGGGGCTGGTGCCTGGGGCAGCAGTTGAGGCAGGTGGCTGGAAGGGTTGTTGTTCTGACCCCGGGCCTGTTGTCTAGGCAACTGGAAACCTTGCGGTGGCCCTTGAGACTGTCGCTTTAGGCCCCCGGGGTGCTGCTGGGGCCCCTGGTGCGGTGGGCTCAGGGCCCTCCAGGGTCGCGGCCTCTTCGGGCAGCCCAAGTGGAGAAACTTGGCTCTCCTGTACTGTCAGTGCCCTGGCCCCTGAGGTCAGGGCCTGGAGAGATCTCGGGCAGAGGGGGCGTCTCTTCCTCTCCACCTTCTCCTCCTCCTCCTCCTCCCCTGGTGGCGCCCCTCCCCGGGGCACCAGGCGCGTCCGTCCGCTCCGCAGCCTGGCCGAAGCAACAGTGACTCCGCCACCGGCCCAGAATCCCCACCCACCCCTCCCCAGGGGCGAGTCGAGGGAAGGGGAGGAGGCGGAGGAGGGGCGAGGGGCGGAGTCCGGGCGCGGGAGCCCCACCCTGTTCTTGCCCCTCGGCGAGGCCCGTCCCCCCCCGACCCCGTTCTCGCCCCTCGGCAGGGCCCCTGCGCACCACAGAGACGTGATACGGCCGCGCGGACTAGATAAGCGGCCCTCGCAGGCCCGCCAAAGCCCCGCCCTGCCCGCGTGCTCGCTCCACCCCTCCCCGCGCGCCCGGAGCCCCAGGCGCCGCTTCCTCTCGCGCTCGGGGCGTCGGCCCTCCGCTCGCGTCGGGCGGGGCGAGCCCGGCGCGTGGCGAGCTCCGGGGCCTCGCGAGGGCTTGGCGGTGCCCGTCGGGCGCTTCCGGGTTTTCCGGCTTGCGGGATGGAGGGCGGGGGCCGGGTGCTGTGGAGAGTTCGGCTGGTGGCGGGGGGGCCTGCACGCTGACTGTGGGAAACTTCGGTTACGCGGGCTCGGCGCGCCAGGGCTGAGGGCTCCGGGACCGCCCGAGGCTCCCTGGCCCTCCTACGAGAGAGAGGCGAGAGAGCCAGCGGCGCGGAGGCCGGGGCGGGGAATCTCGGGGCCCGCAAGTCCTGGGGTGTGAGGGGCCAGTGGAGAGGGAAAAAACCGGCGGTGACCTCTAGAGTGGCATCGGGGCGGGTGGGGCGGTGGAAGCCCACCTGGAGGAGCGGCGGGCTGCCCTCGGGACGGTGTCCAGGGCGGTCATGTCGCGGGCCCCCGGTGCGGCATAGTCGGCTCTCGCTCTGGGTTGGGGGCCGCTGTGGGCCTCCTGGGTACTGGAAGGGAACACCTGGCTTTGAGGAGTGCTTCTAGAACTTACCCCGTATGGGGCTTGAGGGGCTTGGTCGGACCTGCTTTTGCGTTATGGTCCCGAAATCCTGGCCTCTAGGAGTTCCGCTCTTGCGGCCCTCCAAGCCCACCGGAGGCGAAGCCGGGCCCGGCGGAAGCCGGCTTGACTCGAGGAGTGCCTTTCTATCGCGGGGCGCCGTGGGGACGGTGGAGGCGGGGGCGTGGGCGAGTTGCTGGACTAGGGCGGCCTTGGGGGCCCGCTGTAGCGGGGGATTTGGTTCAGCAAGAGGCGCTCGCCTCTGCGCTGGCATCTGCCTGGTGCGGAAGGGAGCGTCCAGTGGGTGCCGAGGCGTCCTCTTTGGCCGCTCTGGCACTTGCTCTTCCCGAAGAACGCCTTTCAGTTAAAACGGGCGTCGGAATCTCGGGCTCCCTGGGACAGGTATCGTCGGGAGAGGCCGCTCCTGGACGTGTTGACACCACGTCGCTGGAGGGGGGCGGTACTGACCAGCGACGGAAGTTTGTGGGCCTGTTGACCGTTCTGGCCAAGCGGCCTGCTGTGCCCTGCTTCCGCCAGCCGCGTCAGAGACTGTGAAGCAAAGCTGCAGGGGTCGAGTGTGAGAGTGGCGGGCCCCAGCCTCGCATGGTAACTTGAATCTGGATGGTCTTGGCTGACCCAGCGCTTACAATCCTGTTCCTTCTGTTCCCTGCTCAGGAACAAGGCTCCCATTCCTAGCAGCAGGATGACGTCTGCAGTGGAGCTGCAGTTGCCCCTTTCCTCTATGCGGACGGTCTTTGTCTGTTTGCTTCGTCTGGCATTCCTTCATTCTCCTAAAAGGTAGCGCTTGTGGAGCAAGGCAGGGCGAGGTTTAGGCGGGAGGTCCCTGGTGCCCTGGACTTGTGTGCAGCTGGTGGACCCTGGAACTTGGAACCGATGGAAAGGTAGAACCTGTCAGGGGTGGGGGTTGGCAGGGTTGTGTTGTGTTATTGCAACCCTCCCCAGGGTTCTGCTTGGTCATGACTTGCTTCAGTTCCTTTTCCTGTGTCCGCCTTGCCTTCTGGTCTTCAGATGCCCCCAAGGAGGCAGGAAGATCCATGTTACAGTTCTGGAAATGATGCCCTCCTGTCCTACTCTTGGCCCTGGGGTCCTGGGATGGCAGCGTAGGGATCGGGAAGACTTGCACCACTGGGTCACGTTGTTGCTGATTTTGGTGACTCTGTGTCCTAACTAAGGTTCTCACCTGGCAGTCGCCGCAGTGGCTGCATGGGAACAGTTACTCAGCCTGTGGAGGATGAAGCCATATTCCCGTTTTATATGAACAGAGGACCTGTTAAAAAGTGAATTGGAAATTAATTTTAATTGGGTATAATACCTTGAACACTCCGTATTTAAATTCAAATATTTACAAATAAGCCAAATCTCCACGGTATTTTTGGAAAACTGTCTTTTTCATGAAACAATTATCCCTGAGTGTACCATGAAAGTATGTTATGTAGCGCTGCCCCTGAGGAGAATTCTTTTTTTTATCTTTTTTAATTTTTTATTTTTTATTTTATTTTTTTTATTTATTTATTTTTTTTTTTTGAGACGGAGTGTCGCTCTGCGCCCACGGCTGGAGTGCAGCGGCGGGGCCCCCCCGCCGGCCCGCCCCTCCTGTGGCCAGATCCGCAGCTCACTGCAAGCTCCGCCTCCCGGGTTCATCATTCTCCTGCCTCGCTTCCTAGTAGCTGGCGATACAGGCGCCCGCCACGTCGCGCGGCTAGTTTTTGTATTTTTAGTAGAGACGGGGTTTCAGCCGTGTTAGCCGAGGATGGTTCGATCTCCTGACCTCGTGATCCGGCCGTCTCGCCTCCCCAAGAGTCGCTGGGATTACAGGCTGGCCACCGCGCCGGCCGAGGGAGGTATTCTTGCAAGAAAACCAAACCTTCGTACAGTTGGAACAAACATTGCAGGAGATAGAGGGGCTCGGGGAGCTTTAATCTGGGAACTTTAGAGGAGCAGACAATCTGATTTATACACAAAGGCAAATTGGAAAAGCAAGAGAAAGGACGGGAGGAAGGGGGAGCTTCCAGGATAAGAGGGATTTAAAGACATTTATCACCAAATGCCCAATCGGTTACCTTGTTGGGTCCAGATTCAAACCAAATACGGTTGCCTACAGTGATTGGGCATTTTCATCTCTAGCCCTGATGATGAGAGCTCTTGTTGGTTTGAACAATATGTAAAACACCTTCTGAAGTCTTTTCTTAGAGGCTGCATCCCAAAGCTATTGTGGAGGGAAGATCGATGTGAGGTCTAGCGTCCATCTCATCATAACCCGAGTGGGGGGGGATATACGGCAAACCAAGTGTTTATCATGTTGGAAAGACGAGCTTAAAGAAATTACCATGCGGTATGGCAGACATTTTGAATTATTACAAAGGGCAGAAACAGATGAAAAGTAAGTTTCCCTTTCAGTGACTATCAGTGTGTTTCTTTTTGTTGCTGTAGGTTTCTTTGTTTTTTTTTTTGTTTTTTTTTGAGACAGAGTCTTGCTCTGTCACCCAGGCTGTAGTGTGACAGAGACCCTGTCGCAGCGCGCTAGCGCGGCTGGGTTCAAGTGATTTCTCCTGCCTCCAGCCTCCTGAGTATCTTGGGACTAGAGGCGCCTGTCACCATGCCCAGCAATTTTTTTTTGTATTATTATATAAGCTATATATATTTTTTTTTTTGTAGAGATGGGGTTTCCAGACGTGAGCCACTGTTCCCAGCCAGCTACCCGTGTTTGAGATTAGTTTTCCAGGCCAGGCACGGTGGCTCACATCTGTAATCCCAGCACTTTGGGAGGCCGAGGCAGGCGGATCACGAGGTCAGGAGATCGAGACCATCCTGGCTAACACAGTGAAACCCCATTTAGCCGGGCGTGGTGGCGGGCGCCTGTAGTCCCAGCTACTTGGGAGGCTGAGGCAGGAGAATGGCATGAACCCAGGAGGCGGAGCTTGCAGTGAGTCGAGATCATGCCACTGCACTCCAACCTGGGTGACAGAGCGAGACTTCTCAAAATAAAAAAAAAGGTTAGTTTTCTAGACATTTCTATCTGTACGTGGACCAGCATCTTTTTTTTTTTTTGAGACAGGGTCTCGCTCTGTCGCCCAGACTTGAGTGCAGTGGCGCGATCTTGGCTCACTGCAACTTCCGCTTCCCAGGTTCAAGTGATTCTCCTGCTTCAGCCTCCTGAGTAGCTGGGATTACAGGTGCTCACCACCACGCCTGGCTAATTTTTGTACTTTATTTGTAGAGACGGGGTTTCGCCATGTTGGCCAGGTTGGTCTTGCACTCCTGGCCTCAAGTGATCCACCCACCTTGGTCTCCCAAAGTGCTGTGATTACAGGTGTGAGTCACCGCACCTGGCCTTTTTTCCAACACTCTTGAATGAATATCACATTAGAGAATTGCAAGCCACTGAGGCTGACTTTGTGTGGGCTATTCGGCCATTGGAGAAAAGTGCAAAGCTGGATTTCCATTTTGCTCAGGGCCCTAGAGCCCATGTGTGTACTTTCTCTTCAGCTCCTGTCTTTTTTGTTGTCTTCACAGATGGCAGAAGATTTTCAAGTCCCGGCTGGTGGAGTTGGTAGTGTCCTATGGCAACACCTTCTTTGTAGTTCTCATTGTCATCCTTGTGCTGTTGGTCATCGGTGAGTGAGCTGTGGCTAAGGGCAGCTACATGACCTAGACCCTGGTCTCTGCTGCAAAACCCTTTGCCGCTTTTGATGTGTAGCATCCAGTTTTAGCTGCTGGGAGATAGACCAATGAAATGCTGTGTCTTTCTCTTGTGAGAAGGAAGAGGCTCCCTTTGCCCATGCTGCTGACCTCTAGTAGGTTCTTCACTTTGAAGCCCCCCTAGGCCGGGCGTGGTGGCTCATGCCTGTAATCCCAGCACTTTGGGAGGCCAAGGTGGGTGGATCACCTGAGATGAGGAGTTCAAGATCATCCTGGCCAACATGGTGAAACCCCATCTTTACGAAAAATACAAAATTATCTGGGCATGGTGGCGGGAGCCTGTAATCCCAGCTACTTGGGAGACTCAGGCAGGAGAATCTCTTGAACCCAGGAGGCAGAGTTTGCAGTGAGCCTAAATCGCTCCATTGCACTCCAGCCTGGGCAACAAGAGTGAAACTCCATCTCAAAAAAAAAGAGGCTCCTCTAGCAGTGGGCGTGGGCTTATACCAAAGCAGTTTGTGTGCAGCCTTATGATGGCCACCTTACATTGCTTTTTTTCAGGACCTTGGGAGAAGGGACGCCTTAGGTTTCTGAGGCTGCTCCTCAGGTCACTCTAGAACTGAAGCCAAGGGAAGCTAACTGGCCTGTGACCTCGGTCTGAGTAGTGCTGCTCACCAGTCACTTAAACAGCAGAGTTGCCTGGAGCAGGACCTTTAATGGGGGACTGAGCAACTAAGCACACAATGAGCCTAGCTGGGAAGGGAAGTCCTGCTGTTCCCTGTAGTAGTAGGAGGAGGACACAGAAATGTGTGGCAGCGTATCTTGGGGAGAGATCCTAGACCTCTCTGCATCTGAGCTAGACTTGAGGTTTTCCCAGGTCCTTCCAGCTCTGTAATTCTGTAAACTCTGACATTGAGGTGCACACCAGCAGGTGCTTGAAAGATAAACTGGTCCAAGGGCATACAAGCTCAGGGATAAGGCCAGGCCAGGTGGTGTTAAGATGAAAGGCAGACATTTTGCAATGAGGTGGTGGGGTGACCATCTGGAGACAAGAATCAATAAAGCTTTTGTCTGACTGTTAGATGTTTGTTGTTTTGCTGTGGTAAGTGATCGATATGTTCCCCTGTTCGGGTTCCAAAATATTGGCTTGGCTCTGCTGTGGACACCACTCTTTTGTCTCAGAGCTGTGGTGCCTGCCTAGGTGTGGAACACTGCTCCCCGAGTCCCAGCAGAAACACTGAGTGGGTGAGGGGCTGTGGTTCAGGGGAATGTGCAAAGCCTCACCCACCAGCTTCAGCATTAGGCATTTCTCCTTCCTGATGTCTCAGAGCCTGATAGGATATGTTCAGGCAGGTCTGCCTCTAAACAGGCCAAGTGTGACCTGACAGCTTCCAACCACATAGGGTAGGTGCCAGCTGCCCGAGTACCTCAGTGTTCTTGAAATACTTGGCAAGGCCCCAAGAGGTAGCTCTTTCTAACCAGGATTCTCTCCTTGAGCAGCCTCCAAGCCAGGAGTAGGTAGGGAATGTATGTGTCGTCCCCAGGCTACTGAGTTTTTGAACTGAGCATGTGTGTTTTGGCTTTTGGGTCTGGGGTGGGGATAAGAACTGGGGAAGGGAGGGACCACGCTGAGGATGATTCCCTCAGGGCCTTGCCCCTTCCCCAAACCAGAAGGAGTATGTTTCTTTCCTAGAGCAGCTGAGTGAGCTGAGAGATCCTTTGCAGAATCCAGTAGTTGACAAAGCCTTCATTCTTTTTTGGGATCAGGGAACTGCTTGGAAGTTCTAGAGGGACATATGGCCATGATGGCTGGCTACTTCCTACTCTCATGTTAAGCATAATCTAGAAAGATCTGCAGAGCCTTCTTCAAATAGAAGTGTTAGTCACAGGTACTAGTGAAGGGTAACGGGCGTAACTAGCTAGAGCTGTGGCCTTGCTTGGGGACGGGGAGGGTTGAGAAGATCCATCTGGAGAGTGGAGTTGCTGAGGGTGCAGGATCTTCCCACCTGGGCTGAGGCCAGAGACAGGGAGGGCCAGGTTCTACTGTGGGACTTGGGTTAGTGTTGCTCAGTCTCCCATCCCCACTCATGGTCATTGGCCAAGGTGGTCCTTAGGATGGTGGGATTCCTGGATGCAGGTGACAGTGTAAGGAAACATGTTTATCTTGTTTTTCTGATTACAAAATAATGGGTACTCTTCTCCACTAAAAATACAAAAAAAAAAATTAGCCGACGCTGTGGCGAGCTCCTGTAGTCCCAGCTACTCAGGAGACTGAGGCAGGAGAATGGCATGAACCCGGGAGGCGGAGCTTGCAGTGAGCCGAGATTGCGCCACTGCAGTCCAGCCTGGGCGACAGAGCGAGACTCCATCTCAAAAAATAAATAAATAAATAAATAAATAAATAAATAAATAAATAACAAAGTTAAACTCCCCATAATTCCATGTCCCACAGGTAACCATCATGAATATTTTGTTTTGCATTTCCACAGGCGTTTTCTATACTGACATCTTTAATAAAATGTCTACAGCAGTGGTATCATACTCACAAAGTATTTGTTTCCTTCCACATTCCTGCTGGGACATGGCAGGAGGAGCATTCCACACCTAAGCAGGCAGTACAGCTCTGAGACAAGACTGCTGTCCATAGCAGAGCCCAGCCAATACTTTGGATTGTGCTTTTTCTACTTACTGCACCTTAAACATTTTTTTTTTTTTGAGATGGAGTCTCACTCTTGCCCAGACTGGAGTGCGGTGGCGCCATCTTATCTCACTGCAACCTCCACCTCCCAGGTTCAAGTGATTCTCCTGCCTCAGCTTCCGAGTAGCTGCGGATTACAGGCGCCCGCCACCATGCCTAGCTAATTTTTTGTATTTTTAGTGGAGACGAGATTTCACCATGTTGACCAGGGTGGTCTTGAACTCCTGGCTTCAAGTGAATCTGCCCCACCTCGGCCTCCCAAAGTGTTGGGATGACAGACGTGAGCCACTGTGCCCGGCTGACATCTTTTTATAGCAATCTCATTCTTCTTAAAGATCATGTAGGCCGGGTGCGGTGGCTCGTGCCTGTAATCCCAGCACTTTGGGAGGCCGAGACGGGCAGATCACGAGGTCAGGAGATCAAGACCATCCTGGCTAACACGGTGAAACCCCATCTCTACTAAAAAATACAAAAAACTGGCCGGGCGAGGTGGCAGGCGCCTGTAGTCCCAGCTACTCGGGAGGCTGAGGCAGGAGAATGGCATAAACCTGGGAGGCGGAGCTTGCAGTGAGCTGAGATCCGGCCACTGCACTCCAGCCTGGGCAACAGAGCGAGACTCTGTCTCAAAAAAAAAAAAAAAAAAAAAAAAGATCATGTAGTGTTCTCTCATGTGCTTGTGCCATAATTAATTCTTTATAAGCATCCTCGAATCATTGCAAATTTATGCAAATACTTCTGTGGGATAAATTCAGAGGTGGATTGTTGAACCCAAGGGTTTGAACGTTTTGCATTTTATACAGGTGTGCTGTCTTTCCCCCTGCTAACAGCATTTGAGAGTACTCGCTTCGTGGTACCAAGGGATGGGCAGATTTTATAATGCAAGATCAACATAAAACCAAGCAACCTAAAACCAGAAATTAAGAACCCCATGAGGCCGGTGCCCTGACTCACACCTGTAATCCCCACACTTCGTGAGGCCAGGCAGTTGCTTGAGCTCAGGAGTTTGAAACCAGCCTGGGCAACTTGGCGAAACCCTATCTCTACCAAAAATAGAAAAAGAAAAGATTAGCAGAGTGTGGTAGCACACACTTGTGGTCCCAGCTACTGGGGAGGCTGAGAGGTAGAGGCTGCAGTGAGCCGGGATCATGCCATTGCACTCCAGCCTGGGTGACAGAGTGATACCCTGTAACCCACCCTAAAAAAACCTTGATACCCATACAGTGATACCTTGCCTGTCTCATATGGGAGTTACTAAGAGCATTCTTTAGGTAGATCTTAGTGTATTGACTTAAAACGATGTCTCAGGATGCATGGGGAAAAGCAGTAGGTTTGGTGTGGCTCAATTTCTACATTAGAGACAAATGTAAATGTATTTTTAACTGGAGCTCTATGTGTAACAGCGGCTCTTTCAGGAGCAGAGGCTGCTCACTGACTCAGCAATTATTTCAGTGCCCACTCTGCACCCAAAACTATCCCAGGCCCTGGGGATATAGTATAAAAGATTTCTGCTCTTATGAAGTTTGTAGTCTAGTTTGGGAGAGATGGACCCCAAAAATGTGTTTAAGATAATTTCAGAGATGGGTGTCTATTACGAAGCAGGTAACATAGCGTAATGTGACTAAAAATGACTTTAGATGAGGTGGCCACATTTTTATTGTATATACTGCTGGAGGTGATTATGTTATGGGATCCTTTCCCCTTCTATATTTTGGGTGTGTTTGAACTTTCGATGAGTGTGAATTCCTTTTGTAACCAGAATAAAACATTATAAATAATAAAACCCATTGTAAAGCTTTGAAATGAAACCCTTGACCGCTAGCTGGCATCTTGCAGGTCTTGACTCCTGTTTTTTTGTTTGTTTGCTTGTTTTGGTTTGGTTTTTTTGAGACAGAGTCTCGCTCTGTCGCCCAGGCTGGAATGCAATGGTGTGATCATAACTCATGGCAGCCTTGACCTCTTGGGCTTAAGCGATCTTCCTGTCTTAGCCTCCTGAGTAGTTGGGACTGCAGGTGTGCACCACCATGCCCAGCTATTTAAAAAAAAAAAATTTTTTTTTTTTTT
>NW_016807256.1:454113-460631 GCF_001698545.2 Rhinopithecus bieti
GGCTCACTGCAACCTCTGCCTCCCGGGTTCAAATGATTCTTTTGCCTCAGCCTCCCGAGTAGCTGGGATTACAGGCGCCTACCACCACGCTGAGCTTTTTTTTTTTTTTTTTTTTTTTTGTATTTTTAGTAGAAATGGGGTTTTGCCATGTTGGCCAGGCTTGTCTCAGACTCCAGACCTCAGGTGATCTGCCTGCCTCTGCCTCCCAAAGTGCTGAGATTATAGGCGTGAGCCACTGCGCCTGGCCTGAGGGTGGGAGCTTCTGACAAACAGCATCCCATGAGGGGTGTGTGTGCGTATAAGTGGGAAGAACTGGGGAGGCCGATTTGAGGGAAGTGAATCTGACCTGTTTCATGCCGCCTGTCTGCCTGGTATGGCCTTATCTTGCCCTAGCGTCCACTAAATGCCTGTCTCCTCTCTGCTCCACCACAGATGCCGTGCGCGAAATTCGGAAGTATGATGATGTAACCGAAAAGGTGAACCTCCAGAACAATCCTGGGGCCATGGAACACTTCCACATGAAGCTTTTCCGTGCCCAGAGGAATCTCTACATTGCTGGCTTTTCCTTGCTGCTGTCCTTGTGAGTGGGGTTTGAGGGGGCAGGTGCTGTGAAAGGAGCCATGGGCTAGCCAGGGACACGGAGCTCAGTGGGCTCAGTCTCCCCCTGTGACTTTGATTCCTCCTCAGTCTGTGGCCTGGATCCCAAAGCCCTGTCTGTGTTAGGGAAGCCACATAGTTTTCTCCTGACCTCCAGAGGCTGCGTGGAGGATAGGAGAAGGCTGCCCGAAATAATCAGAAGACCCTCATACACCACATACTCTGAGGCAAACAGATTACTATCTCACACTCTGTTTGCATGGAGAGTGAGGTGTAACGGGTAAGGCCTTGCCCTCCTCTGGGAGAGGACCTTCAGAGTCCAGCTCACAAGGGAGCGATTGAATGGGGGGCTCTTTGTGTCTGGGGTGCTGACCTAGGGACAGCAGGTAGAAGTGACACGAAGAGGCTAGGCCTCTCCTCACCTCACCTCAGGGCCTTCCCCACGTGAAACTCATGAGGGCGTGTTACGTTCCATGGCAGCCAGAGTATTTCTGGTGATGTTTTTGGTAAAACTAAGTGCCTTGATCAGGGCCAAGGGTAACTAGTTGGCCAAAACTAGATAACTATGAAGTGCCAATTTGAGCCTAGGGCCCTGTTTGCTGCCTCCTGCTTCACACAGCCGTTCTGATCAGCAGGGCCTGGCTGAGAGGTGGATGGGAGCTCAGACCAAGGGTGTATGAAGGCATTGGAAAGGTGCTTGCTTTGAGGGTGGAGCTCTCATGACTTAATCACTTCTCAAAAGGCCCCACCTCTTAATGCTACCGTAGTGGGGATGAAATTCCAACACATGAAGTTTGAAAGGCACTCAGACAATAGCACCAAGTGATTCTCAGACTTACGGACAGTTATTCCCCAGTTGGTTTTGTGCTGCGAGACTCAAGAATCTCCATGCCTAGGAGATTCTTGCTCTCTAGTCACCTGGTGTGTCGTGCTTTACCAGGCACTAGACTTGTCTTAAAGTCTGTCGTTTAGATGATCTTGTACTCTCTGCGACCAAGTTGGGAAGAGGGGTGGAGGTAGAAAAGGCAAACACATTTTTTCAAGATGATGGGTTTGATCACAGATTTGATCAACAAGCTTGTTATCTTCAAACTTAGGAAAGTCAGGAAATGAGAAGGCTGGGAGGAATGAGACACATACCCTAGATTTTTCAGGAAGTTCCAAACAAATATTATCTTGTGGTCTGAGGCTGAAAGGGAAGCAGATCTGGAAGACTGAGTCTCAAAACCAGAATTCTGAGTATGATAGTCAGCAAAATGAGGAAAAAAGACCACAGTTAGGAGGGAAAGAGAGGAAACTAGGCCATCTACCAGAAAAGCATCTAGAGCTTTAAGAATAGTATGGGGGAGGGGGTGGGCTGGGCACAGTTACTTACGCCTGTAACCCTAAGCACTTTGGGAGGCTGAGGCAGGCAGATCACCTGAGGCCAGGAGTTTGAGACCAGCCTGGCCAACATGGTGACACTCTGTCTCTACTAAAATAAAAAAAAAAAAAAAAAAAATTAGCCAGGCTTGGTGGTAGGTGCCTGTAATCCCAGCTACTCTGGAGGCTGAGGCAGGAGAATTGCTTGAATCCGGGAGGCAGAGGTTGCAGTGAGCCGAGATCGCACCACTGCACTCCAGCCTGGGCAACAGAGCGAGACTCTGCCTCAAAAAAAAGGAATAGTATCAAAAAAAAGGAATAGTATTGGGAAGGTAAAAACCTGCCGGGAGCTCTGAATCATGAAAGATACGGAGAAGTGGGGAGAAGGCAGTCCCTTTTATGTGTCTGTGTAAGGAAGGAGATGGAGGGTAGGTGGTCAAGGGCAAAGGAAACACTGGGATGAGAAAATGGAAATTACAGGTGGGCAAGAGTAGCATCCCTAAATGATGTACTTTGCATTTAGACTTGATAAGATTATGTCCAGAAGCTGTTGAGATCATCTGCAGATGAAATTGCCACCGGTGCTTGAGGATTTGCAGAGTGGGAGAGATACTGGCAGACTGCAGCCTGGCAAACATCCCAATTTCCGAAGGGAGAAGGTAGATGAGGAATTGACCTGGGGAGGGTTGACTTTGATCTCCAACCATGCTCTAGAAAGAATAGCTTTTATGCTTTCGGAAAAGAAGAGTGGGATTATTGGTGACTGCTGTGAATTCCTGGAGAAGTTCTGTCAGCCTTCTATAGATGGAGTGTAGATGGATTTTTAGCATGACGCTTGCCAGTCTGAGTCTGTTCTTAAGGACCGGATGCCAAAGTGTGGGGAAGGTGCCGGCAGAACAGTGTAGTTAGGTGTGGTCCTAACCTACATGAGTGGCTGCCTTGTGGATTGGCTCCATCAACACATCCACATAGAAGCCTTACGGGGCTCACTTTTTTTTTGAGACAGAGTCTCACTCTGTCGCCCAGGCTGGAGTGCAGTGACTCCATCTTGGCTCACTGCAAGCTCCACGTCCCGGGTTCATGTCATTCTCCTGCCTCAGCCCCCTGAGTAGCTGGGACTATAGGCACCCGCCACCACGCCCGGCTAATGTTTTGTATTTTTAGTAGAGATGGGGTTTCCCCGTGTTAGCCAAGATGGTCTTGATCTCCTGACCTCATGATCTGCCCGCCTCGGCCTCCCAGAGTGCTGGGATTACAGGTGTGAGCCCCCGCGCCTGGCCAGGGGGCTCACTCTTTACATCTGCCTTGCTCAGTATTTATCTGCACGAGGACATTTGTCATGGTGAGCAGAAGTAGGGAGAAATGGATGCTAGGAGGAATAGCAAGAAGGTTAGTGACCATTCAGAATCCTCAGCCATCTAGATGGGCTTCCTGATCAGAACAACTTTAATGAGACTTGAGTTTTCAATGGGGAGGCATTATTATAAGCATGCATGTAGGTTCGTAAAGGGCAGGGAGGACTGGGCTACCCAGGAGCTCAAAGACTTGGGGGTTGGAGCTTACTGCAACTCAGTTTGAGTTAGTGGCAGAGCTACTGCAAAAGTTAATGAGCTGTTAGCACCCTTGAGTGAAGGCTGGAGCTACTAGGAGGGAGGTGCTGGCCCTGTCAGGCTTGTTGCCATTTCTGTGGTATCTGGAGGGTTGCATTCAAGGGCCAACTTTTTGAGAGCAGATTGCTGCCTCAGAAGCTGTTAATAGTGGTAGCAGGTATGCCAGTGCTGGTTCCCCACAGACTGGTTTTTAGTAATAAGTCCTTTGCTCTCCTGATTCCATTCTGCTTTCATGATCTTGTTTCTAGGACAACTCCAGATTGGGCACTACGGGTATTGTCTCACCATGCCAGAGGACAGTGGAATGGTCACCTCCCTCCTGTGGCTTTGGGGTAGCTAGGCTACTAGACGAATGTGTTACGCTCGGTGTAGTCCTCTCCGTGTGCCTTAGTGTGAAGTTAGGATGTTCCAGGTTAATTCCTACAGTCGACATTTTAAAAAGTTGACATATAGTAAAATTAACTTTCTGGCATACAGTTGTGAGTGTTTTGACATGCAGAGCATCCGTTAATAACCACCACAATCAGGATGCAGAACAGCTTGTACTTTCCTTTCTACCATGAATGCATGGCTTCTGGTAAAGGCAGTTCTCATGAGACCCTCCAGTATACTCCCAAAGTGACGCCTGGAGGCTAGAGTGCAGAGTTCCCCTTGGCCTGCTGTTGCAATCTGCTCTCACAGTCCTGATCTGCTCTCTGATGTCTATATCCTATGTCACTTTTCTGTTACCATTCCCTTTGACACGCATGTGAAGCCTCACCTAATTCACTGTTGAACAAGTCTGACAGGCGAGTGGCTCTACTACTTTCTCAACCAGATGGTTCAAGCAGCCACACACATCTTGCCCACATCTTGGCTGTAAGCTGTGTGCCAGCTTCCTCGGTGTGGCTGCCGCACCCTCCCGTGCTCCCATCCAGTAGCCTGTTCCAAAAAAGCCATGAGGTTGGTCTTGTGTGACTTCTTAGAAAAGGAAACGGTGATCCCAGGGATCAGTGTGGATTCACCAGTTGCCCATAAGTGATCTAGTTAATCATTTCTGGAATTTTGGCAGAAATATATATTCTTTGCTAGTCTAAGAGTTAGATCTAAGATGCTGGCTGTGATCCTAGGCGAACTTGGCTTTCTGTGTGACGCTCTCGTCCAGCCTTACGGCCACGCAGCCCATTTGCAGCTTGCGGAAAACACTTAAAAAACAAAGCAGGCTGGGCGCGGTGGGCGCGGTGGGCGCGGTGGCTCACACCTGTGATCCCAGCACTTTGGGAGGCTGAGGCGGGCGGATCACCTGAGCTCAGGAGTTTGAGACCAGCCTGGCCAACATGGTAAAGCCGCGTCTCTACTAAAAATACAAACATTAGCTGGGTGTGGTGGTGGGCGCCTATAATCCCAGGTACTCTGGAGGCTGAGGTAGGAGAATCACTTGAACCCGGGAGGTGGAGGTTGCAGTGAGCCAAGATGGCACCGTCGTACTCCAGCCTGGGTGACAAGAACTAAACTTCCCATCTCAAACAAAACAAAACAAACAAAGCTGTCCTCTTCATATTTCCATTACGAAAGTCATTGTAAAACAAACCCCCTCGCCCCCCCAAAAAAATAACTTTACATAATAGAGAAGTGTCAGGTGAGCTCCCCTGTGGCCCCATCCCCAGAGCTAGTGGCTGGTAATGGTTGGTGTGTTTCTGAACTGTTCAGTAAATTTTTCCATGTTTGGATAACTTTCTCCTTACAAGTGCCAGGGCTGCTTTTGCACTGTTTTGACTAGCCCTTACCACCCAACAGCACATCTTAGCAATTGGTCCACATTCTTCACACAGACCTCCCTCATCCTCAGCCGTTGTGCAGTGTTCTGTTGTTGGAAGGGATTGTTGGGGTTTAACCAGTTCCCTACTCAGAGATGTGTGACCTGGTTTGAAATCTTTTTTTTCTATTTTACTCCAGCCTTTTTGCACCATCGATTGATTGATTGATTGATTGATTGATTGATTGATTTTGTGATGGGGTCTCACTGTGACGCTTAGTCTGGAGTGAGGTGGCTTATTGCAGCCTCACCCTCCTCAGCCTCCCGAGTTGCTGGGACTACAGGCGTGCACCACCAACCCTGGCTAACTTTTTTTTTGGTAGAGATGGAGTCTTGCCATGTTGCCCAGGCTGGCCTTGAACATATGGGCTCAAGCGATTTGCCCACCTTGACCTCCCAAAGTACCAGGATTACCAGTGTGAGCCACCGCGCCCAGCTGCAATTTTTATTAATAAACAACCAGTGTCCCACATCCATGGATTCTCGTCTGCGCTTTCTGCACACTGTGTTCCTTTTCTTCTTTTTCCCATCTTAATCATTGGAACTGGAGTAACTGACACCTGCTCTGCTGCACCTTGATACTCTAAGTGTGGCCCAGAGCCCAGCAACCTTGGCAGGACCTGGGCTTCTCAGAAATGCAGATGCTTGGGCTGGCCCAGGCCTGCCGATGAGAAGATGGGTTCTTTTTTTGTTGTTGTTTGTTTTTTGAGATGGAGTCTCGCTCTGTTGCCCAGGCTGGGGTGCAGTGGTGCAATCTTGGCTTCTCTGCCTCCCAGGTTCAGGCAATTCTTCTGCCTCAGCCTCCTGAGTAGCTGGGATTACAGCACATGCCACCACGCCCGGCTAATTTTTGCATTTTTAGTAGAGACGGGGTTTCATCATATTGGTCAGACTGGTCTTGAACTCCTGACCGCAGGTGATCCACCCGCCTCAGCCTCCCAAAGTGCTGGGATTGCAGGCGTGAGCCAGCACACCCAGCCTCCACATGCTTTTTAAAAAACATTTCCGTGTTTAAAAAAGTTAACCACGGGGCTTTAAAGCACCACATGCTTTAAATGCCCCTTGGTGACTTGAATGTTCTACTCAGTTTATCATGAATGCTTTTCTGGGACAACTGACCTGTTTCCAGCATTTTTTTTTTTTTTTTTTTTTTT
>NW_016807256.1:460850-482487 GCF_001698545.2 Rhinopithecus bieti
GCATTTTTTTTTTTTTTTTTTTTTTTTTGAGACAGGGTCTTGCTCTGTCACCCAGACTGGAGTGCATTGGTGTGATCATGGCTCACTGCAGCCCTGCCCTTTTGCCTCAGCCTCCCGAGTAGCTGAGACTACAGGCATGTGCCACCACGTCCTGCTAATGTTTTAGAGACAGAGTCTTGCTCTGTTGCCCAAGCTCATCTCAAACTACTGGACTCAAGCGATCCTCCCACCTCATCCTCCCAAAGTGCTAGGATTACAGGCATGAGCCACCATGCCTGGCCTCTCCAGCGTTTTTGAGCGTTCTTGAGTGTCTACCCAATTCCTCTTTGGTGGACGTTGAGCCCGCAGCTCTGTTTCTGACGTCATAAACAGTGGCCTCAGCTAGTCAGCTTTCTTTCGGCCTCCTGATCCTCTTTGGAGCGCCTGTGCCACTCCTATTATCTGTCTCTCTCTTTTTTGTTGTTGTTGATTTTTTTTTTCTTTTCTTTTCTTCCTTTTTTTTTTTTGAGACAGAGTCTCACTGTGTCGCCGAGGCCGGAGTGCATTGGCACAATCTTGGCTTACTGCAACCTCTGCCTCCTGGGTTCAAGCAGTTCTCATGCCTCAGCCTCCCGAGTAGCTGGGACTACAGGCACATGCCGCCACGCCTGGCTAATTTTTGTATTTTTAGTAGAGACAGGGTTTCGCCATGTTGGCCAGGCTGGTCTCCAACTCCTGGCCTCATGTGATCCGTCCACCTCGGCCTCCCAAAGCACTGGGAGTACAGGCGTGAGCCACTGTGCCCACCCCTCTTTCTTTCCATGTTCTTTACGTTCTTTACGTCCCACTGAGAGGCTCAGTTCTTGAACGTGAGCAGGTACTCATGACCCGAGCAGGTTAGATGGTTAGGAGTAAAGAGTTCCAGACTTTGTATGCAACTTTCCTGAGTGGTAGAGAGCCTGCCTAGTGGGTATTCCAGTACTGCTGGGATGTGGTCACCTGTGTGGATTAATATTTTGCAAGGGTATATGGGATGGAGTGGAGCAGGAGAACCTGAGGTGGGGAGACCAAGTTGGAGGTTGTCAGTGAGACTTGCTGGGAACCTGAACTGAGGCAGTGATAGCAGGAGTGGGGTGGAGGGGACAGACCTGAGGGGCCCAGGTGGAGTTGAATCAGCAGGCTTTTCCAGTCTCTGGGAGTCTGAGATGATATTGGTTCTGCTCTGGACTTGCGGAATGCGAGGACCCAGCCCCCTGCTAGAAAGGGAGCTCTGGCTGCCCATGGGGTAACACTACCACGCTAGACATGAGGGCTGGTTGCAGAGTGGGACTTCTGGCCAGACCTGGGGACAGCAAGGAAAGGAGGGGACAGGGAAAGCAGGGTTGAGCAGGGGAGACCTGGCAGATGAGCAGGATAGAGTGCTTCCGGGCAGTCGAACTTGGGTTGCTGGCTTCGCAGAGATGTTGAGGCCCGGGCAAAGGGAATGTGCTGGCAGGATGGACTCCAGCCTCTAGCAGAGCGATAGAAGATCGGGGAGCAGAAGGAAGAGGGAAGCAAGATCAAGAAGGAGGATGTGAGCAGGTTAGTGGCCAAGGAGGGGAGCACATTCCGGAGAAAGCCTGGTGCTTGGCACTAGTTTTCAGCGGGACTGGCCTCAGGACATACAGGAGGTTAGCCTGAGAACCCCCGAGTAGCCCTTGTAATTGGGAAAGGGGGCCTGGCCTGAAAGGAAGCATCACACCTAGAAGCAAGCCTGTACCCCTTGCCCCCCATAGTCTGCTGCTGCTCCCTGGGACAGCAGTGGGAGAGTCCCAGCTTCCCAGCCAAAGCCTTCTGAGCTTTTGTCCTGCCTCTGCCACTACTGTCTAAATCCTGTCACTTGACCCAGAAGCCTGGGGCTGCTCTGCCGTTTCTTCTTGTCCCATGTGACTGCCCAACCATCATGACCATTTCTCAGTGTGCGGCCTGGCAGGCTGAGGCACTTTTACATTGTCAAGTAGCCAACCTCCAGAAGTCTTCACCCTGTGGAGCTGGACTCCACCCGTGAAACAGCCTGTAGATGTCACCTCCTCAGCCTCTCTCTCACAGCCCTTGCGACCACTGCTGTGGTGGGGCCACCACCATCACGTATAGACCAAGCAGGCTCCCTCCACCTGTCTTCCCCTCTTTGGCCTGTGTACCCTGCTTCCAGTGGCTTGCTATCACATGGATCCTCCAGGATGTGGCTCCCCCACAGTCTCTGCTTCGACCTCCCCCTGCCATGAAGCAGTCATGTAGGCCTCATGGGAGAGCCTCATGTAACACATGCTCTCCCCCCACTTGATTCTCTGAGCATTTTGGGGGCCTCTGTGTGGAACACCCCCTCCTGCTGCCGGCCTAGCCAGCACCTCCTCTTCGTGAATCTCTGAGGCTTCCCTGTGGAGCCTGTTCTGAGGGGCCCACACCATGTCCCTGGCTGACCCATAGTGCTGTCCTTGGGTCCCAGGGCAGCCTGCACATGCAGCTCTTGAGGCGTGGCACTTGGCAGGGTTGCCCATCATGGAAAACCTGGGCTCATGCCCTTTAGACTGTTCAGCTCAGTGCCAAGGGCCTGGCATGTGTGAAGGGCTGCTGAAACCTTTGGTGACTGAATGGGCTGTCCTGGGATGATGGCGACAGCTTTAGGTGCGTTTCTGGGTCGAATTTGTCAGGCTTTTTAGATGAGAAGCCCAGCTTTTCAGGTCTTAGGAGCTATGAGAGTTTGTGAAGATGGATGCATCGGGGCCACCTCCAGGGGACCACACTGGATGAGCCACTGGTTTCCGCTTGGGGAAGACTCTGACAGTTGCTCCTGTTCCTTCCTGCCAACCTTGCGCTTCGGGGGCACAGCTAGCTCGAGGCCCTCTTGAGGCTTGGAGTGTGTTGGAGACAGCAGCTCCCTCTGGGCTGGGGTCTGTGTGTTCAGAGGACCTGCACTGCCTTCTCTGCCTTATTCAGCTTCAACGGCGGTCAAGGTTAGGCCCAAAGTGCTGGATAGCAGCCAGGCGCAGGAAGGTCCCTGTTTGTGTGGGAGCCCCCTGGATTTTTGCTGACCTGAACTTGATCCACAGGCATCTTTTGTTTTCTCCTTACCCTCCAGGGTAGAATCCCATCGCTGCCATTAGCCCAGATGGAGCTGCCCGTGCTTCTCTACTCAGCTCCTTATTCTTCTTTTTTAGGTTGAGTCACCTAATCACAGACTACCTTTGCCTAAGTTGTCTTACCTCACTCGGTCGCTCTCTGCCCTCCAGCTTACCCCAAACCCCTCAGATAGCTGGTTTTAAAAAAGATACACAGCAAAACCCCAGAAACCCAGTTGGTCCGTGTCACTTGTTCTCAAGAAGAAGGGAGGACAGGCCAGACCCACACCTGCCCCTTCGCCCTGTGCTTGCTGCACTGTCCTCAGGACAGGCGAGCTCCATCTGGGTCGTGGGCTGGAGCTGCCACAAGGCATGTTCTCATTTGAAATGGCCTCCATTTCCCCCAGCTCTAGCCCTCCTCTTCCCGTCTTCTCCAGCATCTGTGTGCTGGGAGGCTACACGGAAGGCCAAGCAGCTGTACCAAAATGGACTTGGGGCAGCCCTTCGGGGCGGCCTTCTCGGGTCTGCTCTGGGTGACTCTTCCAGTTGTAACCTGTCTTCCTGATTCCAGACTGGTGGGTGAGAGTCGCTCAGGACAGTGGAAGCCCTGGTGTTAGTCATTCTCCTTCACTGAAGCCTTCCTGAGGCGTCGCCTGCCTTGGTTCCTTGCCTGGGCGCTGCCTCATTTTTTTCTTCCACAGGTGGGGCGTGTTCACCCAGAGTCTATTGGCCACCCTGCGATAGGCCTGGAAAGTCAGCAGGTGGCGCTGGGACACAGGCTTTCTGCCGGCTGGGGGCAGAGGAGTGAGTTTGTGTGAACACTGTGTGTATGCAGGGGCTGGGGGTTGAATGACTTGACTCACCTGAAACCCATCAGCAGGGTGGGCCCGGGGGGGGGGTGTGGGGAGGAGCCACAGCATGGAATCTTTTGGTCAGGATTTGCTCTTTCCCCATTTCCTATTAAGCCCATGTCCTCTTCCCCTTGCTCATGGGGGAAGACAGGGCTGCCGAAAAGCACTTATGAGTCATGGCTCTCCCTACTTGATATGGTTGGCCCTGTTTCTCTAGAGTCTGTGGAGAGGTTCTGTTTCTCCTGCCTTCTCTGGTTTACTCAACCTTTTATAAAAGCACGATAGCCCTGCTTAGTGTCCAAGAACATTCTATCAAGAAAGCCCAGTCACATTGAGGCATTTGGAGCTGCCATGTGTCTGCCAAGGCCACATCTGGATTCTGTTAAGTTTCGTTCACTGGCCTTTTCTTGGACCCCGGGCCATTCTCTTTTTGACCACCCTGTATCTGTAGGAGATGCCTTTGGTTCTTAGGTTCTTGCCTGTTTTCCGGAAATGAATAGCTAAGAACAGTGATTCTCCCAAGTAAGACTACTTGGGAGATCCAGTAGAGGCAGAAGGTAAAGGCCATGTTCTGTTCCCTCTCCTGGGGGCCTGGGAAGCTACAAGGGAACAGACAGAAGCACACGTTAATGTTCCTGAGTGACCCAGTGTGAGGGAGCAGGAAAATGTTCTAGAAGGTTGGCTCCTAGGCTGAAAAATGCCAGTGATCAGAGGGGGCCTGGTCTGCATTGCTGGGGCCCTGGGTGGGGGCTGAGGGTGCGAGGACGCAGAGGCTGGAGCTCTGGGTTATGCCTTCAGCTCGCGGCAGTGAATGGTTTTTCCCCCTGTGGCCATGAGCCTGGCTTGCTCATCAGCACGGGTCTGAGACAGCTCCTTCCCACTGTCTTCTGTCTCTTCAGTTGCTAGACTGAGCAGCTCTGTGTCTGCCTCTGCCCCTCTTGGTGCCAGGCTCCCAGGTGAACACAGGTGCAGTCTAGGCCCAGGGAGATTCTGTCCAGCCTGACGTGCAGCCTCAAACCTGTCCCCTCACCTGTCAGGGAGCACTTCTTCTTCTGGGAGTGAGATCGGGTCATCTGGAAGCCCAGCCTTTTTTTAGCTATACTTGCTGTAGTGGGCGGAAGACCCCTTGTCAGTGTGCCAGGTATGGGAGTGCAGAGATGGAGGCATAGTGCCCAGCCTAAAGACTTTCATAGCCTGGTAGGGCAGCCATATAAACGGATGGCAGCCACGCAGAGAACAGAAAATGAGGTAGTTACATGTGGGTGCCTAGGGGCTGCTGCAGGAGCCCCAGAAGGCGTCCCTCTGATGGGGTGGGAGATCCGAAAGGGTTTCTTCGGGGAGGTGAGGATTGAGCTGGGTCAAGAGGACATTACAGCCTGGAGGACTGCCACACAGAGCCAGGCATGTTCCAGGAATGGTGAGGGGTTAGGTGTTACTAGAGCAGGGGGACCACGTGGTTAGTGAGGGAGGAGAGCTCACTGAGGGCCTGCGTGCTGGCAGCAGGTGGCTTAAGCAGAGGGCTGACGTGGTTGGATTTGCCTTGCTCTGGGAGGTGGATGAGAAAGCCGTATGGCGGCAGATAGGGAAGAGGCGCCGGCAGTGGGGATGATGGCGGGCGTGTTTGCAGTTGACATGGAAAGTACTGGGTTGTGGCTCGGCCTAAGGGGCCAAGAGGGCCGAGTCTAAGGCGGTTTGCCTGTCCACCACTACAGCAGGGGCTACATGAGGTGGTCAGGTCAGGCAGGGCGAGGGAAGGCCTGTTTTGGGCAAGCTGAGTCTGGAATGTCTCTGGGGACATCCAGGAGTCAACGTTTAGCAGGAGGTTAGGTATGAGTCTGGGCTGCAGAGAAAACCCTTTCAGGGATAAGAGTGGCTGGGAGGAAGGGTGTCAGCTGAAGAGTGCAGACTCCAGAGGGAGCAGAATAACCGTGGGAGGAGGGTGTTGCGAGGGAACCTCAGAAGGGTAACTTAGCAGCAGAGCAAGGAGTTCAGGGTGGCCTCTGGACTGGCGGTTAGGAGGCCACTGGTGGCCCTGCTGCTGGCTTGGAAGGGCAGGCCTTGGCCAGCCTAGGTTGAGGAATATATGTGAAGGAAAAGACCAGGGACTTAGTCAGGGTGACTCCAGGAAGGAGGCAGTTGACGACGAGGTTCCTGGGGGGAGAATGATCCCGGGCCATTCAGCAGGAAGAGAGAGGACCTAGAAGGTGTGAAAAGAACTGTCGGGCTGGGGTGCAGTGGGAGGAGTATGCCCAGGGTGCTGTGGGGGTGGGGAGCACCTGTGAGGGTTGGCAAGAGGAAGGGGAACTGGGACCTGGTACAGGGGAGCCCCAGACTGTCTCAAGGCTGGGAACTGAAGGCCCGGGCTGGGGCTGAGCAGGGCCAGGCTTTCGGGCAGACACGGCGTGGATTTTGCGCCGCACATTGTGTGTGCCCTGGCTTATCTTGGAAGCCCTGGTTCTCAATAGCCGGGAAAGGCCTGGGACGGTCCGAAAAGAGCTGGGCCTCTCCTGCACTGCCGCGGAAGCATTCGTGTTAGCTGTCTCCCTGGGTACTGGGGTGATAGCCATGGGCACTCACCAGCAGCCACTTGCCTGGCCTGGTGGCGGGGAGTATAGCCTTCAGTCTTGCTTGGTCCTGTCTCTACCACCAGGTGGCATGACCCCCACCCCTCAATTCCAGCTGGGAGGAGCGGTCTTCTTCCTCTTTCTACCTCACTGGGATCTGCTCTGGGGCTGGGCAGCTCTTTGCCAGGGGGCTGGGTCTTAGTCAGACTTGCCTTTCTTTCTAGGCCTCCCCAGTGACTTCTGGCCATGCCGATGTGAGTCAGACACGTTGTTTCTCTCGGGCTCCTAGGGTGCTCAGTAGCTTCCTCTACCTTCAGGCTCCAGCCCAGTTGGAGGCAGGCTGGTGGGCAGCTGGGGGCTGAGGCAGGGAAACCTGAGCCCTAGGCCACGAGGTCCTGGGCCGCTAATTTTAGAAAGCGCATGTCACTGGAAACTCTCCTTCTCTGCCAGGAATCAATGGCCTGGCTCTCCTGGTGCTGCCAGGGGCCCCTGGGAGCCTCTCCCCAAACCAGGAACCTCAGGGGCGTCTCCTGGCCTGGGTGGGTCCTTTCTCTGCTGAGTACGTCTAGAAAGGGGCTCTGCTGAGGCCCTGGACAGCCATGGCTTGGGCCAGGGAGGTAGCTCACCTTGTCTGCTCTCTACTTTCTCCAGCCCTTCCGGGCTGCCCCTGGCCATGAGCAGAGGCTGTGAAGTGTGAAGGCCTGGCTGGGGTAGGAGGCCACTTCGACTCTTCTGAGTAAGCTGTTGTTGAAGCACCCTGAACTAAGCAGATTTGTCTCTTCCTTCTCCCATGCCCTGTGTGTCCCTTACCTTCTGAAGTGTGTGAGAAAGGTACCTCTGCCTTGTTTTGACTGTTTGAACGAGTCCTTCCCTCCTCTTTTCTTGCCAGCTAACATCTCGGGGCAGGGGTGAACCAAGGGAAATGAAGTGGCCATTCTAACCTCTGCTTAGGGACCAGCATCTGCCTCCAGCTGCCACCTGTTTGCCTGTCTCTCCTGGCTGCTTCAGATAGGCAGCGTGCGCCTGTGTCCTGATTCCTCTACACCCTCCAGCCCAAGAAGACCTCATTCAGGGTGCTGTTACATAACGGATATGTTCCAGCGCAGCCTGCATGATGGGTTGGGATGGAGGCTGGCCAGAGTATAGAGTTCTATCTTACGTTGGGACCTGGGAGCTGTTCTCTGTTAGTTTAGAGAGTATAGTGGTTCTGAGCTCAGGTTCCGGAGTCAGGCAGACATAAGTTGGAATTCTAGCCATGTCCATTTCTGGTTTTTGGCCTTGGGTATGTGATTTACTCTGCTAAACTTCAGTTTCCTTCTCTATAAGCTGGGGCAGTGATAGTAACTTCCTCATCAGGTAGATGTGAGGATGCGGCCCGACATGTTGGAAGTGCCCGAATTGATTAGCTTCTCTTGTTACCTTACCGAGGCAAGCCCGGCCTCGCAGGGAGGAAGGTGGTGCTGTGGCTTGTCTGGCACGTTTAGGCCCCGACCTGGAAAGTGCCGCCTTCTGGGTCCTCATGCTGTAGCAAGGCTCTTCCCAACCCCCCAGGCTCCTGCTTCCAGCCCCTCCCAGAGCTGAGGGTGGCTGTTGGGCACAGCGGAAGAGGACAGCTTCTGAGCCCCACCTTTTCCCACCCGCTGCCAGCACCAGGTTGGCGGCTTCTCGCTCGGCTGCCTTGGCAAGAAGGCAGGCCCAGGCTGAAACCAGGTGTGGGGTGGTAGCAACCAGGAGGTGCTCCTGCCAGCCCTTCATGCTCTTTTTCTCACTTCTCCCTTCTTTTTGTAAATAATTGCAGCCTGCTTAGACGTCTGGTGACTCTCATCTCGCAGCAGGCCACACTGCTGGCCTCCAATGAAGCCTTTAAAAAGCAGGCAGAGAGTGCTAGTGAGGCGGCCAAGAAGTACATGGAGGAGAATGACCAGCTCAAGAAGGTGAGCCCAGCTTCCCGACCCGCCATGGGGTGCCCTGGTGTTACACCGTGGGAGCCACGTTCTTTAGGGCCTCAGTGGCCACTGCTAGCCTGTCACGCTGGGAAATGTATGAAACTTCCACTGCCTGAAAAACCAGAGTTGGGTGGAGACGCAGAGGGGAAGTCCTCGGTGGGGAGGGTATGCCCACTGGAGGCATCTGTGTACGAGGGTCCGGGTGAGGAGGAGGGTGTTGCTGCTCTCGTTTCCATCCACTGCTTCCAGTCAGACCCTTCCCTGAGAAAAATGGCCCCTCAGTGAGCCAGGCCCTCTGTGTGAACTGAAGGCCCTCAGCTAGGTCCTTGTTCCCTGCAAGATTGCCGCACCCCCTCTGGAACATGGGGTCTGTGGCATCCCTCAGTGCTGGAGAGGAGGTGGGGGCAGAGTGGTTGGCCAGTCCTAGACATCCTGTCAGGAGGCGAGCTGTGAGCCTAACTCGGAGGGATGTGGATGCAGAAGTGGGATAGAGCTGGCCAGGCAGACAGCGGGCTCCTTACTGCAGCGAGTGGCACCACGTGGGGAGCAGAAGGCACCATCATCCATGGAGGGGTTGGTGAGCACCATGGAGCTGATGAGCCATGCTGCTCAGGAAGGAGGCAGGGCCAGGGGCCAGGGCAGACAAGGCGTGCCTGGCGAGCTGCAGCAGGTGGCCCCGCTGGCGCTTCTCTTTCCCTCGGCTGGCAGCCACGCCCTGGCCTTTGCCTAGGAGCTGGGAGCAAGTGGTGGCTCGGTTCTGCGTTGACATTTCCGAAGGGGCGAGTCGCCAGGGCAGCTTGAGGAACCGCAGCTCGGTGGGGAGGATGGCGCTGGAGCCTCTCCCTCCCTCCCTCCTGAGTAACCCTGGCCTTTGGCACTTTTCCCAGGGAGCTGCTGTTGACGGAGGCAAGTTGGATGTCGGGAATGCTGAGGTGAAGTTGGAGGAAGAGAACAGGAGCCTGAAGGCTGACCTGCAGAAGCTAAATGACGAGCTGGCCAGCACTAAGCAAAGTGAGGCTCGACCATGTGTCCTTACCCGGAGGGAAGTCCAGAGGAGCCTCCTCTGCCCGCTGCTGCCCATTTTGTGCCAAACTATTAGTAACAAGCCTTGCACGCACGCTCGAGGGCTGCCTGAAAACAAACAAATAGCACCCTGTGCCTCCAACCCCAATGCAGTCATGCTTAGCCTTCAGGCCAGTGAGGCTAAGTGGTTTGAATGGGGCTCAGGAGGAACCAGGCTGCAGCTGGTGGGCCTCGATTGCCCCATGCTAGAGCAGTGCACACTGGGGTTTTCCTGTCCACAGTGTGGCACGGTAGCCCCAGCATGCCTGGGGGCTGAGAATGAGGGGAGTGTGTGAGTGGCGTTTAGGAGGGGAGTGGGCGGCTCCCAAGCGGCCTGCCTGTCTTTGGTCTCCCATGCATAGACTAAGTCTGGGGCGTTTTCCCCCAACATCACAGGCCTCGCCTGCTGCTGCTGTCTGCAAGACATGGTTGTCATTGGGTCTCGCTTTCAGGCTGGGATCTTGCTCCCTGTTTCCCACTCTCAACCTCCCTGGAGGTTACCCCTGCAGAGAGCCACTAGAGTTCCCCTCCGTGAAAGGGACTGGGGGACGTCCTCTGTGTTTCTTTTGCTTTATCTAGCTTTTTTGTCAGCCCTTTCCCTCTACTTTGGGGACCTGCAAAAGCAGAGGGGCTTTGAAAAGTAGTCTCCTGTATAACCTTTGAGATGGATTTGGGCCAGTTTCTTGTGTCTGTAGCAGTTGTTTTTTTTCCCCCTAATTCCGGTCTTTTCATTTCTGTTTTCTTGGTCATTTACATCATCTCAAGAACTAGAGAAAGCTGAAAACCAGGTTCTGGCCATGCGGAAGCAGTCTGAGGGCCTCACCAAGGAGTACGACCGCCTGCTGGAGGAGCACGCAAAGCTGCAGGTCAGCACTCCTGTGTCGCTGTGCCCAGGACGGAACAAGTGAGGCAGCCCCACGGGTGGGGAGGGAACCTTCCAGGGGCCGAGGGGCCAGCTGCCCTCTCCCCCACTCCCCCTGGCCACGTCTGCCCTGCTGAGTGGGACCCTTCACCGGACAGGAGAGGGTGGCCTGGCAGCAGATGTAGGCACTTGCCGAGGCGGCCCTCAGGAGTGGCACTGGCTCACTAGGCTCTGAGCCTTCCTACCTTTGTGCTCAGGTTCAGTCCATGGTTTGGGGCCCCGTCAAGAACAGAGAAGCAGGTGAAACTCTAGGACCCACTGCTGGCCTTCTTTCCTAGAGTACTGGGGGGTGACGTGGGGCAAACATCCCTGGGCAAGTAAGGGCATAAGGTGTCAAAAGGCACCTCCCCAGCAGGCGCTAGTTGTTGCCATCGTCTGCTGACCTAGGCCTGATCCAAGTCCTCAGATTAGCTTGGGTGCACCGGGCCGCATCTGGAAGCCCAGGAGGTCTTGACATTGGGAGTGAGGGCCACGTAAATACTCCCAACTTTGGACACCTGGCATCAGTGCTTGGTGGCCCAAGTTTGGGCACCACAGCAGGTGGGGAGGAAGGGTCCAGCCTCAAAGGGGGCACCCATGCCCTCTGTATGGGGCAGGCTTGGCGAACGGGACTTGGGCTTCGAGGGCACCTGTCAAAGGTGTGCAGAGTTGGGAAGGGCCTGATCAGGTCTTCAAGGGGACTGGATGCCTTGCTGTTCCCTGCAGCCAGGACTCAGCCCCCAGTGAGGTCCTGGCAGTCCTCCCTGGCTGGCGTTAGGTCCAGGGCTTTCCTCTAGGGACGCTCCCACCCTGGCAGGCCTTTGGGTACAGCTGAGGGGGGGGGGGGGGGCCCTTGCTTAATTGAATTCAGCTGTCGTTAGGAGAGAGGAGAACTGAGCTGGACCGCTGGGGCATGGGGCTGGAGGTGGCAGGGGAGGAGTGGACCCAACCAACCTACTGCTGTGGGATTTCTGTCCCTTTCCAGGCTGCAGTAGATGGTCCCATGGACAAGAAGGCAGAGTAAGGGCCTCCTTCCTCCCCTGCCTGCAGCTGGCTTCCACCTGGCACGTGCCTGCTGCTTCCTGAGAGCCCAGCCTCTTCCTCCGGTACTTCTGTTTGTGCCCTTCTGCTTCATAGCTCGTCACACAGCTCATAGCTTGTCATCTCGGCCCGTCCACACTCTCCCAGCACATTACAGGGGACCTGATTGCTACACGTTCAGAATGCATTTGCTGTCATCCTGTTTGGCTTGGCCTGGCCAGGCCTGGCGCAGCCCTGGCTTCCACGCCTGAGCGTGGAGGGCACGAGTTAGTTGTAGTCTGGCTTGCGGTGGGGCTGACTTCCTGTTGGTTTGAGCCCTTTTAGTTTTGCCCTCTGGGTGTTTTCTTTGGTCCCGCAGGAGGGTGGGTGGAGCAGGTGGACTGGAGTTTCTCTTGAGGGCAATAAATGTTGTTATGGTGTGTACGTGGTGTGGTGTGTGACTGCGGCCGTGGGGAGGGCTCTGCTTCCTCTCCTGCCTGGAGCCCCCAAGCGGCCACAGCCCTTCAACCTGTTTCCCCTACTGAAGGCCAGGCTCACACCTGTTCTCAAAGGCCCTGCCCTGTCTGCCCTCCTGCTCCCTGGACTGGGCCAGGCCTCACTTCAGGGCCACCCGCCGAGTGTGTGTCCTGTCTGCCTCCCTGGGTGTGGGCAGCTTGGGAGGCTCAGTAAAGCGGCGGGGCTTCCTGGTAGAGAACTCACTTGCCTTCTCTGGGTTCCTGTTCGTCACATTTGGGACAGACAGAACGTGGCAGAACGCCACTAGTCACTCCCTGCCCCACCCCCTCCTGAAGGTTTGCAGGATGACCTCTGACTAATGCCAGCTGGGAGAGGAGACTTGTCCTTGGCAGTGACCTGGAGCTGGCCCAGGGCAGAGCTAGGCAGAAAGGGGCTGGGAATGGGCTGGGGCCCTTGGTCCTGAGAACGTGTTGGGTGTGTGCCTGCCACCAGAGTGCTGTGCTGGCTCCAGGGTGTCCCTCCCGTGGCTCCCTCAGAGCTGTGTCTTCCAGGCCCACAGCAAGCCAGGCCAGAACCGGGGCTTGCTGCTTGGCGCCAGTGCCTAGGCCTCTGCGCTGTGCTGCTCTCTAGTAGCACATGAGGAAGGCAGCCCCCGCCCCTAGCACAGTGCTCCCACCCTGCAGGGCCTCTGCCATGCCTGGTGTCTGCATGAGGACTGGGCGGAAGGGTCAGGGGAACAGGTTAGAGGTGTGTCTCCTAGAACCGGGGGCGGGGGACCTCTGAAGGATGTTGATGCTGGCAGGGTAGCTGAAGGCCTGCTGTGCATGCTCACTTCTGCCTGTCCTGTCCAGGCCCACGCCAGTGATTCCCTTCTCTAGCATCCTGTTACCCTTCCCTGTGCTCAGAGCACAGCTCCCTCATGATGAGTTCTGTCCCTTTCCAGGCGGTCTGAGAGGTGGTGTCTGAGGGAGTAGGGGACACGTGGGCAATGGCCTCTGGTTGCGGTGCCAAGGCCGAAGGCTGATCCCACTTTTCCAGGAAATGTTCTCTGCTACCTTGGACCTCCCTGAGCTCACCCTTCTCTGAGCTTTGAAAGGCTAAAGTCCAAATGGGTGCTTCCCTCACCAGCCCTGACGGCCTTTTCTGCTCTTCTGTCTAGGCCAGCAGCAGACAGAAAGCTTCACGGGGCCAGCTTCTGGAGCGCCCTTTCTAGTGGAGTGATGGAACAACAACTGGGCGGGGGGAGGGGCACAGGCTCTTAGAGACGGAAATTGAGGCGCTTGCCCAGCCTAGACTGGAGGGCGACCTGCAGGCTCACGTTTTCCTGGATCAGCTTCTGTTCCAGGGCATCTGCACCTGTGGGCGTCCTGATCTGTTTTCTTACCCATCTTCCGCTAGACTGCGAGCTGCTTGAGGGCAAAGCCTGCTGCTTGTTGATCTCTGTGTCCTAACCCCTGATGCAGGAGCTAAGTCCTGAGGAAATGGTGTCTCTTTCAGGACCCACTTTAAATGACACGCCTCTGTGAAGTTTCCTTTCTTCAATGTCTTTTTTCTGTGTGTTTGGTGTCATTGTGGTACATGAGGTGACTTGGAGGGCATTTGGCCTGGAGTTGCAGAGAACAATTAGCAGAGGGTGGTTGTTATCCAGGCAGAGAGACCTGGCTGACAGTGTATAAAGCAGTTGGCCTGAGCTCAAGGGGTCCTGAGGGTGACCGTGGGCTGCAGGACAGTTGGAGTTGGTTGGGGGCAGGGGCTGTGTGAGGGCCTGGGGCACCCTGGGGAGAGGTCTTGACGTTTGGAAGCACCTTTGCAGCTAAGGAGGGCCAGGCTGGAGATTTGGGAGCTGCCAGCAGGCAGGGTTCTTGAAGGTGCAGGCATGGTGAGAGGAGAGGCTTCGCAGGAAGAGAAAGAAAACTGGAAACAACAGTGCTGAAGAGATGGGGCCTGGGGACCGCAGGACAGGCTCCAGAGCCCCTGGCTGAGCTAGGGTGGGACTGCACTGCCACTCCTTTTCTCTGCTCCCTGCCCGGTCCATGTATTTCTCACCCAGGCTCTTCTTGGCCGTATTCCAAGCCAGGTCCCTCCCCTGGCTCCAGAAGTTTAGGGGTAAAGCCCTTCCAGAGGGGGTGCTGCCTGCTGAGGAGCAGGGCCTCTGGGTGTTCTCCCATAGCACGATAGCAGTCCTGGGCAGGACGCAAACGGAGCAGCCCAAGCTGTCACTTTGCTCTGAGGGGCCACCTGCTCTCCCTTCACAGGCTCCAATCCCTGATGCTCTCTGTGCCTGCCTGAGCCGCCCTGCCTGCCTCGCCTGCTCTGCCCCACCACGGCGCCCAGCCCTTTCAGGGTGGGGTGCCACATGCTCATCTTGTGCATGGGGTCCCGTCCCTCAAAGGACCTGTCTGTACTCACTGTCTCCAATTCCTCTCCGCCTCTTCTCATGGTAAAATGCATATATATCATACATATATATAGTGTCATCAATGTATATGTAATGAGCCATTTTCACCGTTAAGTGTGCAGTTCAGTGGCATTAAGTGCAGTCACTGTGTTGTGCAGCCACCACTTCCATCCACCTCTAGAATTTATTTTCTCAAACTGACACTCTGTCCCCACTCAACACTCCTCACCCTGTCCCCAGCCCCTGGTACCCACACTTGCCCTCTGTCTCTGTGGATCTCCCTCCTGTCATGTAAGGCCCTGTCTCACAGGAGCAGAACCCTACAGCAAGTGTCCCTTTATGATGGCTCATTTCACAGATGTTCTCCAGGGTCAGCCATGTTATCTTGTGTTGGAGTTCCTTCCTTTCCTAGGCCGGCTCATATTTCCTTGGCTGGATGAACTACATTGTGTCTCTCCCTTTGTCTGCAGATGACACTGGGCTGCCGCCACCCCTTTTCTCAATTGCACAACCAGCCTTTCACACGCACCCTCTCACGCAAGCCACCCTCGCCAGGCCCCCTTGCCAGAACCAGTGAGCATTCTGCAGGTCACTGTCCTTCACCAGCAGCAGCAGCACTGGACAGATGGAGCCAGCCACTGCTCCTCCCTGACCTGTGAAGGTACCCCACCAGCTCTCAGGCATCCTCCCCCATCGCTGCTGCGTCTCCCCTCTGCCCCTCTCATTGTGTCTCCGGACTTGTGGCGTCCCTGTGAGCTCACCCAGGCTCAAGGCTTTCAGTGTCATCTCTATGTGGTAAGAACTTGCAAAGTTCCATCTCCAGTACTTTCTGGAACTTCTGTGTCCACCTGCCAACTAGACATCTCCGCTTGGATGACACTTCCTGCATGACACACCCAAGGCTGACTCCAGACCATTCTCTCCTTGCCTCCCCGTTGCAGGACCTGGCAGCTCCATCTTTCCTCTTGCTCAGGCCAAATTCTTTGAGCCCTGCATCCTGGTCATGCACAGCCCCTATTGGCTCCACCTTCAAAATTGATCCCTGATGCAAAGACTTATCTTCTCTGCTGCTACCAGCCCAGCCCAAGTGACACAAGGCACCTGTTCAGTGACAAATTCTTTTTTTTTTTTTTTTTTTTTTTTGAGACGGAGTCTCGCTCTGTCGCCCAGGCTGGAGTGCAGTGGCCGGATCTCAGCTCACTGCAAGCTCCGCCTCCCGGGTTCACGCCATTCTCCTGCCTCAGCCTCCCGAGTAGCTGGGACTACAGGCGCCCGCCAGGTCGCCCGGCTAGCTTTTGTATTTTTTAGTAGAGACGGGGTTTCACCATGTTAGCCAGGATGGTCTTGATCTCCTGACCTCGTGATCCGCCCGTCTCGGCCTCCCAAAGTGCTGGGGTTACAGGCTTGAGCCACTGCGCCCGGCCAGTGACAAATTCTTGAGGCAACATTTTGAAAATTTCAGCACCCATAGCTTTACACTTACCCTTCCCTGCGGGTGTGGCTGCTCTCCAGCTCACTCTCATCCTGCTCTCCCCAAGTGCCCAGGCTCCAGGTGGATGAGGCTTTCCCTGGGCTGCTGCCTTCCCTACTCCCTTCCCATTCCCTAGAAGGGTGCCGACCTCAGAGGCCTCCAGAGCAGAGCCTTGCCCACCGCAGCAACTCCAGTTGGAAGAGGTTCCCCCTACCTCCTGTACCCCAACCCCTTCTTAGAGCAGCAGAGGCGGAAGCAGGAGCCTGCTTTGGAAAATGACATGTTTTTATTGCTATGTTTGCAGTGGCTTTTTAGCACAGTAAGAATGTCCCTGCAGGCCCGCCACCCTCACCCAGCCCCAGCCCTCCAGCCTCTGTCCGGGTGTCGGGGAAGCTTTTCTTGGGGTCACTCAGCCGTCTTGGGACTGGACGTGACAGACGTACGTGGGTTAAAGCTGCTACACAGAAGACTGGAGGTGCGGGAAGTGCATCCACCTTAAGCCTGGATGTGGGAGCCGTGTCCGGGGTCCCTTCCGGGGGGCGTGCCCAGCCCAGGGCACGGGGTGGGAAGCCTGAACAGGCCAGGTGAGCAGCCCAGGATGGAGAATTGCAGTCTCTTGCCCCACAGACTTGTGGGCAAGGGGACAGCCCCAAGACCCCCACCATGCACTTTTCCAATCCAATCTGGGGCTGGGGACTACACACGCACATCCACACAACAGACTCACACACGCAACAGCTCAAAGCTTTTGTTTTGCCTATGAAAGTTAGATCTATAAATTCACACTCCTTGGCTAGGGGCAGAGGGGTAAGGTGGGGCTCACAGGGATGGGAGTGGTAAGGAGAGGATGGTTTGGGTTCCTTCCTCTTTTTAGAAATATACAAGCAGAAATCTCATTCTCTCAAGTTTTTATAAAATGTGCAAAATACAAGCCTCCATTGCCCAGAGGCACCATTTACATCTGGTATTCACCTTTGCTAAGAGATAGAGATCTATATATACTCTGCGTACTCACGCACGCGTGCACTCGCACCCAAGCTCACACAATTGATATTGGTGGCGATTGGCGCAGGAACCAGAAGGTTCCATTGCTGGCTGGCTCTCTAAGCTTCTATAACAGGGATGGGGAGAGGGGTGTAGCCCAGCTATTTGCCTTGGTTCTGCTGCCCCTCCCTTGCCTCCCTTCTCTTCTCTCTCCCCGCTCCCATCTCTCCCTCCTTCCCTTCCTCACATTTCCCAAGCTGCCACTGCTGCTTCTGGGGTGAGGGGTCACCCAAGGGTGTGCTGCAGAGCAGAGGCTGGAGAGGTGGGCATGGCAGGGGCAGGAGAAGTACAGCACTGTGGGTTGGGGGTGGGGCACTAGGCAGGGCCTAGGACCAGCTTGGCTAGGGCTGGAGGGGAGAGGCATCTATTTTGGTGGGCTGTGATATTTTGGCGTTTTATTAAAATGGAAAAGTTGTTTTAGTGAGCACTCATGGTGCTTTCTCCCCTCCTCCCCCAGGCAGACCCCAAAAGTGTCAGGGAAAGGCAGGTCCCCTGGAGGGATGGGGTGAGTGGGGCTGAAGCAGGGGCTGCTATGGCTACCAGAGGTGAGCTGGTGATGTGAGCTGGGCTGTCACATGACACTCTCCACCACGACGACCTTGCTACTCTCGGACACTGGGGTCAGGGTGGTCAGGCCCCTGACATCCGCATCCTGAGCTCGGTACTCCAAGTGGTGGAGGCCCCAGATGGGCTGGGTCAGGTGCTGCCAGCGCTGCAGGAGAGGAGGACATGCTGAAGCCCCCAGGGTCACCGACTTCCTCTGCCTCTCTCCAGTTCCCACTGCCTGCCACCCTAGTTGGGGCCACTCCCTGGCTAGGAAGCAGGCCGGGTTGAATGTTCACAGCAGGGGAGGGGAGGGGAGGGCGGGCTGGGCGGGAGCCTTACCTCGGCTATGGTGCCCTTGGCCCTGAGGAGGCAGCCCAGGAGGTGCAGCGGCACACACAGCATGGAGGACAGCGCAAAGGCCCAGCCCATGGCCTCGCCCCACCACGGGTACACATAGGTGTTGTTGTAGACCAGCGGCTCGTAGTACACAACGTTGAAGATGAAGATGCCCTATGGACCAGAATGCTGCGGTTAATGGGGCCCCCACCCCGCCCTGCCTCGCACCCCACCCCACCCCACCTCCCCTAGCCCTTACCATGCAGACCAGCGGGGTGAAGAAGGACCAGCACCATTTCATCCAGGGGCAAGGTCGGTACCCGATCATACAGGCAATGTCATCCATGAAGCGGTCCGCTCCTGCGACAGGCAAGGCGGGGGGGCTGAGCTGGAGACCTGCCTTCCTGCCACCATCCCCCAGCCCAGCCCTCAGCCATGACCTACCATACACCCAGGCCACCACCACGCACTCCCAAAATGCCTGCCAGAGCAGGGTGGTGCCACTGGCCGAGTAGTAGTCAAACAGCTGGAAGACGTACATCCCGCCCTGGGGGACAGAGCCCAGTCAGGGAAGGATGGCGGATGGCCACCAGAGGTCACAGGCAGACCCCCCCACCCCACTCACATCAGTCACCATGGAGAGATCGATGACAAAGCAGAGGGCACAACAGAGGGCCACAGAGATCTCCCTTTGGAAACGGAAGTAGTAGGAGGCCGGGAGGAGGTCGAGGAGGCCGGTGATGAAGCCTTCCACACCTACAAACTGTGGCCAGGGCAGCTCAGGCCGAGCCCCGCACCACCCTCCCACCCCTTTCCTTGCCTGCAGCCCTCACTCTGCCTCCCTCCTGGCTCCCTGTCCCAGAGCTCCATGCAAACCTGGCTGTCGAGACCAAGCAGCAACAGCATGAAGAAGAACAGGGCAGCCCAGAGTGGAGCCACTGGCATCAGTGTGACAGCCCGCGGGTAGGCGATGAAGGCCAGGCCCGGCCCTGTGGGAAAGGTGCAGGCTCTAGACCTTGCAGCTGACGTCCTGCCTGCGCGCACCCTGAGCCCTGCCTGCAACACTCGCGCCCATGCCCTCTCCTGCCGCAGGAGCTGTGAACCCTGGGTCGTGCAGCAGGGGCTGGGAGGTCCTTTCTCCCTCTGTCAACATTGACAAATCCCAGGACGTGCCCCCGCAGGCCCACAATCTGACAAGTTCCGTTTGAATCCTTGTCACTTTTCAGCATTTATATTGTGTGTTCGTGTACATCATGCATCTGGGTAGCAGTTGCTGCTCCGGAGGCGGGGCTGGGGGTAGGGCCCTACCTGACTCTGCCACCTTGGAGATGTGCACACCCTGCTCTGCAGCCATGAAGCCCAGGATGGAGAAGACCACGAAGCCAGCAAAGAAGCTGGTCCCGCTGTTGATGAGAGCCAGGATGATGGCATCCCTGAGGGGTGGAGGGGCCAGAGTGGACGGGTTAGGCTGCTGGGCAGGGCGGGGCAGGGCGGGGCAGGGCACCAGTAGCAGGGCGGCGGTGCTTACTTGTAGCAGTTGTTGTTGAAGCGGTTGTAGCTGCCCAGGGCTGTGAGGGCCCCCAGGCCAATGGCGTAAGAAAAGAAAATCTGGGTCCCCGCATCTATCCACACCTAGAGGAGGTACGGCGAGAGCAGGCATGAGGGGCCTGTAGAGCTCCCCTGCAGCACCCTGCTGCAGCCTCCCCACCTCCACCTCACCTGAGGGGACCCCAGCTTTGACCAGTCAGGCTTGAGATAGTAAATGATGCCGTCCAGGGCGCCAGGCAGCAGCACTCCACGCACCAGCAGCACGACCAGGACCACGTAGGGGAATGTAGCAGTGAAGTACACGATCTGGGGGGCCAGGCTGCTCAGTGGGCGCCATGGCACCACCTCCCTCACATCCCCACTCCCTGCGCCCCCGGTCCCCCTTGCGGACAGGTATGTTCAGAGGTCCCCATTCTCCTCGGAGCCATGGCTCCCATCAGAGGAAGCTAGGGGCAAGGGTGGGCCCTGGCAATTGCGGGGGGAAGCTCTCTGGGCACCTTGTCTGTAGGACGCATGTCGTTTGGGAGCAGGTGAGCCTCTGGGAGCTCTCCTCAGTGGGGACAGGAGGTGTGGAGCATGTGGGGAGTGAGGGCTGTGTGCGTGTGTGGGCAGTGCAGGTGTGGGAGGCCCAGGCAGGGAGCGGGGTATCGGATCAGGGCCGGGTCCCCTCCTCTTCTAGAGAGAGGTGGGGGCTGAGCAGGTGGAGAGTGGAACTGGGCCAGGCAGAGGCAGGCAAGACGCGGCCGCCACACCGTCTGCCCCCTCTTCCCGCATGCTGCTCTGGGGACCTTGTCCCCCAGGGACCTGGCCATGTCCCACAGCTCTAGACACTGTCTTCTTTGTTTAGGTGAAGACTCAGCCTGACCGGGAGCCCCTAGGGGATGTGGCCAGACTCCGCTCTGGGTCCCCAAGGCAAGACAAGCAGGTAACAGATGGTCAGACCAGGTCCACCCAGACTGTCACAAGAGTCAGAGACTGGCAGGAGGGCACCGGTGGGGGTGATGGGCACAGGGAAGGGACAGTACCTGCTGGGCCCTGGATGTGGAGGGTGGGGAACGTTGCTTGGCTTTCAGTACCTCCCCCTTCCTTAGGGCTAGACCCTGTCCGGTCACCTCCTGTTGCCACAGGTGTGCCTGGCACAGACATCCAGCTCCCAGGGCTGAGCCACCCTCCCCCCTGCATGCCTCTAGTGGTACCTTTCCCGTGGATTTGACCCCCTTCCAGACACAGAAGTAGACCAGCACCCAGCAGGCCAGCAGACAAAGGGTCACCTCCCAGTTGAGGGCCCCTGGCACCTCCAGTCCCCCAGACAGCCTCAAGACTTTGTTCCTAGGGGAGGGAGGGAGGTCCCTTGAGGCCTGTGCCAGCAGAGGATGGAGCCACAGGGTCCACCCCCAGGAGTCGTGGCTCCTTTCTCTCCAACAGCCCAGGGTTCAGCGGGTCCCTCTTTGTCCATCTGGGCTGGGCCTGGAGCCCAGGAGCCCCTGGCCATTGGGAGACCACTCCCATCCCACCCCACATGCAGCCCCAGCTCCCCCATCAGGTGGGAGTGACCAGGACAGTGATAGGCTGCCGAACCCAAGAGCGAGGCCCGACCTGGCCCAGCCCCTGGGGCTGGCCCCAGGACTCTCTGAGGGCAGGCAGGGTCCAGGTTGGACTGCCAGGCAACACCCTGGCCCCCCCGCCAGGGCCATTCCCCTGGAGCCAGGCCATGTGAGGGAGACCTAGGGGATGGGATGGGCTTGGCCCAGAGGTGCCGGACTCACTCCCAGAACTCAATGACAGGGGACCGGCGGTCAGCAAGCTGGTCACAGGTGAGGTTGGCCAGGCTGGCATTGGCACAGTCTTCATGGCGGAAGATCTCCACACAGTCGGGAGTGTTCCAGGTGTGGCCACATGTGGCCCAGGGCAGCGTGGTGGTGAAGGACTTGACCAGGTAATAGAAGCCCCAGGCCAGCACCATGATGTAGTAAGTGTTGCAGTAGAAGACGATCACCATGGAGGCGTAGCCCAGGCCTGGGGCCGGGAAGTCCTTGCCATGTGAATTCTTTCCTGGCCACCTCCCCCCACCACCCCTTTATCTCCCGACCCGGGCTGGCAATGCTCCCAACGTCTGTCCTCCTGGAGCCTTCTCTGTGGTGCTCCTGACCCCCCTGGAATCCCCCTTGTATGAGCTCCAACACTGGGCTGACTCCCCAGCCTGTCTCCTCTCCTCCAGCCGCCCCCCAAACCCAAGGCAGAGCGAGCCCCTCTCCTCCTGTCCCCATCTGACCAAGTACTGTTGAGTCTCCGGCCTCACAACACCTGGCCCCTTTCTGCGGGTCCCACTGCCACCATGGCGGTTCCAGGAGGTCCAAGCCTCTGCCTAGCCACCCAGTAGCCTCCAGTCCACAGCA
>NW_016807256.1:482594-484605 GCF_001698545.2 Rhinopithecus bieti
GGGGGGGGGGGCGCGGCGGTTTCTAGTAGCCTAAGGTAGTGTTGGAGACAGTTGCCCCCGCAGTGGGCAACCTCAGTACGTTGCTCCACCTCTCTCTGCCCCCGCGTCCTTGGGGATAGTAATAGTAGGGCCTACCTAGAGAGCCAAGTGTGCTGGGCAGGTCCGCCCCCAGCCCGGATATGCCTGGCCTGTCCTTGCCTTGTGGAGCTGCCTATGCCCCCTCGAGTCCCCGCTTCCCCTGAACATCTCCAGGCTCCCCACTTGAGACTGGGGCGCCATCACGTGGCCCCAGGCCTGGTACTCAGGACAGGAAAAAGATATCTCAAGTGGAAGCCAGCTGGGAAAGGGGGGCAGTCCCTGAGGCTGGCCAAGGGCTGCTCACCTTTGAACAGGGGACAGATGTTCCAGACATTGATGCTGCCGGCCTTCATGAACTGGCCCAGCGAGATCTCCAAGAAGAAAATGGGGATTCCTCCGACCAGGGCGATCAGGACGTAGGGAATAAGGAACACACCTGGGGGTGGAGGGACAGGGTGGACTCAGGGTGGCCCCAGCCAGGCTGCCCAGGCCCAGCGGGCCAGCCCAGACTCCGAAGGCCCCATCACAACTTCCTACTGGGTGAGTCAGTGTAGGGGTGGCCACTGACTCAGGCCCCAGGTGGAGTCTTGTGGGGGTGGGTTGAGTGTGTTGAAGAGGGGCTACAGTAGCCCCTGAGCCATTGGAGCCCTATTCCCTGGGTGGCAGAGGGGCTCTAGGCCCACAGGGCTTCCACCCCCATGGTCACTTGGGGCGATGGCCATGGAGGACACACGCTCAGACACGCAGGCTGTCCCTAGTGCTGCAGTTCCCTGTTTCAGGCAGCACAGTGGGGTATGTATGCCAAGGATGGGTGATCAGGCCTGGGGGGCTTGTCCAAAGGCAGGGAGCGTGACTGTCCTACACTTGGACGCCTGCCTGCAAATGTGAGGTCCAAGGCAGAGGATGGGTGGGTCACAGTCTCCTGCTGGTGGGATGGCGATGTGCAAGGACAGAGGGAGACAGGTGTGGGAAGAGGGGCCAGGCCGGCCTTAGCAAGCCCAGGTAGTCAGGCTCTGCAGGAGATAGGCATATGGGCAAGGCCAGACACAGGCCCTGGCCAGCAGGCTGGGGTGAGGGTGGCAGAAGGGCAGGGAGAGCCGGGTGCCACCGCCCCCTTCTCTCTAGGCCTCCTACCCTTGCCCTGGCTGGGCTCCCTCCACTACTCAGAGGCTGAGCTTGGCTGCAACTTGCCTGACTCCAGGTCCCAGCATCCTTCTCCTGACCTTGGGCAAAGGCCTTTGCTCTGGACCTCTGTTTCCCACCCATCACCGGGTCACTTCAGCTTCCAGCAACCCCAGGGCTGTTTTGTAGTCACAGGACACACGCGTGCCCATCGCTGTTGCTAAGCGGGGCCCGGGCGGGCATGGGACGTGCATGCAGTCTGTCCAGTGGCGGCGCCAGGCGGGCCAGGCCGCAGGCTTCCCAAGCCTGGCTCGGGCACCCAGTGTTCCAGGCCCGGGCCAGAGGGGAGGGGCGGGAGGGCTGCGAGGGGGGGGGAGGGCAGGGGAGGGACAGAGTGGCCCATTGTGTGTGTGTGTGTTCGAGTGTGTGCACACGTGGGGGGCCCACACAATATGCCGCTTGTGTGCCCGACCCGCGGGGGCAGCCAGGGCTCCTTACCTCGCGTAGACCCCAAGGCGCAGGCCTGGTTTCCCACCTCGGCGGCCAATCGCTCCTCCCAGCCCGGGAGTCTGGGGGGCAGCCCCGCGGGCATCGCCGGCCCCCTCCCCCCACCCTGCCAGGCACATGACTGCTAGGGGGGTGGAGGCGCCCGGCCCGGCCACCAAGCGGCAGCGGCGGACGAGGGGCGGCCCCGACCCCCGCGTGCCTGGGGGCCACCCGCTGCTCGGACTTCACCTCTCCGCGGCGGCCCGGGGGGTCGGGCGTTGGGGGCCGGCGGCCTGCTGGGGGAGGGGGCCGCGGCGGGCGGGGG
>NW_016807256.1:488021-491759 GCF_001698545.2 Rhinopithecus bieti
CTAGCCGGAATGCTCCCGTTTGTTGGGGGAGGCCTGGGGATCGGAGCCAGCGCCCACTCAAGTCTAGGGCAGCTGCGGACAAGGGAGGGGCTGGGTGGGGGGGCCACTCGGTCCTGGGGTGACTGGTTATCCTGGGAGGACGGGCAGCTGGAGACAGGGTGGGGGCGCCTCCTCTTCTGGAGGCGAGCCGGGCACAATGAGCTTCAGAATTAGAATAAGCTGGGAACAAAGAGGGAGCCAGAGTCCACCTGGAAGGGCTTTGTACTTCCAGCTCCTGGGGAGGGGGCCGACGTGCGGCTGCAGCCAAGCGGAGAACAGAAAGAATGGGGCTGGGGGCGAGGGCCTGCAGCAGGGAGGGGATGGGGGGCAGCAGAACCCCCACCTCCGCCCTTCCCACCAGCTGTGCTCGTTTACACAGACCCGCAGAAAGGAGGCTTTGGTTTTTTTACGTTTTATATAAACTTTTATTAGACTGGTTTTATTCGTTTTATAGATTGAGAGGGTACAAGTGTGGTTTTGTTACATGCATGTATTTCGTGGTGGTGAAGTCTAAGCTTTCAGCAGACCCATCACCCTAAAGCCGCCTTGCAAAAACTATCTAACAGTAACAAAATCACGCCCGTGAGAAATCTGATCTAACCAACCCTATCTGCATTTACCCTCCAAACTGCTCTTGTTCTTCCCCGGGCATGGGCCAAGCTAACTTTGGGAGAAATTTAGTTTATAGTTTAAATGATAATAGACCTTCCCAAGATGAAAAACTAATGAAAGACCAGCAGGTTAGGAGGATGAGAGGGGCCTGAATTCTGCTAACATGTAAGCATTAATGATGACCAGCCATTGTTCAGAGGTCAAGAGATTTGTAACTTCTCCGATTACTCCTGTAGATAATATCACTATTGTAGAACCTAAGATTGGCTTTTTGAGAGGTCTTTGCAGATTTTTGCATTTCTCACTACCAGATGGCTCCACCCGGACCACATAGACCTATGACTCAAAGTCCTGTGGCCCCATCTAAAAGCAGACTCAGTTCAGCACACAAGAATCACCCCCCACCCAACCAGTCAGTGGCGCCCATTCCCTAGTCCCCTGTCTGCCAAACTAGCTTTAAAAAACCCTAGCTTTCGGGCTGGGCAGGGTGGCTCACGCCTGTAATCCCAGCACTTTGGGAGGCCGAGGCGGGCAGGTCACTTGAGGTCAGGAGTTCAAGAGCAGCCTGGCCAACATGGTGAAACCCCTGTCTCTACTAAAAATACAAAAGTTAGCCAGAAATCGCTTGAACCCGGGAGGTGGAGGTTGCAGTGAGCCGAGATTGTACCACTGCACTCTAGCCCGGGCAACAGAGTGACACTCCGTCTCAAAAAGAAAAAAAAAAACCTAGCCTTCGGGGCTGGGCACGGTGGCTCATGCCCGTAATCCCAACACTTTGGGAGGCTGACATGGGTGGATCATGAGGTCAGAAGATCAAGACCATCCTGGCTAACATGGTGAAGCCCCGTCTCTACTAAAAACAAACAAACAAACAAAAAATACAAAAAATTAACCAGGTGTGGTGGCACGAGCCTGTAATTCCAGCTACTCAGGAGGCTGAGGCAGGAGAATCACTTGAACCTGGGGGAGGCGGAGGTTGCAGTGAGCCCAGATCATGCCACTGCACTCCAGCCTGGGTGACAGAGCGAGACTCCGTCTCAAAAAAAAAAGAAAAAAAAAATCATAGCCTTCAAAATTTCAGGGCAGCTGATTTGAGTAACAATAAAACTCCAGTCTCCTCTACGTGTATTAAACTCTGGGCCGGACCTGGTGACTCACACCTATAATCCCAGCATTTTGGGACGACCAGGTGGGCAGTTGTCTCACGCGTCCATGTGAAGAGACCACCAAACAGGCTCTGTGTGAGCCACAAGGCTGTTTATTTCACCTGGGTGCAGGTGGGCTGAGTCCGAAAAGAGAGTCAGCAAAGGGTGATGGGATTATCATTAGTGCTTATAGGTTTTGGGATAGGCGGTGGAGTTAGGAGCAATGTTTGGCAGATCTCACAAAGTACATTCTCAAGGGTGGGGAGAATTCCAAAGAACCTTCTCAAGAGTAGGGGAGATTACAAAGTACATTGATCAGTTAGGGTGGGGCAGAAACAAATTACAATGCTGGAATATCATCAGTAAAGGCTATTTTCACTTATTTTATGGATCTTCCATTGCTCCAGGCCATCTGGATGTCTACGTGCAGGTCACAGGGGATATGGTGGCTTAGCTTGGGCTCAGAGGCCTCACACAGATCACTTGATCCCAGGGGTTCGAGACCAGCCTGGGCAACATAGCAAGACATTGTCTCTACAAAATATTTAAAAATTAGCTGGGGTGGTGACATGCACCTGTGGTCCCAGCTACTGGGTAGGCTGAGGCAAGAGGAGCTCAAGAGGTCAAGGGTGCAGCGAGCCGTGACTGTGCCACTGCGCTCCAGCCTGAGAGCAACGCCCTGCCCCAAAACCAAACCAAACAGGCCGGGCGCGGGGGCTCACGCCTGTCATCCCAGCACTTTGGGAGGCCGAGGCAGGCAGATCACCTGAGGTCAGGAGTTGGAGACCAGCCTTGCCAACATGGTGAAACCCTGTCCCTACTAAAAATACAAAAATTAGCCAGACATGATGGTGCACACCTGTAGTCCCAGCTACTCAGGAGGCTGGGGCTGGAGAATCATTTGAACCTGGGAGGCGGAGGTTGCAGTGAGCTGAGCTCGTGCCACTGCACTCCAGCCTGGGTGACAGCGCGAGACTCTGTCTCAAAAAAACAAAACTTTCCTTTTTGTAATTACCCTGCCTTGATAAATCGGCTCTATCTATTTGGGCAGCAGGCAAAATGAACCCATTAGGTGGTTACAACCTGAATAGTGAACGTTGTACCCAGTAGGTAATTTTTCAACCTTCGCCTTCTAGACTAGTTTTAGATGTATAGACAAACTGTGAAGAGGTATCAAGAACTCCCATACAGCCCACCCCCATCTCCCACCTTATTAGGACAGCTCATTTATTGCAATTAATGAATCAACATCAGTTATTGCAAATAATGAATCAACATTGTCAGTAACTAAAGCCCATAGTTTATTCAGGTTTTCTTGGCTTTTCCCTAATGTCCTTTTTCTGTCAGGATCACATGTTGCATTTAGTCATCCTGTCTCCTGAGGCTCCTCTTGGCTGTGACAGTTTCTCAGACTCCTTGTTCTTCGTAGCCCTGACAGCTTCGAGGAGGACTGGGCAGTATGTTGTGAAACAACCTCTCTTGGGAACCTTTTGCTGTTTCCCATGATCAGGTGGGTCTCGGGGTGATCAGGAGGAAGACCACGGGGATGAGGCGCCTCTTCGGGGGCCATGTGGACCTGGAACGACTGGCTGGGGTCCTGTTTGTCGGGTTTCTCCACTGGGAAGTGATTGTTCCCCCTTTCCATACTGTGCTCTTGGGAAGGAAGCTACTCCGTGTGGCCCAGTTAGGGAGCGGGGCCACCTCCTGGAGGGGGAATATCTACACAAGTGATGTGGAGTTCTGCACAGGAATTTCGTCTGTTCTCCCACATTTATTTATGTAATCATTTATTTATACCCGTATGCACTCGTACATGTGTACCTTGTATTTGGTTTTAATCTAGCACAACTCTTTATTTTCTTGCTCAGAATTTCCATCTTGGACTGTTGGGGTCTCTTTCAGTTGGCTCCTGTGTCCCTTTTTTTTTTTTTTTTTTTTTTTT
>NW_016807256.1:492461-495492 GCF_001698545.2 Rhinopithecus bieti
GATTCCCAGGCCTCCCCAACAAACGGGAGCATTCCGGCTAGCCCCCCTCCCCTGCCCTCCCTCCAGCTCCCCCTCTCCTCCCCTCTCCCTCCTCCTCAGCTCCTACTCCAACCTCCAGCCCCAGCTGGGGCCTGAAAGGCCGCCCGCTCCCTGGGACACCGTAGGGGGAGGGCGCAGCTCTCCTTCGTCGCCTCTGCCCCAGAGAACAGTTTGCTTCTCACCCAGGAGCCACCATAAGAGCTCTGGGCTGGGCACAGGTCGCAGGGCACCCCCACCCCCTCCTGCACATGCTTGGAACCCCCTTTCGGTGAGTACAACACAAGGGCTTGGCAAGACAGGCGGAGGCGTGGACAGGGCTGGTGCGGGAGAGCCACCTGGCCCTCAGCTGGGGGCCTGGAGAGCCCACCCTGCCCCTCCCCAGCAGCTGCTGCCCCCAGGCCGAGCCTGACGTGCCTTGACAAAGCCCGAGAACGCTTTGAAGCCTTCAGACGTGGGAGAGGACCCAGCCAGGGCTGGAAATCGTTTTGGCTTTGTTCCCCCAACTGCTCACCAGCTCATGGGAGCAGCCTCAGAAGACCCTGTCACTGGCCGCCCAGGTCAGAGCCTGTGACAGAGACCAGAGTTCTGTCCTGGGTTCCCCGGAAACTCCAGCCTCACCAGCCTGAACTTCATGCACTGCTCAAAGAGGCCCAGCTCTCCCTGGCTGGGCAGGGGCGGCTCCCAGGGTAGCTGATGTGGGGAGGATTCCTGAACCTCCCTCAGGAGCCTCCTGGGACAGAGTCCTGGAGGTCAGCAGAGAAAGGGAAGCCCAGGCTGTGGGTCCCGAGTGGAGGGAAAACTCAGGGGGAATGCCCTGAGGCTGGGAGGCCGCAGCCCCATCACACTCCATCTTGTAGTGTTGGAGAAAAATGCAGTTCTACCTCCAGGGCACAGAAAAGCCCGAAGGGATGAGACAAAGGAGGGGCTGCTTAGATTTGTGCTTCAGGAGGGTTCCTCTGGCTGCTCAGAGAATGCGGTTTGGGGTCTGGCCCAGGCCGTGAAGAGGAGTTCAGTCACTACCAGGTCCAGACCAGCTGGAGGCGGGGAGGCGAGGACCTGGCCCAGGGGCTGGTAGTGGGTGCACCCCAGGCTGGGCTGGCAGGGGGTGGGGAAGAAGGTGGGTGTGGGAAGGGGTGGCTGCCCGGAGAAGAGCCCAGTTCCAGGAGGTCGAGGGAGTCAGGTATGGGGGCCCACTGAACCTCCCCTCAGATGTGGGGGCCCCCACTCCGAGGGTCCATGAAGCAGTGGCAGCCATTCTGGGCAGCCTCTCACCCTTCACTTCTGTCTCCAGTATCCTCCAGCCTGGCCACCTCGCCCTCTGCCTCGGCCACCTCTGATCTCACAGAGGCAGCAGCAGTCAGGGGTGGCAACTTCTCATGATCCTGCCCCTGGCCTCGGAACCCACCAGAGGAGGAACTGCAGCAGTGGTCACTTCCCCAAAGTGCCATCGGCTCTCCTACATCCTTCTCGAGCCTCCACTCTCTCTCCCTTCCACCCCGTCCCCTTGGACAAGCAAAATCTGAAAGTCTCCCCTGCCCGCGGCTCCCAGAGCTGTCTGGCGGTGGCCTGCGCTCTCCCTCAAAGCGGCCCTCCCCCAGGTCACTATCCTCCCTTTGCTGACATCAAGCGCCCACCCCGCACTCCTGCTGGGCTGAGGCCCTCCGAGCCTACTTCACCGGGTCCTCTTCTCAGTTCCCTCAAAGGCCATGGGGTTTGCCTGCAGTCCAGCTGGGTCAGCCCTCTTCCCTCTGTCCTGGGTCCTTGAGTGGCCCCGCTTCTTTAGGGCATCTATGAGTCACTTCTCTAACGCCCCTGTCCCCAGACCAGCTTCAGTCAAAAGCTGGGCCAGAGAAGACCCTAGTGAGAAACTTCAGATGAGCAGTGTGACCCTGCCACCTCAAAGGTGCCCACCCACCATCCCTGGTCTAAGCATAGGTAACACCGCCTGTCTCCCCCAATCACACACACCCCTTGAGGCTCCTCCTCCAAGCCTGGGTGGGGACACTGCCCCTCCCTCACCCAGCAAGCTCAATCTGGCTTGGGCCGGAACTGCTTTTCTTCCTAAAGCTGGCCGGATGGCCTCGGGCTTAGCTTAACGGGATGAGCCATCTGGGGACTGCAGTGTCCACGATCAGATCAGGGAGCTTGAGGTTGAGGGGGGCACACCTTACCTCCCAGGCCAGGACAATGACCCCTTCCTTCCCCACCCCACCCCCAGGCTACTCTTAGCCCTAGAAAGTTCTAAACAAGCTGCTCAGCTGGCAGCGGAGAGGCAGCCCAACAAGCTGACTCTTGCTGGGGAGGCCTTGAGGGTCCTGGGAAGAGGAACACGGGGTGGGTGGGGGGCGGGCAGCCAGGACCTCAGGGCTGAGGCTTTGGGGAAGGGTCTGTGCACCCACCAGGCACCAGGGGGCAGCCTTGCCTTATTCCCGCTCCAGTCCCCCCAAGTCCGAAGCCCCGACCTACTCTCACGCCAGGCAAGGGGTGGGGGCCGCCGGGGTCATTTACTCAAGCCCCTTCTCTGCCTTGGTGACAAAGTCGAGCCTTGCTCATCAGCCAGGCAGGCTCGCCTCTGCCCACTGTGGAGACACAGAGGCCTGTCACCTGAAGAGCTGGTCCCGGCCTCCAGATCCAGGGTAGCCGGGAAGCTTTAGCCCCCACTGGGGCAGCCTTGGACAGAGCTCGAGGAAGGAGGGGACACGAGGCGGAGACGGCTGCAGCCTGCCAGGAGCGGGGAGAAAGGGAGAAAAGGGGAGGCGGAGGGCTGAGGGGGCTCGGGGGACGTCTTCCTGGGCTGGGAGGGGCCGGCCGGCCGGCCGGGAAGCCTGGGCCGCACTAGGGACCGGCGACCCTGGGGCGAGGGGCGGCCCTGGGCCCTGCGGGAGGCGCTGCCGGCCGCCCTAGGTAGCAACCATCCTGCCTCCGGCTGGAGCAGCGTCTCCTCCCCGGGAGGAGGGCAGGGAGGAGGTGGGCGGAGTGTGACTAGGAGGGC
>NW_016807256.1:498743-513443 GCF_001698545.2 Rhinopithecus bieti
GGTCTGTATTGGGAATGAGGATGAGAAATGCCATCCTGCCCAGTTAGCATGCCTCCTAAAATCTCATTCGTAATAGACATGGGATTCATTTGAACTGTAATATTTTATTTTATTTTTTGAGACAGGCTCTCACTCTGTCATCCAGGCTGGTGGGCAGTTGTGTGATCTCTGCTCACTGCAACCTCTGCCTCCTGGTCTCAAGCGGTTCTCCCACTTCAGCCTCCCAAGTAGCTGGGACTACAGGCGCCCGGCACCACGCCCAGCTCAGTTTTGTATTTTTTGGTAGAGAGAGTTTCACCATGTTGGCCAGGCTGATCTCGAACTCCTGACCTCAGGTGATCCACCCGCCTCGGCCTCCCAAAGTGCTGGGATGACAGGAGTGAGCCAGCGCGCCCGGCCACCTATGTCCTTTGATGTCCCTTCGTCACTGCTTGTGTGTCTGCATGCCTGTGTGGGTGTGGGTGTGGCTGTCTGTGTGAGCACTTCCCTACTTTCTGGCTCTATGCTCATCCCTTACATTTCCTGAACCAGTCCTAGAACCAGCCATTTTCTCCAAGGAGCCATTTTTGAGAGAATGCTGTTGGAGACGAAGATCTGGGCTCTAGGTGTGCCCATTGTTCCTGGAGTATTGCTGCTTCTAGGCCCTCTCTGCTGACAGCAAGAACATATATATATATATGCATGCTAACCCATATACATATAGATAGAGAGATATATATAAACCCATATATATACTAACCCATTTTATATATATACTAACTCATGTTACTAGCATAACATCCATAAACAGATACATATGCGCATCAGTATCTATATTAAACTCAACACGAGTGCACACTGATGTCTCCAACTCTAATCCATCACCACCTGGGTCATTCTAGCTGTCTGCCCTTGCTTGTCTATAACCTCCCACTCTAAAAGTGAGAAACCCAGGCCAGGCACGGTGGCTCATACCTGTAATCCCAGCACTTTGGGAGGTGGAGGCGGGTGAATCATCTGAGGTCAGGAGTTCAAGACCAGCCTGGCCAACATGGTGAAACCCCAAATCTACCAAAATATGAAAATTAGCCAGGCATGGTGGTGCATGCCTGTGGTCCCAGCTACTCGGGAGGCTGAGTTGGGAGGATCTCTTGAGCCTAGGGAGGTCAAGGCCGCAGTGAGCCGTGATTGTGCCACTGCACTCCAGCCTGGGCTACACAGCAAGATCCTGTCTCTAAAAATAAAATAAAAAATTCAAATTAAAGTGAGAAACCTGGCTCCCACCGTCTTCCATCCATTGCCATAGTTCTTGAATTCTGGTATAAAGGTGGAGAGGTTTCAGGATCATTCACCCCTACCCTGGTGGGGAGTGATCTTATCAGAGTACAGCGCTTATGTGTGCTTCCTTTTGCTTTTAGTCTGACAGATGCCACTCATTTCCAGAGTGACTGAGATCAGCCCCTTTCTCCCTGACCCCCTTCAGTAAGGCTGTTTTGTACATTTCTGTTCCTTTTTTGTTTGTTTGTTTTGTACATTTCTAATTGCCTTTTGTCACAGTCTGCATTCCATCTTGTGATCTCCCAACCTTCTAAAAGATTATTTTAAAAGGTGCCTATTTAAGTTCCCTCTGTCTGCCGTAAAGTTCTGTGGATTTTGACATATTCAGAGTGTCACGTGTCCATCATTACAGCATCATACAGAAGTTTCCCTGCCCTACAGGATCCCTGTGCTGCCCCTAGTCAAGCATGATCCCCTCTCTCAGACCCCTGGCAACCGTGGATCTGTTTTCTGTCTTTTTTTCGTCTATTTTGCTTTTTCAGGAATGTCATGTCAGGTAAATGGAGTCATAGAGTAGGCAGCTTTGTCAGGCTTTTTACTCTGCAATATGTATTTAAGATTCACTTATTTCTTTGCATGGGTTCACAGCTTTTCCCTCTTTATCACTGACTAGTATTCCATTGTCCAGATATACCACATTTTATTTATTCACCTACCGAGGAACATCTTAAATGCTTCCAGTTTTTGCCAATTACGAATAAAGTTGCTAAGGCTATCACATTGGTCTTTTAGGAAAAAAAAAAGGCTGCTATAAATATGTGTGTGGTGGTTTTTGTGTGGACATAAGTTTTCAAATCATTTGGGTAAATACCAAGGAGTGTGATTGCTGAATTGTAGGGTGAGAGCATACTCAGCTTCGGAAGGAACTGCCAGCCGCTTTTCAGGGTGGCTGTACCTTGTTGCGTTCTCACCAGCAATGAATGGGAGTTCTTGCTGCTGCTCCAGGTCCTTGCCAGCATTAGGGTTGTCAGTGTTTGGGATTTTGGCTATCTAGTAGGTATGCAGCGGTATCTCCTTGTGGTTTTAATTTGCAATTCCCTAATGATGTATGATGTTAAACATCTTCTGATATGCTTACTTGCCATTTGTATTTCTTCTTTGGAGAGGCATCTGTTCAGATCTTTTTTTTTTTTAGACGGAGTTTCGCTCTGTCGCCCAGACTGGAGTGCAGTGGCACGATCTTGGCTCACTGCAAGCTCCACCTCCCGGGTTCACGCCATTCGCCTGCCTCAGCCTCCCAAGTAGCTGGGACTACAGGCGCCCGCCACCTCGCCCGGCTAATTTTTTGTATTTGTAGTAGAGATGGGGTTTCACCGTGTTAACCAGGATGGTCTTGATCTCCTGACCTCGTGATCCACCCACCTCGGCCTCCCAGAGTGCTGGGATTACAGGCATGAGCCACCGCCCCAGGCCATCTGTTCAGATCTTTTGCTCATTTTAAATTGGGTTGTTTTCTTTTCTTTTTNTTGGCCCGGCTGGTCTTGAACTCCTGACCTCAGGTGATCTGCCTGCCTCAGCCTCCCAAACTGCTGGGATTACAGGCGTGAGCCACCACACCTGGCATAAGTTTAATTTTCTTAGCAAGGCCATTTTTTAACTTTCTGCGGAAAGGGTACACTCGCCAGCAGTTTTGCCATGCAAGTACACCAAACAAAGGAGGGAAGCAATTTTTATCCCCTACGCAGTTTGTCCGTGCTACTGTGTCCTGTTTCCATTGGCTGGAGCCAGACCTCACAATCTAAACTAAAACCTGATTGGCTAATAGTTTAAAACTTTTAAAAATAGGTAAAAGCAATGGAAGGATAAAGGAAAAGAGGAAGTTGCTTACGAAATGACTTAGAAAAGTAATAATATTCCCAAACAGGAAAGGGACATAGGCTGCGAGCTGGGACATGCCTGTGAGCACGTCCAGCACAGATACCTTGGTTAAAGTACAAGGACATAGAATGTACTACGTGCCTGTAAGCATGTTTAACAGCTACATAGGATAGGGCTTAACAAAGAGTTACTAGCACAAAGCAAGGAGGCTTGAAGGAAGTTAGTCTTTAAAAGAAACTATTATTTCTAACACTTAGGATTTATTTTTTAATAAGAAGGGAAACTTTGAAGAGGAACTTTTTACTTTCTATACTCCATCTCAAAAAAAGAAAAAAAGAAAGTGGGGTCTTGCTATATTGCCCAGGCTAGGCTGGAACTCCTGGGCTCAAGTGATCCTCCAGCCTCGGCCTCCCGAAGTGCTGGGATTACAAGTATGAGCCACCTTGCCAGGCCAGAAGGTGTAATTTCTCTTGTAAACACATGATACAGGCCTAGTGCGGTGGCTCACACCTGTAGTCCCAGCACTTTGGGAGGCTGAGGCGGGCAGATCACCTGAGGTCAGGAGTTCGAGACCAGCCTGGCCAACATGGTGAAACCCTGCCTCTACTAAAAATACAAAAATTAGCTGGGCGTGGTGGCGTGTACCTGTAGTCCCAGCCTACTCAGGAGGCTGAGGCAGGGGAATTGCTTGAACCCAGGAGGCAGAGGTTGTAGTGAGCTGAGATTGCACCACTGCACTCCAGGCTGGGTGACAGAGTGAGACTCTGTCTCAAACAACGACAACAACAACAACAACAATAACAAACCAAAAAACCCCATGATACAATGATTTAAAACAAAAATTGTGCCATCAGTTTTTACATGAGGCCAGGGGCATCTGAGTCACCTCGTGGACCAATACATGCCCGCTGGCTCTTCTTTCCCAGGCTCACTTTGGAGGTGGATGCTTTCCTTCTGGCCTCCAGTTTCCATCTGCTGCCCCTCAGAGAGGTCTCTTTGTGCCATCTCTGTCCACGTGGGCAGTTTTTTATTACTCACACCACCATATTTCTCTGGGACACAAATATGTGTATTTCTATTTCTTTTTATAACCCGGGACCATGTTGTAGAACTCTGCTAATGCTTCTTCTGGCTTGAGCAAAGCACCATTGGTGTATTAGACATTCTGGGGAATTATCTGTGGGTATCTGTGAACAAATTGCACTTCCTGCTGTCATGAGAAGGGGCTCAGCATCAGTTCCATTCCTGTTTTTTTTCTGTTTTAGATGTCGGTCCCAGGAAACCCTGTTCACATAGATGAGCAGGTAGGACTGGAGCTTCTGAGTGCCGGGGTCCCTCGAGCCTTCTGCAGTGCCCTGGGAGGGGTGACTGGGAAAGGCCAGTGGGCAAGAGCTGCCAGGGGCCTTCTCAGATTTCCCAGTTTTTACACAGAGTATATATGGGAGTTGAGGTCTGGAAAAATGATTTTTAAAAAAACTCTTCCTGCCCCGCAGACTCTCTTGAAGACTTTGTGTCATACCAGGGCCCATGGGTCACTGTGACGACTGGACCCTGCCACTTGATGGAACCCCTGTGATGCTGACCTGCGGGGATGTGGAGCACAGACCCTGGGGAGGGTACCAGAACCTCATGGGACTGGATGGCGGGCAGCGAGGGGGGTCCAGTAACTGTTGGATGCAGAATTGAATTCAGTCACCCGCACTTATTTCCTATGCTAGTCTTGGCTGGGTTCGCGGAGATACACTCTCTGGGAGCAGACGCTTTGGTGAGGAAGACCAGGCGAAGAAGGTGATTTTTGCTGTTGGACCTTCTAAAGACAGGGCAGGGGTATGCGGGGAGAATTGGGAGAGGCAGAGCCGGGGAGGCCGGTTTGAGGAGGGGACATTTGAGCCGAAATCTGATGGAGTGAGGAGCCAAGCTAGGCAGATATCTGAGCGAAGAACATTCCAGGCAGGGGAGCAAAGGCTGGGACGCAGCTGCAACTGTGGTGCGGGTTAGGGCCAGTCAGGAGGCCAGTGGCCGGGAAAGGTGGGGAGGGGCCAGAGCAGTCATTAGGCCACCCCCTAAGGACTCATGCTTTGACTTGGATTGACATAGAGAGCTGCGGGACGGTGACATGATCTCAATAAAAGGAATGCTCTGGCTGCTGGGTAGAGAAGAGAGTGAGGGTGAGGGATTAATGGTGGAGCCAGAGGGAGCCCAGTGAGTGCTGGGAGCCCAGGGTGGCAGAGCTGTGGTGCAGGGTTGCAGGGTCCTGGAGCTAGGGATGGAGGCTGTTTTTGGGCAAGTGGCCTGGTCGGCCTGTCCTCGGAGAGGCGGTGAAAGCAGAGACTGGAAGGCAGAGAGCCTTGCCGACCTGTGACCGAAGAGAGCTCTCTGGGAGACGGCCACCGGTGGTGCAAAGGTCCTGGGGTCGGCCCAGCCGGGCCGCAGCTCCGGGAGGCGGCGCGAGAGAGCAGTGGGCCGGGCGGTGGCGGCCGGCGCCCGAGCCGCAGCCCGGCGATTGCCTTACAAGGTGCCCTGCGGCGCGCGCGGCCGCCGCTTGGCACTGCGGCCCTTGCGGGCCCGGCGGGGGCGTGCGGGAGGGGGGCGGGGCCGGCGGGAAGCGGGCGGGGGCTTGGCCGAGCGGCCACTGGCCACGGAAGACGCGGCGGCACCCGCTCCCAGGTCGCACCTGCTTCGGGGCACGCGCGACGCGGAGAGGCCGGGGCGTACCAGGGGTCCGTCCCACGGGGCCGCCACAGCCCTGCGCGCCGGCCCGGCCCCAGCACACCTGTCACGCCTGGCGCGGCCCCCCTGCCCGCTCGCCGTCGGGTCCACGCAGCCTCTGGCGCGGGGGCGGCCCAGGGCTGCCAGGTCCCCCTGGCTCCGCGCCCGCCGGAGGGCCGGGCTCGTCTGCGGCCGCGTGGCGTGGCCCGCGGTCCTGGCAGGGTGGCTGGCGCGCCGGGGGTCGCAGCGTGCATCTCGGGCGGCCTTGGTGGCTTGGGGCGCGGGTGCCTGTGGGCGCTGTTGCCTATGGGGTGGGGGTCTAGGCGGGGGTGGGGCGTGGGCGCTGTGGATGTGTGGATGGGGGAGGGACCGGCGTGGGTGAGCATGGAGCCTTCTGGAAAGCGGCCGGATGTGTGGAGGCAGAGAGGCAGCATCCAGGCGCTGGTCGCTGTCGGGGTGCAGGGTGTGGGGGCGTGGGATGGCAGCTGTAGGCCTGGGATGTGGAGGCGCGTATGCGGTGGCCTCGCTGGGAGGCGTCCGTCTGGGGGTGTGGACCTGGACGGGGGAGGGGAGGATCGAGCGCAGCGGCAACTGCTGAGGCCTGTCTGGCAGGGGTGGAGGAGGAAGCTGCCCTCGCCCCCGGTGCGGGAGGGAGGAGGGACCCCATCGCCTCTCCCCTGCCCTGCAGACATGCTGCTGCTGAAGAAACACACGGAGGACATCAGCAGCGTCTATGAGATCCGCGACAGGCTCGGCTCGTGAGCGCGCGCGCGTCACCGCGTGTGTGCCTGTGTGAGATGGCACGTGTGTGACTACGCGAGGGGGTGTGAGACGATGTGTGTGTGAATATATAGGGGTGTGTGAATGTGAGTGTGTCTGTGAGATGGCACGTGTGTGTGACTACGCGAGTGGGTGTGACATGATGTGTGTGTGAATATATAGGGGTGTGTGAATGTGAGTCTGTGACATGGCATGTGTTGAGTTTCGTGGGGGGTGGCACAGGCCCAGGTAGGGCCTCCCCATCTCCTTCACAGGGGGCCCTCCCTGCTCCCTTCTCTCTCCCTCCTGCCTCTCTTCTCTTCCCACTTCCTTCCCACCTCCCACCGCTCGTGTCTGCGGCAGGGGTGCCTTCTCCGAGGTGGTGCTGGCCCAGGAGCGGGGCTCTGCACACCTGGTGGCCCTCAAGTGCATCCCCAAGAAGGCCCTCCGGGGCAAGGAGGCCCTGGTGGAGAACGAGATCGCAGTGCTCCGTAGGTGCGCACCTCGCGGGGCCCTGGAATGTGGCATAGGTCGATGAGGGGTGCAAGGAGTCCCTGGCTCTAGTCTAGGCCTGGCCACCAATCTTTGGGAAGCCTGGGGCAGTGCTCTCTCTGGGCCTGCACGTCCCTGTGGCAGCCAGAGGGAGCTAGTGGATATTGATGTGTGCTTTTCAAATGGGCTTTAGAAGGAAGGCCAGGGCTCAGGCTGGAGCTCCGCCTTCCTGGACCGGGCAGGGGTGGCATGTGGTAGGGAATGGGGAACAGAGGTGGGAGGAAAAGAAGAGGGAGGAGGCTTTTCCCGGGGCCTCAGGACAGAGCACCCCTTGACTCTGTTGGCCCACAGGCGCTTCCTTGCCGTTGCAGGATCAGTCACCCCAACATTGTCGCTCTGGAGGATGTCCACGAGAGCCCTTCCCACCTCTACCTGGCCATGGAACTGTGAGGAGGGCCTGGGCAGGCTGTGGGAGCCGGGGAGGGGCTGAGCAGTGAGTGGGGCTGAAGGCCAGGCTGAGTGCCTGGGTCAGCCAAACCCCTGGCACCCCCAGGGTGACGGGTGGCGAGCTGTTTGACCGCATCATGGAGCGCGGCTCCTACACAGAGAAGGATGCCAGCCATCTGGTGGGTCAGGTCCTCGGCGCCGTCTCCTACCTGCACAGCCTGGGGATCGTGCACCGGGACCTCAAGGTGCCTGGCTGGGGCCTCTGCGCCCCACCCTCCCACTTGCCCACCTGGCCCTGCCTTTGTTTTCCCGGGAGCACAGCTGGGGCCTTTCTTGATCTCCCTCTCCACCAAGGCTCTGGGGAACCTGAGAGCGTGTAGTCCTCATCCTGTCCCAGCACCGGCACCACATCAGGACTGACCTGGCCCTTTTCCCGGTGTCCGTGTGTCACAGCCCGAAAACCTCCTGTATGCCACGCCCTTTGAGGACTCAAAGATCATGGTCTCTGACTTTGGACTCTCCAAAATCCAGGCTGGCAACATGCTAGGCACCGCCTGTGGGACCCCCGGATATGTGGGTGAGGGACGGCACCCTGAGGCTTGCTGGGAGTGGGGTGGCCTGGGGGACCCTAGATAGCCGGGAAGGCTGTTGTGCCGGTTGCCTTTGTGTGGGCCATTCCTGGGCTTGAGTAGGCTGAGCCAGCGACACTGAGCGGCATGGCTGCGTGTATGCCTGTGCGTGCGTCTGTCTGTCTCTGGCCCCCAGCCCCAGAGCTCTTGGAGCAGAAACCCTACGGGAAGGCCGTAGATGTGTGGGCACTGGGCGTCATCTCCTACATCCTGTGAGTGACTGCTGGGAAGGCTTGTCTCCTGCCTGCCTGCCCCTGCTGGGTTGGGGAGGGTGGGACAGCTGGGTGATTCATCTGTGGGTGCCAGGCTGTGTGGGTATCCCCCTTTCTACGACGAGAGCGACCCTGAACTCTTCAACCAGATCCTGAGGGCCAGCTATGAGTTTGACTCTCCTTTCTGGGATGACATCTCAGAATCAGGTGAGCTTCAGGCTGGCCCGTGCTTGGGGGTGATACAAGGGAGTGGGGACCCGATGGGCTGACCCAGCCTCCCTGTTCCAGCCAAAGACTTCATCCGGCACCTTCTGGAGCGAGACCCCCAGAAAAGGTTCACCTGCCAGCAGGCCTTGCAGCATCTTTGGTGAGTGGGAGCCCTGCTGAGCTGCCCCAGGGCCAGGGGGACTGCACCTGCAGAGAGGCCCCCCCCGACCTTCAGCCTTTCCCCAGGATCTCTGGGGACACAGCCTTCGACAGGGACATCTTAGGCTCTGTCAGTGAGCAGATCCAGAAGAACTTTGCTCGGATGCACTGGAAGGTCAGTGTGGAGACAGACCCAGTGTGGTCACCCGCCGCATCCCAGCTGTAGCCTGATTGCTGTGACTTCCCAGTGGCCACTGCGGTCCTCACAGTCTTGGGGCTGGGGCCTGGCCCAGGCCTGGCCTGATCTCCCTCTCTTCTGGCAGCGAGCCTTCAACGCCACCTCATTCCTGCGCCACATCCGGAAGCTGGGGCAGAACCCAGAGGCTGAGGGGGCCTCTGAGCAGGGCCTGGCCCGCCACAGCCACTCAGGCCTCCATGCTGTCCAGCCCCCCAAGTGGTGATCTCCAGGTGTGTTTGGGTGGACCCTGCACCCCCGGGAGCTGGCTCCTTGAAGAGCTTAGGGGGTGGTGGCACTCCATGTGGCCAAGAGCTAAGTGGGGTGGCCCCCACAGGCCAGAGGACTGAGGGCAGAGGGAGGAGCCAGGGCCCCAGGAGAGGTGGAAGGATAGGGAGGGCCTGTGGGTGCCCGAGATTGGGCAAGGGAGTGGAGGGGGAGAGGGCCTCTAAGAAATCCGGGATTTGACCGAGGTGGGAGGTGGGGGCACAGGGCTGGCAGGTCGGCTCCTAACTATCCCCTTTCCCTCTGCTTCTCCCTCTCAGGCGGATGCCAAGGCCAAGTGGACTGACCCCTGGATTTCCTTCCCTTGGATGCTTTTGGTCCCCTCCCCCAACCCTTCACCCCTGGGGCTGGCCTCTGCTGGAGTTTGAGATTCGAGGGTGTGGCGCATGGTGCTGGGGTTGGAATGGAGCACCCCCAAGTCTGTCCTCAGGCTCTGCCCTGCCTGGGGGCAGTGGATCCCCTCCCCTGTTGCCTCTCCCGCCCCTGCCCCCCACCCCACCAAAAGTCGAGCAGGTGCGGCAGGCGGGTCTCAGGGCTGTCTTTCCTGCACGGCTGTTCTGTGCTTCGCTGAGTAGGGGTGGTCCTGCTTCTGTCATGGTCATGGCCTTCCAGCCCCTCCAGTTTCCCCAAACAAATAAAGAAAGATACAGCAATGGGCCAGTGGTGAACTGGGGGTGCGGCGAGTGTGGCGGGGACCTGGTCACTTGTGGGAAGGAAACCAATGAGACCCTCCCACACAGCTTTACCCACTGCCACCTGAACCTCTGCTCCCTCTCATCATGGCAGCCAAGTTTCCAACTGTCCAAAAACTTCCTGTCCCCTCCCCCCAAAGCACCAACAAGTGGCAGTGTGGCCAGGCAGCTCTGCTACCCCAGAGGTGTAACTGCCCAGCCTTGGGGTCCTGGGACAAAGTGGAGGCAGCACACACCTGCTGGGCTGCCAGCAGGGGGCGCTGGCAGGAGGCTGAGTGCTGGCTCCAGACCCCCAGGGATGGGCTGCAGTGCCCCTGCCATGCAGGGCCGGGCCTGGGGTGCCTCAGCCAGGTGCCTGGGACTAGGAAGGGCTCACAGGTGCATGGAGGACGACCAGAGCCCAGAACTGTCACCTTCCATCCCTCCCTCCCTTCCCTTTCTTGATGGCCAGAGGCCATCTTGTCAAGCAGAAGAATAGGGAACCCCAGGGTCAGGGGGTGAGAGGAGCTCCTTTTCCAGGAGAGGGCCACACGGGGCCCTCTTCCCCTCTGCTGTGTGGGGGGCTTTGGAACCCTCAGGCTCCAGGCTGGGGTAGACCTGGGCTGGAAGCTGGGGCTCTGGGAGCAGTGGCAGCTTGGCAGTGGCTTCTGAAGTTAAGAGCCGTGGCCTGTCCTCTGGTCTGAGTGGCCCCAGGTCCACCAACCTCCATTCTGGAGCGGCCAGGGCTCCAGAGCCCTGCCTTGCTGGGTCCCAAACCTCTGCTGGCCCCTCTAGCCCTTTCTCTTGGGCCCATCAGGGGAAGACCTCTAGAGCCACTCCTTGGCCCCAGCCAGAGTTCCAGGCAAGCTGGTCACCCCTCCCTACCCTCTGAGACCCTTGCTCCGTGCCAGCCCCCAGAGTGTAAGCCTGATGACCCACGGCTGGACTGGCGAGAAAGGTAGAGAAGACTACTCTCCCTGTTGAACTTTGGGCCCCAAAGGGAGGCGGTGAGGGTCAAACCAAGGCTGGCCTGGGCCTTGTGGGTAAAGGCTGGAGTGGGGTTCAGGGTTGGAGCCAGGGGACCTGGCTTCCACCAGGGAGAACAGGCTGGAGGTGGGTGGGCAGCCTCCTCCTCCATCCTCACAGCCACTCCCAGGCCATCCTTCGCTCCAGGCTCTAGGCCCCACAGGGGACCTCAGTCAGCCAGTACCATGGCCTCCTCACCTCCAAGACCTGTCCCACTTGCCCTCACCCCTACCCGGGGCCTTGTTCCCTGCGGGCACCCCTGCTGCGGGTCCCCCTTCCCATCTTCTCCGTTGTTCACACTGGACTCCCACAATACCTACTTGCTCTTGTTTTGGTCAGATGTTGACTGAGCCTCTACTCTGTGTCAGGTGCTGGGCGCTGAATAGGTGCCTGCCCTCCAGGAGGACGCCCTCTATTGGAGGGGTGGTTTTACGGGGATGATAAAAATGATCTTTGTGGATCTGGGAACCGTGAGCAGGAGTGCCAGAGCCAACCTTCCAGAAGAAACCGGCACTTGCTCAGCAACAGCCAGCTCTTCCAGTCCAGGCACGTGGCCAGATCGCTTCCGCTTGGAGCTCAAGCCAGCTCTGGGCTGCCTTGACACAGGGTGCAATATGGCCTCCCGTCAGCAGGGGGAGCCACGGCCCCATCTTTAGACGTCCATTAGCCTCCCCTAGTTCCTTCAGCACCTGGGCAGCCTCTCAAACCCGTTCCTCTCCGCCACTGCCCCACCCCTACCCTGCAAATCCTGCCCTGGGGAAGTCCAACCTTGGGGAGAGGTCCTGCCCATCTGTGATAGGGGCGAGAGGGGGAACCCCCAGGTCAAGCAGAGGTGGCACCCCTCCTTCATCCCTCCAAGACCCCATATGAGAAAGGCAGTTTGGGTCCCTTAGGCAGTGGGATGGCAGCCAAGGAGAGAGAAAGGATTGGTTTAGCCAAAGGCAAAAGTGGTGTGTGTGTGAAGTGATGGCAAGGGAGCTGCGCTGGACCCTGTGAGGGCTTCTCAGGCTCAGGGCCGTTGCTGAGGCTGGCAGCAAGAGGAATGGGCCAGACCAATCCTGGCAGGGGAAGGAGCTGGAGCTGTAGTCTAGGAGCAGTGGGGAGCCATCGAAGGGGTTTTTAGCCAGAGAGCATTCTTGTCCAGTGTGGGTTAGGTGCTGAGCTGGGGCTGGCTGCTGGGAATTGGAGTGTCTGGAACCAGACCAGAATCAAGGGTCGGGGGACCCTGGTGGGCATCACAAAAGGAAGCTGTCTCTGCTGTTCTGGGCCACACAGGGTCGGTCACGTGCTCTATCTTGAAGCAAAACTGTAGGTAGCAGAGTTTCAAGGGAAGCTCAACCTGTGGGTCCACCCTAGGGACAGGGAGACATGGAGGTGGTCCTAGGAGCTCTTTGGGAGTCACGTGAACAGGTCTCGGTGATGGGTTGCAAGTGGGGAATGAAGCGAGAGGATCCAGGTAGGTCATGGTTCTGGCAGCAGAACATTCATCAAGAAGAGTTCAATGGACATCACTTTGGGGGAGGAGTGATGAGATTGATTCTGGACGTGGTGAGTTCGAGTTGCCTGAGGGGTATGAAAGTAGACTTACTTTTCACCCTTCTCTTTGCAAATATGTGTCTAGCATTGTATCTAGTAGTTCTGAAAGGTTTATTCCTTTTAATAAAAAGAACACTGATCCCTCGAGCCCAGGAGTTTGAGACTAGCCTGGGTAAGATGGAGAGAACCTGTCTCTACAAAAAAAAAAAAAAAAAAAAAAAAAAAAAGCTAGTAAAACGACTCTTTATTGAAGAGCTTCCCATGTATTAACTTGAACCTTACCTGTGAGATAGCTGCTATCATGATCATCATCCCTACTTCACATATGGAGAAACTGAGGCATAGAGAGGCTAAGCGAGCCAAAGTTACACAGCTTATGGCAGAGTGAGGATTTGAACCCACGCTCTCCCACTGCATCCTCTTGCTTGCATCCATGCAAGCGAGGTCTTGCTTGGGACATAATTGTGTGGGGAATTGAAGAAAGCAAGGCGGCATTCATTCTCCACTTCTCTTTGTGAATGCAAACTCTGTGTGTCTGAAGGAAAGAGAACCCTGGGCTGGGGGACCCCACATTGGATTTGAGTTTGGGTCTTGCACATGGTTTGTGTTGCCTTTTTTTAAAAAATCTTTTATTTTTTAATTTTTTTTTTTATGAGATGGAGTCTCACTATGTTGCCCAGGATGGAGTGCAGTGGCTATTCACTTCACAAGTGTGATCCTACTACTGATCAGCACACGAGTTTTGACCTACGCTGTTTCCAACCTGGGCTGGTTCACCCCTCCATAGGCAACCTAGTGGTCCTCTGCTCCCAGAATATTGATGCTGAACTTAGTATGGACACCTGATGGACATAGCACACTACAGCCCGGAACTCCTGGGTTCAAGTGATTCTCAACCTCCTGAGTAGCTAGGACTACAGGTGTGAGCCACCATGCCACCTGGCTTGTGTTGCCTTTAAGGTCCTCTGTGCCTCAATTTTATGTCCTGTTAAGTGGGAACCAGGGAGGTCTTTTCACAGTGGTGGAAATGGGGCATGGGAGCTGGGCCCTACAAAGATCCCTTCGGAGTTCGGTGTGAGCAATGGCCTGGAAGTGGGGCAGGGCAGGGCTGGTGGCTGGGAGACAAGCCTGAACCATGTATAGGACAAGGCAAGAGACGTGGGACTACTGGAAGGATGGAGCTTGGTCATGGAGTCAATGGGAGTGGGAGGGGGGGAGTTGTGAGGGAGTTGAGGATGCTGCCAGGGAACCCAGGAGAGCAGTAGGTCTGTTGAAGAGACGAAGCGACCAAGTCAGGCCCCCTGGCCAGGTGGTGGCCGAGTTGGCACTATAAGCCACATGTTTCTTCCTGCCAGGCACTGTCTGGGCATGTGGTGACCATGTTCTCCACCCCACTCCAGCTTCATTCAGGGATCCCTATCACCAGCCCAACACCAGGTGGGCAAGATAAGAAGTACGGAATGTTTCAGAAATAACAAAGAATCCTGTCTGGTTGAGGGAGGTTGTGAGAGGAGGTGGGTAGAGATCAGCCTGGAAAGTGAACTTTCTCAAGAGGGCACTGGGAGCCACTGACGTTTTAAACAGAACAAGTGACAGGATCTGATTTTGCTTTAAGAGAATTTTCAGTATTTTCTTTTCTTTTTTCTTTTTTTTGAGACGGAGTCTCATTCTGTTGCCCAGGCTGGAGTGCAGTGGCCGGATCTCAGCTCACTGCAAGCTCCGCCTCCCGGGTTCCCGCCATTCTCCTGCCTCAGCCTCCCGAGTAGCTGGGACTACAGGCGCCCGCCACCTCGCCTGGCTAGTTTTTTGTATTTTTTAGTAGAGACGGGGTTTCACCATGTTAGCCAGGATGGTCTCGATCTCCTGACCTCGTGATCCACCCGTCTCGGCCTCCCAAAGTGCTGGGATTACAGGCTTGAGCCACCGCGCCCGGCCTTTTCAGTATTTTTCAACCCTATTATCTGCCCCTTTTGAGAAATAGAAAAGCCCAGGCTTACTATCACGCTGGTCTTCGAAAAACCAAAAGCTCATGCCCATCTCTCCAGAGCTCCTCCCTCACACCCGATGGAGATTTCCATAGTTTCCCTCACCCCAGGGAGCCAAGTCTTTCCTCACATGATGCCCTGAGTAGAGGCTCAACTGCTTTTTGCCAGTTTCTCCTTGTAGTTCTTTCAATTATTGCTTTATGTATTTATAAG
>NW_016807256.1:514962-518626 GCF_001698545.2 Rhinopithecus bieti
TAGCTGGGGACTACAGGCGCCCGCCACCTCGCCTGGCTAGTTTTTTGTATTTTTTAGTAGAGACGGGGTTTCACCATGTTAGCCAGGATGGTCTTGATCTTCTGACCTCGTGATCCGCCTGTCTTGGCCTCTCAAAGTGCTGGGATTACAAGCTTGAGCCACTGCGCCTGGCCACATTTCGCACTTCTTTTGTTGTTAAATTTATTTGTGAATTTTATTCTTTGTATGCTCTTGTACACAGAATTGTTTTCATGATTTCATTTTTGAATTGTTCATTAAAAGTGTATAGAAATAACGATTGATTTTAAAAAATATATTGATCTTGTATTCTGTGGCCTTCCTAAACTTTTTATTTTCGCTCTGTCTCTCTCTTTTGGCGGGGGACCGGGGTCTTGCTCTTGTCACCCAGGCTAGAGGCCGGAGTGTAGTGGTGCAATCACAGCTCACTGCAGTCTTGAACTCCTAGGCTCAAGCAAATCCTCCCTTCTCAGCCTCCAGAGTAGCTGGGACTACAGGAGCAGGCCACCATGTTAGGTTCTAATTTACTTTATTTTATTTTATTTTTAGAGATGGAGTCTCGCTATGCTGCACACGCTGGTGTTGAACTCCTGGGCTCAAGTAATCCTCCTGCCTCAGCCTCCCAAAGCACTGGGATTATAGGCATAAGCCACCATTCCTGGCCCTTTTTATTAGTTCTAATAGGTTTTATTTGTGTGGATTCTTTGTGATTTTCTACACACAGCACGTGTCATCTGCAAGTAAGGAGAATTTTACTTATTCCTTTCCAATTGGGATGCTTATTTCCTTGTTCCCTTCCTTTTCTCTCTTTTTTCTTTTTGTTTCTCCCGCTTATTGCACTACCAAGAACCCCCAATACTACATTAAATACAAGTGGTAAAAGAATCCTTTCCTTGTTCCTAATCTTAGAGGGAAAACATTTAGTCTTTCATCATTAAGTGTCATGTTAGATGTGGATTTTTCATAGATGCCCTTTGTCATGAGTAACTTCCATTCTGTTCCTGTTCCTAGTTTGTAGAAAGGTGAAGGTGTTGAGCTTCTTGGTGATGAAGCGTGATTTGTGCTGACGGCGCAGGACCCGGTGGGGCAGCGGGAACTTGATCTTGGAGTCGAGGAACTGCTTGATGGCCGACCAGCGGCACTTGCTGGCTGCGATCTCCCTCACCTTCATGATCTGGATGGAGTGGACCCGGGCGCCGTGCCGGGCGCCCATGTCTCAGTAGCACTGGGTGACAGCCCCGCAGTGGTCAGGTCCCGGTATTCCCGGTACATGTTGTGGGTGCCTCTCCGGGAGTCATAGCGCAGCGAGATGCCTGAGTTCTACACCCGCAGGGGGCGCTTCTCAAACACCTGCCCACAGTAGACAGTCTCCCCTGAAGACTTCTTCAACTTCTTTAACTGAGATACGAAGTGCCGGAAGGGGGACTTGGCAACGACATGATTAGGCGCAAAGATTCGCATGCGGTAGAGAGGCGGTGTGTGGCATTTGGGGGTGGGCAGGCAGCGACCCACCACCTTGTACTCTAGTAGTGCGCTCGGGACCTTCATGGCGTCCTCTGCGTTCGCCGCCACCCGCAAAAGGACTGTTTTAAGTCATGAATGGATGTTAGATTCTGTCGAATCTTTTTATGCACCTATTGAGAGGATCATGTGGTTTTGTCCTTTTCTGTTAATGTGGTGTATTACACTGAGTTTCAGATGTTAAATCAAGCTTGTATTCTTGGTATAAATCCCACTTGATGATGGTGTCTAATCCTTATGTGCTGCTAGATTTAGTTTTTAAATATTGTGTTAAAGATTTTTGCATCCAGGAGTTCATGAAACATATTGAGATGTAGTTGTTTCCTTGTGATATCCTTGGTATGAGGGTAATACTGGGCTGATAGAATGAGATAGGAAGTGCTCCTACTCCTCTATTTTCTGAAAGACTCTGTGAAGGATTGGCGTTCATCATTCTTCAGTTATTTGATAGAATTCACCAGTGAAGCCATCTGGGCTTGGATTTTCTTTGTGGGAATATTTTCAATTACTAATTCAATTTATTTGCTTGGTATGAGTCTATTCAGATTTTTAATTTATTTTAAAGTCAGTTTTGGTCATGTGTCTTTCTAGGAATTTCTCCATTTCATCTGAGTTGTCCAATTGTTTTGGCATGAAGTCATCAAAGCATTCTCTTATAATCCTTTAAATTTCTATAGGTCAGTAGTAATGCCCCCCTTTTCTCTTCTTGATCTTGGTAATTTGATTCTCTTTTCTTTTTGGTCACTCTAGCCAAGATCAATTTTGCTGATTTTCAAAGAGCTGACTTTTGTTTTCATTAATTTTTCTCTATTGTTTTCCTGTTTTCAATTCCATTAGTTTCTGTGCTAATCTTTATTTCCTTCCTTCTGCTAGCTTTGGATTTAGTATGCTCTTCTTTTTCTAGTTTGTCAAGGTAGATGCAAGGTTATTAATTTGAGATCTTTCTTTTTTTTTGCTGGTGTAGGCCTTTAAAGCTGTAAGTTTCCCTCTGAGTACTGCTTTAGCTGCATTCCATGCATTTGGATATGTTGTGTTTTCATTTTCATTCTCTTCAGGCTTTTCTAATTTCCTTTGTTTTTTCTTTGACTTGCCAGTTATTTAGAAGAGTGTTGCATAATTTCCAAGTATTTTGGACTGCCTAGGTTTCTATCTTTTTGGATTTATAATTTAATTCTGTCGCGGTCAGAGAACATATTTTATATTATTTAAGTTCCTTTAAATATATTGAGACTTGTTTTATGACCTAGATTATGGTCTATCCTGGAGAATGTTTCATGTGCACTTGAAAAAAATGTGTACTTGGCAATTGTTGAATGGTGTGTTCTATAGGTATCAGTTAGGTCAAATTTGTTGATAGTATTGTTCAGATTTTATATATCCTTTCCGTTTTTTCTTTCTAGTCCTATCAACTATTGAAAATAGAGCATTGAAATGTCCATCTGTTGTATTTGAATTTTCTTTTGTATTTTTAGTAGAGACAGGATTTCCCCATGTTGGCCAGGCTGGTCTCGAACTCCTGACCTCAAGTGATCTGCCCACCTCGGCCTCACAAAGTGCTGGGATTACAGGCGTGAGCCACTGCGCTGGCCAATTTTCCTCTGTTGATTTTTAATTACATTGAAGCAGAAATTTAGACATAAATAGGCATTCATTCACTCCAGGTTTGAGTTATTTTCTTAGGGTTTTCTCTAGCGATCACATTATGAGTCTTAACTAATCACAATCCACCTCAGGTGAATACTCACTTAATTTTGGTGAAATATGGAGACTTTGCCAAAGTATGGCTACATTCTTTCCCACTTCTTTTGAGCTAGTAATGCCATGTATATTACATCTATATAGGTTATAAACCCTGAAATACAGTGTAATACCTTTTTTAAATGCAATCTTATGTTTTAAAAGAAAGTAAATGAATAAAATATGTTGAGCGACTTTTATATTAGCTCACTTGTTAACCATTTTGCTGCTTTCCATTTCTTACTTGGAATTCCAGTTACTAACTGGTGTCATTTCCTTTCAGCCTGCAGGACTTCCTTGAGTATTTCTTGTAAGGAGGCATGCTAGCAATGAACTACGTCAGCCTTTGTTTATCTGGGAATGTTTTTTTTGAAACCTTCAATTTTTT
>NW_016807256.1:522261-538001 GCF_001698545.2 Rhinopithecus bieti
TGCCCAGGCTGGAGTGCAGTGGCGTGATCTCAGCTCACTGCAACCTCTGCCTCCCAGGTTCAAGTGATTCTTGTGCCTCAGTGTCCCGAGTAGCTGGGATTACAGGTGCATGCCACCAGGTCTGGCTAATTACTGTATTTTTAGTAGAGATGGGGTTTCACCATGTTGGTCAGGTTGGTCTCAAACTCTTGACCTAAGGTGATCCGCCTGCCTTGGCCTCCCAAAGTGTTGAGATTACAGGCGTGAGCCACCACACCCAGCTAAACCTTCAATTTTTAAAGCATAGTTTTGCTAGATATAAAGTTTGGGGGCTGCGTGCAGTAGTTCACACCTGTAATCTCAGCACTTTGGGAGGCTGAGGCAGGCAGATCATTTGAGTCAGGAGGTGGAGGCTGCGATGAGCTGAGATCACACCACTGCACTCCAGCCTGGGTGACAGACTGAGACGGTCTCAAAACAAATTTTTTTTTTTTGGTTGATAGTATTTTTTTTTTCGATGCTTTCAGTTTGTCATTCCACTCCCTTCTGGCCTCCATTGTTTCTGATGATAAGTCAGATGTTAATTTTATTGCGGTTCCCTTTTATGTGGGTCATTTATTTCTTCTGCTATAATACTTTCAAAATTGTCTGTCTTTGGCTTTCAATAATTCAACCATGAAATGTCTATGAGTGGCTCTCTTTGTGTTTATCTTACTTGGGGTTAATCGAACTTCTTGCATCCAATTAATGCTTTTCACCAAATGTTGGTGTTTAGCCATTATTTATTCAAATATTTATTCTGCCCCTTTCTCTTTCTCCTCTTCCTCAGAGCCTCCAATTAAACATATCAAAATATGTGTTCGCTTTTAAGTCTGTTCCGCTTGTACTTGTTGTTAGGAGACACTGATGACTTCTGGGCTCCTTACATGTTGGACCAGAAACTGAAACTCCTCTGGGTCTGTTTTCATTGGTGGATTTTTCTTCTCATTATGGGATCCTTTTTTTTTTTTTTTTTGAGATAGAGTCTCTGTCACCCAGGCTGGAGTGCACTAGTGTGATCACGGCTCACTACAACCTCCATCTCCTGAGCTCAAGCAATAAGCAATCTTCCTGATGCAGCCTCCCGAGTAGCTGGGACTATAGGTGTGCACCACCACACTTGGCTAATTTTTTGTGTTTCTGTAGAGATGGGGTTTTGCCATACTTTCCAGAGCGGTCTTGAACTCCTGGGCTAAAGTAATCCATATGGGCCACGCTTATATGTCTCTTCTACCTGAGTCAGAAAGCCGGGACGTAGAGCTCTCCTAGTCTGTCTCCTTTCTCTCAGGGACCACAGTCCTTCACTGATTACTGTTCCCCATCTGAAAACAATGGATTTTCATATATTTTGCCCAGTTTCTAGCTGTTTATGATGAGACAGTAATTCTGGACCCTCTTATTTCCTCATGGCCGTATTGATATTGAGTGGCTTTATGTTTTGTTAAGACAAATATGCATGTTACATTTTTTAGAGTAACTAGAATATAAATAGGATGTACTACTTCCAAACTAGTAGAAGAAAATAGCAGATAATGAAGGAAAATATCAGTTAATCAAATAAAAGTCAAGTAAGGGAAATAAAGAAATGGAAACAGGCTGGGCCTGGTGGCTCGTGCCTGTCATCCCAGCACTTTGGGAGGCCGAGGTGGGCGGATCATGAAGTCAGGAGATCGAGACTATCCTGACTAATATGGTGAAACCCTGTCTCTACTAAAAATGCAAAAAAATTAGCCGGGCGTGGTGGCGGGCGCCTGTAGTCCCAGCTACTCGGGAGGCTAAGGCAGGAGAATGGCGGGAACCCGGGAGGCGGAGCTTGCAGTGAGCTGAGATCCGGCCACTCTACTCCAGCCTGGGCGACAGAGCAAGACTCCGTCTCAAAAAAAAAAAAAAAAAAAAAAAAAAAAAAAAAAAAAAAAAAAAAAAAAAAAAAAAAAAAGAAACGGAAACATTGGAATAAGTAGAAAGTATAACATAATATGTTAAAATAGATCCAAAAGCATTAAGCAAAATAAATCGATTAAATTATCCAGTTAGGATTTAAAAAAAAATCCAGCTATAAGCTGTTTGTAAGAGATACATATAAAAGAATAGGGCTGAAAAGGCTGAAAAGGGCTGAAAGGGCTGAAAAGGGCTGAAAAGGGCTGAAAAGGGCTGAAAAGGGCTGAAAGGGCTGAAAGGGCTGAAAAGGGCTGAAAGGGCTGAAAAGGGCTGAAAAGGGCTGAAAAGGGCTGAAAAGGGCTGAAAGGGCAGGACTGGCTGGGCACAGCGCTGGCTCATGCCTGAAATCCCAGCACTTGGGGAGGCCAAGGCGGGAAGATCACTTGAGCCCAGGAGTTTGAGACCAGTTTAGGCAACATACTGAGATCCCCATCTCCACAAAAAAAATAAAACAATTAGTTGGGCGTGGTGGTGCGAACCTGTGGTCCCAACTACTTGGGAGACTGAGGCAGGAGGATCACTTGAACCAGGAGGTTGAGGCTGCTGTGAGCTGTGATTTTGCCACTGTACTCCAGCCTGGGTGACTGAGTGAGACCCTGTCTGAAAAAAAAAAAAAAAAAAAATAGAGAGAGAAGAAAAGAAAAAGAAAGAGCAGAGCAGGACCTCCAGCTGTGGCCAAATGTGGATATCAGCAAACAACCTCCCCAAGAAAGTAACCATAAAGCTGGACCAAATTGACAAAAACAAGCTTTTTGATCTGGAAGCCAATTAAGATATCTCATAATCCAAGCGGCTGGATTTTGAATAAGAACAGCGGGAGTCTGTGGCATTCTGGCCCAGGGCTGCTCCCATCCCTCCTGTTGCGCTCGCTCATTTGGATTGGTGGGCAACACCTGTGCCCAGTGGTGTCATCGGTGGAAGTGACTTCTTGGAGGTGGGCGGGCCAGGAAGGGCAAACAGATCAGCTCTACTCAACTGAGGCTATGGATGTGCTTGTGGCAGTATATTTCTAGCTGACCAGACTGGAGGGGTCCCGCGCTACTCACGCTCTCCTGGACTGCCCTGGGACTATGCACGTGTATATAAGAGATGTGAGAGGGCCCGGTGGAAAGGAAAGCCCAGAAGACCTGAAAGTAGCCTGAACATTGAATAAGCTCCCCTACCCACACCCAGACCCATCTACAGAGGACACAAGCCTTACTGGCTTGAGATGTTTGAGCACAGCTTCTATCCAATCATTGGCTGACCACCAAGCTAGGCAGATACAGGGTAGCCCCTAGGAAACCAGGCTTAACATTTTTAAGTAGAATATATATTTTTAAATGGAAAAAATCTTCCCTGCCAGCCTGCCTCCAAGAAGTCATTTCCACTGAGCATACTGCTGGGCACAGGTGTTGCCCACCAATCCAAATGAGCGAGCGCCCTTCAAGCCTATGGGGAGAAGCTTCATGGCCTTCCCTGCCTTGGCACAGCCTCCATGCCCAGCAAGCCAGGAGGGATGGGAGCAGTCCTGGGCCAGGATGCCACAGACTCCTGATGTTCTCATTCAAAATCCAGCCACTGAGATTGTGACACATCTTCCGTTAACTTCCAGATCAAAAGCTTGTTTTGTCAATTTTGTCCAGCTTTATATAAAGTTACTTTTTGGGGGAGGTTATTTGCTGATATCTGCATTTGGCCATAGCTGGAGGTCCTGCCTTTCTCTTCCAGACAGGGTCTCATTTTGTCACCCAGGCTGGAGTGCAGTGACACAATCATGGCTCACTGCAGCCTCGACCTCCTGGTTCAGGAGAAAAATCTCATCATGCTTCTGGCAGGGGGAGGGGAAAGTGGTCATTTTGAAAGAGGCCCAGGGCATTCTGTTCTTAACTAGGCCTGCCCTCAAGAGTAACCCTTACCAGGCCCAACCTCTTAGGGTTTTGCCGGAGCCTAACTGAACTGAGGGAAGCGAAAATACCCAACTCAGTCTTTTGTAGCCATTCTGGCCCATCTAAGCAGGGCACAATCTGAGAAGCACTGGTGAAATTCACAGTCCAGAGGCACAGGCACGCCCAAAGACAGAAACCTAATCACAGGACTGAATGCTTTTCCTCCCTCCACATTCTGCTATATTGCTACGGCCTATTCGTAGCAGGTCCTTTTACCGAGTACATGTCCAGGTTTTGACCAAAAAAAAAAAAAAAAAAAAAAAGACAAGGCATGCGAAAGGCCAAAAAACACAGTTCAAAAAGATAGAGCCAGTACCAGAAGCAGGCTCAGCTATGACAGGGGTGTTGGAACGATCAGACCAGAAGTTTAAAATAATTATGATTAAAATGCTAAGGGCTGTAATGGAAATAGGAGACAATATGCAAAAACATGGCCACAATTAGCTGCAAGGGAGGATGGGAAATAAAATTTCTAGCTGTGAAGCCATATACACTATTAACCTTTGGACATTTTACTTCTAAAAAGGAGAAGCAGAGAATGGATACTGAGGGACACTTAGTAGTCTCTTCCACAGTGTCTTTCATCAGTTTTGGAAAATTCTCAGGCATTGTTTATTAAAATATTTTATATTCCCTATTCTCCTTTTTGTCTTCTAGAAATCCAACTAAATATACGTGTGACCTGTCTATCTTATTGTCTCTCTGTGCTGCATTCTGGGTAATTTCCTTAAATCCATCTTCCAATTCACTATTTCTTTCTTCAGCTATGTTTAATATGCTGTTTAAACTTTAAATGTCCAATTTCAATTGTCATATTTTCATTTCTAGGAGCTCTTTTGGTTTTCTTTCAAGTGTATCTAGTCATTTTATATTCTCTTGCTTTTTTGTTACAGTTTCAATACTTCCTTTTCTTTAAGCATATTAATTATACTTATAGCCTTTGTCATATAATTTCAAAAGCTGCTATCTTTGCAGGACTGATACTTGAATTCACATGTTAAATGTTTCTATAACTCATGGTGGCTTGTTTCCTTGTACATTTTAGGATTTAAAAAAATTACGTATTTTGGAATTTTCTATAGGAGTGCTTTGAGGCCTGTGTTTAAAGGACATCCCTCCCACCACAGAGGATTTGTGCTTGCTTCTGCTGGTCACTCTGGAGCAATGTGACCTCTGAACCATTTCATTTAAAACTTAAATAGGCCAGGTGCGGTGGCTCATGCCTGTAATCTCAGCACTTTGGGAGGCCGAGGCACTGCACCTGGCCTATTTAAGTTCTATATTGAGACCTTGTTTCTAAAATAAAAAACTTTAAAAGTATATTTTATTAATGTTTTAAACTGCTATTTTTATTGGGCTGTCACAATCTAAGTAAAACCTGTATGTAAGATAGTCGAATACAGCTTCGAGACAAATCTAGGAGCCTTCTCCAGCAGCCAGATCACTGTTTTTGTTTTGTTTTGTTTCTTTGTTTTGAGACAGGGCCTCGCTCTCACTCTCTCATCATTCTCTCACTCTGTCACCCAGGCTGGAGTGCAGTGGTGCAGTCCCAGCTCACTGCAACCTCCGCCTCCCGGGTTCAAGTGATTCTCGTGCCTCAACTTCCCAAGTAGCTTGGATTACAGGCACGTGCCACCATGCCCAGCTCAGTTTTTTTTTTTTTTTTTTTTGTATTTTCAGTAGAGACAGGGTTTCCCCATGTTGGCCGGGCTGGTATTGAACTCCCGATCTCAGGTGATCCTCCTGCTTTGGCCTCCCAAAGTACTGGGATTACAGGTGTGAGCCACGGTGCCTGGCTGAATCACTGTTTCTAAGTCCCTCCGAGAGAGATTCTGGAGTGTCCACTACTCTATGCTGAGACCACTCTAAAAGAACAGTTCAGCTTGTGGCTATAAGCTCTCAGGGGAGGGGGAACATTTTCCTTTTATTCCACTTCCCCCCAGATCCAAGGTCAAGATCAGCACACACCCTCTTCTTTCTTTGGGATGTATCTTCCTAGGTCACCTGTTCTAGTAGTTTTCTGTGGCTGCTGTAACAAATTACCACAGAGTTGGTGGCTTACAGTAACACAGATTTCATATCTTCCATTTCAGGAGATCAGCCATCCAAAATAGATTTCAGTGGACTGAAATCAAGGTGTTGGTGGGGTTGCGCCCTGGCTCCTGGGCTAGCCCCAGGGTGGCCTACTCCGCTGGCCCAGAGGATTCGCATCATTTCTCACCTCATCGCCCTGCTCTTCCTTTCCTACCAGCTCAGCCATTCACACAAATGCCTTTAGATTGCCCCCAACATCTTGTGGGTTCCGGGCCACATTGCTCCCAAAGTCTCCGCAGCTTTCTCAGGCTACGCTTGCTCCCCGCCACCCTCCAGCTGCCCTTTCCCTCTGCTACATCTCCATGGTGGAGAGTCACAGCTTTATAGACCCCGAAAGCTACGATGTGGAGAAGGCATTGGCAGTGTCCCAAGATGAGGAGAGGTGCAGTTCACCTCTGTCCCTTTAGGTGGCCTGTTGGTCTCCATGTTCTCCATGGGGTTCTTCTAGTCCCCAGCCTGGGCTTTGCAGCCCAAATTCCACAGCCAGAGAACCACAACACTCACATGTGCCAGTCTGCCCACACCCCTCCCTGTCACTCTCAGGATGCCACCCAGCCGCGGCAGCCCTCAGGAGGCTCCAGGCAGGGCTCCGGGCTGACTTGGCCGGTGTCTCAGGGATCAGTTGTGAGTGCTGGGTCCTCGCTTTTCTGCTCTGTCCATGGCAGTGGACATCTATGGCATAACTGCAGTGCTGTGACTGTTGCATTTATCATTTCTTCCCCCACTGGAAAGTCTGCTCTGAGCAGGCAGAGCTCACTGCTGCAACCCAGTCCCCCCGACAGCGTGTGGCACAGACTAGGGGTTCAAATGGAGGTGAATGAATGTGCAACTCAGAGCTTGGGCCAGCGGGCAGTGTAAGCACAATATGGGAAATGATAACATGGGGCGGGGAGTGGGGTGGTGCTTGAGTCCCTGGCCAGCCCGACACACCCCCCTTTCCACCATGGGCAGTCCAGAGAGACCAAGAGGGCCTCCTTCCCCACCTTCCCTCAAACCCTCCAAGGTGCTCAGGAGGTAGCTTGCCTCTCTACTCAGTATCTTAAATAAACTGTTTATTCAGAAGGAATAATTAAAGAAAGCAACTGTGATATGGATTACAAAAACAAATAAGCATAGCTCCTCTCCAGGCTCCAGGGTGAGATGGCCCCGTGCCGCAAAGACTGCCAGCCCTGGGCTGGGTGAATCAGTGGGCTAGCATGTGTGTGTGAGTGCCGACACGCGCGCACACACACGCACACCCGCCACCCACAGGGGTGTGGACAGAAATGAATGACTGTGTGTGTCTGCGGCTTGGCCCCTTCCCCACCCCCAAAAGTAGCAGCGGCTGTGTGGGCCCCGCAGCAGCAAAAGTGAGGCCTTCTTCTTCCCCTCCCCCTCCCCAGCTCTCGCTCTGAGACCCCATCTCCTCCGGCGGCAGTTTGACCACCCTCACTCACAAAGAGCCCCAGTGATCCCGTCAAGACATCTGGGGGAAGAGGGAAAAAAAAAAGCCCACCAGATGTGTGGCCGGGAACCTGCCCAGTCGCTCCTAGGCCATGGATGTAGGCGGCCACTGCACCTCTGGGTCCCCATTCCCTGGGAGGCCCCAACCCCGAGAGGCCCAAGCCCTTGGTGGAGAAACAGGGAGGTGACAACACCAGTGATGGCAAACTCCTCTCCCCCAAGCGACCATTTGGGGACAGGGGAGGGACTGGGAGCCAGTCCCTGTGGCAACAAGGTGGCACACACCCTTCCTGAAGGGGGAAGTGCAGGGAGGTGCAGGGCCCAGCCGAGCTGGCCGAGCACCCAGGGCCGGGGCCGGGGCCTGGACAACCACCTGGAGAGGGAACCCCCATCCCCATCCCGCAAAGCAAAAAGTAACAGTCGCAGAAGAGGCAGGCTCAGAGGAGCCCTGCCGTAGGCACGTTGATTAGGACGCCAGCCCGCGTGAGGTATTGCGCTCTCCCCCCAGCACCCTGCTCAGGCCGAGCCCTCCCGCCCTCCCCTCCCTTGCCGCACGAGTGGGCAGGGTCACCCGTGGGTGGGGGTGGGGCAGGGGCTGGCCCGCTGGCCACGGGGCCCTAGGTGGGGGCCAGCTCGAAGGCGCCATCACTGGTGGGGGTGGTGAAGAAGGAGGGCGGGTCAGAGGCCATGGATGCCTGCCCCCCACCGCCCTGCTCCTGGGAGCGGCGCTCCTCCAGCCGCAGGCTGCGCTCGAAGTCCAGCAACTGCCCCATGAAGTTGAAGTTGGGGGAGATGTTAGACTTCTTCCTCTTGACCAGGTCATAGGCATCGTTGAGAGAGAGGTGGAGCTTCTGCATGAGGTAGGCCACAGTGACGGTGACAGAACGGCTGACCCCCGCCAGGCAGTGGACGAGCACCCCGCAGTTCTGGGACAAGGCCTCATCTAGATGGGGCAGGACAGGGCCCGGGAGACCCCGAGGGCAAGCGTGTGTGAGGCTGAGGCCTTCCGAAGGGCCCTTGAAGACCCCGCCCTACCCCCGAGCCAGATGGCCACGGCCTGGAGTTTTCGCTGGTGGCCTCTGGGGGCCACCCTAGCTCTGCCTGTCCCCTAGAAGTGCCACCCTGGCTTTTGGCTCTGGGAATGGCAGCTGGGCTTGGGAGGAGTGCTCACAAGGGGGAGGCCAGAGCAGGTCTTGGGGAGGACGGGAGGGGAGGGCGGNGGGAGGGCGGGTGGGGTGGACTCACCAATGAACTCAATAGCCTCCGGAAAGAACTGCGACAGGTTCTGGCTCCAGTGGTCGGAGATGGGGATCTGCTTGTAGTGAAAGTCGCCATTCTTCTCGAAGAAGTTTGGGAGGTTGGGGGTGACGTTGAGGATGTAGCGGATGCCCAGTTTGGCCAGGCTCTCCAAGTTGGCGGAATCCCGGGCACTGCCCAGATAGAGGTTGGGCAGGATCTGGACAGGGAAGGATGCCCGCAGCCCCACTGGTGGGGGTGTGGCACCCTCCGAATCCAGGCCACAGCTCATGGAGTCGCGGTCAGCCTCGGATTCCGCATCAGAGCAGTCGGAGCCCAGGCACAGGCTGCCCAACCCCACCACAGGCACCGGACTGGGCACCGGGGCCATGCTGGAGCCGGCACGGCCACTAAGGCTGGTCTCACACAGGTGAGGGCACTCGGCCTGAAATCTGCTGAAGCCACCTGTGGGGGAGAGAGCATGGGGCCTGCTGACCTGGCCTCCTGGGCAGCCAAGTACCTCTGTCTGGGGCTGGGGAGCTGACCCTAGACAACTTGGAGGGTTTGCAGATGTTCCTAAAAGGAACACAAAACCCAGCAGCTTGGTGTGTCCTGGTGCCATGTGGAGCGCTAGCCACCCTCACTCAGCACTCTCAGCCACTGCTCTGGACAGCAAGTGCCCACTGCAGCTGCTGGGGCTGCAAGAAGCTGGGCTCACGCTGAACCACCAGAGAGGATCTTGCACCCCTAGGGTCAAGCTGAGGCAGGTGTGAGGGCTCAACAGAGCTGAGATATAGTGCCAGCCTTAGGGAGGACTGTGGCCATCAGTTAAAGAAAAGGAAGTTGTCTGCCTGGGCATATCCTGACCCTCAGGGATGAAGTGGGACCCCAAGAAGTGGGGAACTTGGGGGAGAATGTGACATTCCACCAGAATGGTTCTAAAGTCTCCAGAAGCCAGCATCTCTATTTACAGATACTATTTCCCCGGGCTGGAAACCTGACACTTTATATGCTGTTCAGGAGGCTAAGGTGGGAGGATCGCTTGAGCCCAGGAGGCTTCAGTGAGCCGTGATTGCACCAATGCTGTGTGACCTCTGCCTCCCTTGCTCATTTGCTGAGCAGGTGGGAGAGGTGGGGATACCCTTGCCGAGACCCTGGGGAGCCCACATTTTCTACTTTGCTCCTGAGCATCCTGAGAACTAGCTCAGGTCAGGCCAATTCTCCCCATTTTCCAGGCTCAGAGACTGGGCTGCCGAGGGTGAGGAACTTGCCCACGGTCACACTCAGGCTTCCCTCCTCTCAAAGCAGCCTGGCAGGTCATCAGGGGTGGGGGGCCTCAACTGGCTTTGGAAAAAAAGAAGTGGGGCTGGCCTAAGGTCAAATGAATCCCGAACGCCCCGGAAGGAGGGCCCCGCGGCACCTACCTTGAAGGTAGTAGGCCAGGTAGCCTTCCTCTCGCAGCTTCTGCAGCAGGGTGCCCAGCACCGACTCGGCCTCCCACTCCTCGGCCTCGGCCTCGGCCTCCCCGCGCCGGCGCCGGCCCCACCCTGGTCGTACAGGAGCACGGGGCAGGCGGGGCGGCTGCAGCGGCGGCCCGGGCAGGAGCGCCCGCACCGACAGGCTGCCCCTTCGCAGGCGGCGCAGCAGCAGCGCCGGCAGGGCCACGCTCAGCGCCCCACCGATGCGCGCCGACTCGTACAGCTCGCGGCTGCGGCAGTCCAGGAGCAGGAGCCGCGGTCGCGGGGGCGACAGCTCCCGGCGCAGCCACAGGCACGAGCGGCCCAGACCCTCCATGGGCGATCGGCTCCCTACACGCCGGGCCACGGGCGCTGCGGAGAGAGAGAAGGCGCAGTGTGAGCTCCCGGAGGGCCGAGGGGGCTCAGACTTGAAGCTAGCCCCGCGTCCTGAAGGCGGGAGCCCAGGGTTCCCCACCGTGAGGACTCCCAACAAGGCGCCCCAAGAAAACCCCCAGGCAGCAGCTCGGCCCGGGGAAGGGTCCTCGAGAAGAGGGCTGAGCGACTAACTGCCCCTTAGAGGCTCATCCCTGAGGCCGCAGCCGCCTCCCTCCATACCGCCTTTCTGTTCCTCTCTCGGCCTTCTCGCGAACGCTCCCCAAGTTCGAGCTTCCGACTCTGGTTGGGGGTGTGCGTGTGCGTGTGACGGTGCCAGTTCGAGGCCCTTAGATCTGTCGCCCCGCACGGCCATGGGCCCCCAGCGGAAACAGAAGCGCCGCGAGGCTGCTGGCCTCAGCGATCCTGTCAGAGCGTGAGCCTGGCCCCTCGCTTCCCCCATCCTGGCGGCCCGCGACCCTGAGAGAACAAAAGGAGAGAGACCTGGAGAGAGATCCGGAGGTGGACGACCGCGCGTGGACGTTCTGGCCACGGTCACTGCCACGGCGGAACGCGGGGCGCCGTCCCGGGGCAGGGAGTCCCCAGGCCTGGCCGCCAGGAGAAGGCGGGGCAGCGGTACAGGCTTGCACGTGGAAGCCGAGCCCCGCGCAGCCCGCGCACTGGCCGCTTCCTGGCAGCCGGACCCAGCTTCCACCTTGGAAACTGCCTTCGGACGTGGAGTTACAACTCCGGGGGCGGGCCCGGGGGGCCGGTGAGCCAACGGGTGCTAGCCGAAGCAGTCGGGTGGGACCTGCGAGTCGGCTGAGCTGGGGCTTCCACCGAGGCGGGACGGGGTCGGGGCAGAGGCCAAGGGCAGGTCAGGGGCCCAGCAGGGGACCAGCTGCAGCTCCCCTGGCCGGCGCCAGCCTGGCCTCGGGAGGCAGGGGGAGGGGTGGGGACCAGAGCCCAGCCCCTCTGCCACAGAAGCTGCCTCCAACCCAACTCACTAGGTGATACTGGACCATCTTCTCCCCTGCCTGGATCTCAGTGGCCGCATCTCTGTAATGGGCTCATAGCTAACAGCTTGGGCAAACATGGGATGCCACCGAAATCACGGAGGGGAGGAGGAAGCAGGACCAGAAACTTAGTGCAGCTTTGTCCCAGAGCTCTGCTGCAGGGCAAGGCAGGCAGGGGCAGCTCCTGGATACCTCCCAACCCCAGCCTGCTTCACTCGCACAGGACAGGCCAAAAGCACCCAGGAGCCCTGAGTTCCCAGCCCTAAACTGGGGCATTCTGGTCTTATCACATTACTGATCCTAAGAGTCACCCCTGTCTCCCCCCTCTGCCTTCTTCCCTTAACCCCCCTTCGGCTGATCAAAGTGGAGAGAAGTAGTTTCTACCTAAATATCTCTCACATCCACACCTCTCTCCCCTGTCCCCTGCCCTAGCCAAGGGCTCAAATTCATCAGCTTTAGGCCAGGTCACTGTCATGTCTTGCACAACAGTCTCCCTGCCTCTGGGCCTGCAACGACCTGCCCTCCACCCTGCCCTGCCCAGCCCTGCCCAATGTCAGAATGCCATCCACTCAACCAAGGCTGGCAGCCTCCATCCTTTCCTCCATGGGCACAACAGGAGGGACAGATCCACAGGCAGCAAGAGCACTGGACAAGGTCTCAGGTGTGGTGAGCACTGAGGCAGGAGACCAGGGTCAGGGGGAGGTGTCCACAATGCTGATCTGGCTAAAAGTCCCTTCTCTGCTTAAAGCCCAACAAAAGCAAATAACAGTGTTGAAGGAAAATGTACAATAGATAAGATAAAGCTCATACCCAACCAAAAGGTTAAGACCCCTGTAGATAAATGGGCAAAGAACCTGAAAACACGGCATACTGCAGGAAGGAGGGAATGTGGTGGCCTAACAAATATTTGGGGGAAGGTTCAACTTCAGGCGTAGAAGGAAAGCAACTCCAATAAACAAGTAACAACGACCAAGGAGGTAGCACTTCCCACCTACTGCGTTAGAAATGTTCTCATTCTTGAGAACACGCAGTGCTGGCAAGATTGCTGTGAAATCAGCGTGCTGTTCAACTGTTGCAGGGTTATATATTGGTACGGCCCTTTTGGAAATTAATCTGGCAATATCAAGAGCTAGGAAAGAATCCCAACCCTTTGACCACTTTTGGGAATCTAAGGAACTAAAGTAAAAGAAAGCAAAGTTATGCACACAAGGATGGGCACCACAAAACATTTTTCTAACGAGTGGAAAATGCAAAGCAAACTACGAGTCCAAAGACTCCTTTCAGGAGCCATGGAGTTAGAGGAGAAAATGTCTGAGGTCATGGTTAGGTAAGAGGGCAGGTGATGGAAAGCTAGGTGGGTCACCTCTAAGGGGCTTCCAGTTTGCCCCTCTTCCTCCCTTTCGGGCAGTGGGCTGCTAACTGGGGACTCCCAGGACCCTGGCACTGGGCTGCTGTCTGGCCACACCCCCATGTCCCTGCCTCTAACATGAGTCCTAATTCCTGCATCTAAGGGCCTTGGGCAACTGGACTGTGTCCTTCCTTCTCTTGCCCAGTGGGCATGGGCCCCAGCCCAGGCCTCCCTCCTATGCCCCCTGCCCAGATTCTGAGATTATGCTCATTCTTCAGGCCCTCTCCTCCAGGCAGCCTTCCCAACTCGGAGCCACTAGTCTCCCTCCTCTGTGCTCCCTAGTGTGGTCACTTTCCCCCTTTCTCAGTGTGTTCCTGGGGCAGGGACTTTGTCTTCTGTCTTCTACCTTCTCCTGTCTCACAGCCTAGCTCCACAGTGGCGGAGCTGGACACCGGCAGCCAGCCTGGGGGCTGCCTCCAGGCCCACTGCAGCTGTGGGTGGGAGCTAAGAGTGGGCAGGGGTTGAAGGCACCACGGAGGTTCTGCCATGTGCCAGTCTGGTTGTGGACAGTGGGGATGGCACAGGGCTGTGACCAGCAGGGAGCTGGACAGCCACTTCCCCCGCCCGCCCTGCTGTGGGGGCTCAGTTTGGCTGGAGAGGGAGCTCCTGAGGTGCTCAGACGCGCTCTCTGGAGAGGGATCCCTGGAGGTGAGAGGAACTGGGCTGGGATGAGGACGGGGGGAGGCAACCTCCGCAATGGTGAAGGGAGGGGAAGCCTAGGATCCAAGGGTCCACGTCTCCTGACGCCTGGCGAGGGACTCCCCTGCACCCAACTGCGGAGCCCTGCTGGCAAGCCCTCCCACCGGGAGAAAGCATTTGGGAGGAGGCCACGAGGGGCTCAATTTCCAAAGTCAGAGCTCAGTGCTTGGGGCCCACAGCGCCCGCAGCGCCAGCAACAGGACAAATGGGAACCTGTTGCCACCTCCGCACTGCAGGGCTGAGCGCAGCCAACCCCCTAACACCCCTCTCACCGGCGACCCTAGCCGGGCCGCCCCGACTCAGGCCCCCTGCAGCGCCGGCTCTGGGGGCGCCGCCCGACGCCCACCAGCCGCTCGCGGTGCGCTGTGGCGGGGAGGCCGCGCCGCGCGCCCGGGCGCCTGGCCCCTCTCCGCGGCCGAGCCAGGCCGGCGCAGTCGCTGCTACGCCGCAGGTGGGCGTATGCGCTGCCGCCCCGTGCCCCCCCCGCCCCCCCCGCCGGCGCCCTGGGCCTCCGCCGGGCGGGCCACGCCCCCTGGAGGCCCGAGGGGACGCCGCCGCCTGCAGGCCTCGCGCGCGCCGCGTGCGCCCTCTGGTCCCGGGAGCCTCCCGAGAGCGGCGCCGCGCCGCCTTCCCCCACGAAATGCATCGTTCCCGCCGGGCAGAGTGGCAGGATTTCGGCTGTCGCGGCCGGGTCACATGGCCAAGAGCACAAGTCCCAGCGACAGCGTGCCTGCCAAATCCAGTGTCTTTTCCATCAAATCCACTTTCTGCTGGGGATGGCTTTCTGCTTTTCCTGGTCGGTCTCCTCGCGGGACTGGGAGTTCCTCCAAGGCAGGAACGGGTGTGTGCCCGGCCCCAAGCTGGCCCCAGCCCCCAGTGCAGGGCCTGGCACGCGCCCGGCGCTCGCGGAAGAAATGCTCGTTAACAAAGAAGGCATGAATGAATGAAACCAATTGTTGCCTGAGGGAGCTGCTCCTGCTTTTCCTTCTGCCGATCACACACTCCTCCCCCACCCCGACACGCACAAGCACACGTGCACACACAGCCCTCCCCGTAACACACACGCAGGCAGGCACCCAGACAGCGCGCGCGGACGCCAGCCCCCATGGAACCCACCTACTACGTGCTTGCCGGGCAGCTGGCACCCTTTCGGTCCCACCTGGGCCGCCTCCATTTCAGCGCCGGGCTCTCTCCGCCTCCTCCCCGCCCCTCCCCGGGGCCCCTTGCTTCCACATCTAAGTACCCTACCTTGGACCCCAAAGTGCCTTCTTTATCTCTTAGGGAAGAGGCCAAACCAGTCCCTGGGGAGTCTCAAGGTCTGTTTAGGGAGGCACCTGGGGGGCCCAAGGCTGCTGAGCCGCTGCCGAAGGAGAGCCAGAGGTGCCTGGCAGGGATGCCACCAAATGCTGCAGCCTCTAGAGCCCGCGTGCCAGGTGTTGGGGGGGAGGAAGGGAGGGACTCAGAGATGTGCTGGGGGGTGTCGAAGGCTATTTGTGATGGGGGCGGGGCAGGGTGCCGGAGAGCGTGAATCCAGCAGGTGTGCGCGCTTGCTGGGGTGGATGAGAGTGCGCGTTGGAGATGCTGGAGGTGTGTGCTTGGGACGTGGGGAGTGTCAGCCGCTGGGATGTGGGTTTCTGATGGGACCTTGCTCCGGGGTGGGTGGACTGCAGTGTCTCTGGGCTGGGAACGTGGGTGAGGTGTCTGTAATGGGCAGATGGGGAGTTCGAGGTGGTGGGGGCATGGTAGGGGGAGCTATGTTAGTGCAGGTATCGCAGAGATGTGTTGGAAGCGTGCGTGTGCGCCTGGGTGTGTACTGGGGCGTGGCAGGGTCTCGGTGGGTTGGCATGAGTTGGGGACAGTGGTGAGTGGTGGGGCAGGGGCTGCTAGTGTGTGCACTACAGGAACCCGGGTCTGTGGTGCGAGGTTTGTATGCGCGCGAGTGTGCAGCCGGTGTAAGTGACAGGGGACACGGGAGGTGCACGGGCGGGGTGCGGGGGTGTGCGGCGGCAGCACCGAATGGGTCTCGTGGGGGCGCGTGCGCCGGCTTCGTGGGGTGTGCGTTGTCAGGACTTTGGGGCTGCAGGATGGAGGAGCGCACGTCGGGGCGGGGGCAGCCGGGTGGGGTGGGGGT
>NW_016807256.1:538316-559246 GCF_001698545.2 Rhinopithecus bieti
GGTGGGGTGGGGGTCCCCGGGGCGCCGCGTGCTCCACTCACCTCCGGTCTGCTCGGTTCTCCGCGCCGGTTCCCTGCGTCGCGGCCGGGAAGTTTCCGAAGCTCGGGCGGCGGGAAGCGCCACTGCTGCCGCCTAACGCCACCGGAACCCCGGGTGGCGGCCTCGCCTGGAGCCGAGGGGCAGCCGCCGCCGCCGCTGCGGAGGGAAACTCCAAATCCCGCCTCCGCCGCCGCTGCCTCCTCCGCCTCTGCCGCCGCCTCCTCCCCTCCCGTCGCCTTCTTCTCCGCCCCCTGCCCAGGAGGGGCACTGTAGCTGGCGGCGCGCAGAGAGGGAGCGGGGAGGGGCCGCAGCCTGCCTGGCGTCTCCCTCCACCTCCCACGCCCCCGCCCGCCTTCCTCCCACCTGCAAGCCTCTGCCCTCTAGGCCAGTCCTGTCCGACGCGCCCTGCACTCCCCGGTCCCCAGTGGCGCTACTGAGTGGGGGCTCCTGACCTTGGGGCGCGGGAGTGGGGTTGGGGGCCCTGAACTAAGCTGGGCCTGGGCTAGGGGGACGGTTACAGCGCAGAATCTGCACTGGCACCCCAGCGAAGGGGCCCATTGAGGACCGGGCACAGCTTGGTCCCCCAGAGCCACCTCCTGCTCCCACAGTGGAGAGGGTGTAAAGTCCGGCTGACAGCGCTACCAATTCCACCCCCCACCCCAGGTCCCCCTGCAGTGTCTCCTCTCATTCTCATGTGTCAGATTCTGGCTAATAGTAATAGCATTTGAGCCTCAGTGCCTGGAAGAGGTGGAGCCAGGAGGTTTGGGTGGGGGAGGGGCTGGGAGCGAGTAGGGAGCGGCTGTTGTCACTAGGTCCCGTTAGCTTTCTCCTTTGTACCAAAGGTCACACGCATTGCCATCGAGGACCTCATTTTATCCTTACAGCAGTTCTGGAAGTCTGAGGAGTTTGTCCCCATGCTACAGCCAGGGAAACTGAGGCCGTGGCTCCCTGGTGGTGGCACAATAGTGTAGTGGCAGAGTAGGATGTGGCTTGGTCTGGCTGAGTTCAGAAGCCTAGAGCCTGAGCAAGTGTGAGTGCGAAAGGTTGCGTGGGGAGGGGAGGCAAAGGGCAGCCCGCAGGGATGTGCACCTGGCCTTCCTGGGGCTTCCAGGCCAGCCGTGTATGAGCCTGGCCTTGTGCCTTCAGTGGGGGATTGCCTGAGACCCGGCAGGAGGCTGTGAGCATCAAGGGCCGTCTTCTCTGCCCAGGGAGCGCAGGATAAGGTGCGGCCAGGCAGGGCTGGGATGCCAGCAGCTCCGCTGGCCGCTTGGCTGTGTCTGCGGCAGCGCTGAATTCCCCTGAGTCATTACCCCTGGAAGAGAGGAGGGCAGCGCTTTGCCTCTGGAGCCCAGGTCCTTGTCCCATCTGGGTCTCCATTTCCTGGCCTGTAGGTTTGGGGAGAGAGGTGGGACCATGTGATCTTCAAGGGCCCTCCTAGCTATGCTGCAGTTTCAAGCCATGGCGGTGGAGCTGGGAGGGTCCTGCTGTGGCCAGCCAGGCCTGCCCACCCTGCTCTGGGCCCTGACTGCTCCTCTGCACCTTTTCAGCTTTGGCAGCAGCACAGTCCCTCCTGGGAGGAGGCCTCTGGCCCTGCAACCCTCTCCCTGCTCTGAACGCTGGGCCTCGTGGGACTGCACTGGGGCTCTCCCCTACAGCCTTGGACTTGAGCTTGCACCTACCCTAGCCACACCACACAGGCAAGCACATGCAGCTGCCACGGGTTCCCGTACTGCTAGATGTGCTGAAGTTACGGAACCTTTCCTAATAAATCAGTATACCGTAGAAGCTGTGCCCTAAAACAGGGGCTGGCTTTCACACTCCCCTCCACCGAGGGCGCCTCCTGTTTGGGGAGGATGGACGACAGCTTTGCCCATGGCCTGGGTGCCCAGCTGACCACCAGCAAAGCCTTGGTGGGTGAGCTGACTCAGAGGAGTTTCTAGCAAGGTTGGTTAACATCCCCCCCTCCGCCACCATCCCGTGCTTTAGTGACTCAGGGCTGAGAGGCTGGGGAAGAACCATTTGGATTAAAGAATGCCACCCTCGCCCCTGCACAGCTCCCACTCTAGCCTTCCTGGTGCCTCTGCTCTCCAGGCAACGAGACCCAACCATTGCCGGAAGAGGAGGATGCAAAGGCCAGGCCTGCCCGGAGATGCCCGGGGAGCTCTCAAGGCACAGGCCTGCTTGGTCTCAGGAAATAGTGGTTCCCTCCTCATCCCCAGGGCTGGGGAAGAAAATGCAGAAAGCTCCCAAGGGGACTTGAGTGAGTGCAAGTTTGCTTTGCAGAACTGAGGGCACAGCTGGGCCTCTGACTCCGAAGCAGCTGGGTCCATCTGCTGCTGACGGGAGTCTCAGGGTGAGGTGACGGGGCCGCCGCAGCCCTCACCCTCCATTCCACTCAGAACCCCAAGGCCACTGCCGTCCTTCCTGTTCCTTCCTTGGGGATGGCCATTGGGAAGTGGTCATCTTGTTTCCTGTCAGACCGCACACCCTCCCAAATCCCAAAGGTGCCCCCCAGAGATCTTGAAAGCAGCCACAGGAACCGCCAGCCCCTGGCAAGGTGGAGGGGCCAGGGAGCTGTGCTTTGCTTGGGGTAGAGAGGTCTTTAGCCTGGCAGTGCCTCCGGCAACCGGTCCGACTGACACCCTCTGACATGGAGGGCTTTGGCTGAAGGCATCCGTATCTGTTAAGGGGCAGTTTGTTCAGGGCCCGATTCCGGGCCACTCTCCAGGCAAATGAGGTTTTGGAAGAGACCGTGGGAAAGGTGATGGCCATCAAAGCCTCACACCTGGCACAGGGGCAGGCATGTTCCTGCCATAAGCTAAGCGCCCTCCGCAGGGCCCTGCCCAGGGTCCCCAGGCTGCCTTGCTGTTGGCTTGTCTCAGCATACCTCAGCGCCTGCTGCTGCCGCCTCTGAGTGCTGGGTCCTCCCTGCCTGTGTCCCTGCATGGAACCCGGATCACATCTCAGGCCCCGGAGCCAGGGTGCACACACATCCAAGACTTCGTTTCTGGGTAACCATTGGGTCCTACAGACATGGCTTCTGCAGCTGAAGCCATCTGCTCACAGGACAATCCCCCTGCCCCGCACCAACCCTCCGACTCCTCCCTCTGCACCCCTCCCAGATCTGAGACGAGGGCAGCGCTTTGCCTCTGGAGCCCAGGTCCTTGTCCCATCTGGGTCTCCATTTCCTGGCCTGTAGGTTTGGGGAGAGAGGTGGGACCATGTGATCTTCAAGGGCCCTCCTAGCTATGCTGCAGTTTCAAGCCATGGCGGGGGAGCTGGGAGGGTCCTGCTGTGGCCAGCCAGCCTGCTGGCTCCAGCCAGCATCTTCTAGATGTATCCCACTACCAGTTGCCATGTCTTCAGAAGCACCCTACCTGTCCGAAGTAGCTCCCAAAGAAGCCATGCCCAGACATTTGAAACGAAATGGCTCTGAAATCTCACTTGCAGACGAGGTCAAAGGCAGGTCAGTCGGGCAGCTGAGTGCCCAGGGGTGTGAGTATCACGGAGGGACAGGAGGTAGGTGAGAGGGAAGGGAGGGGGGCAGAGCGTAGAGCGTCAGCCTGTGCAACGATTGATTTCTGGGGGCCAAGACCTGGTGAGCCATTAACACCCCCATTCAGGGAGGGCTCAGGTTCAGGTTCAATACAATCCCCCTCTGGCCAGCTGCATAGGCTCCCTCTCCTTGTCTAGTCCTCCCGAGCAGCAGTGCACGTGTGTCTGGATATACATTACAGATGATATAATCCTTTTAGCGGGAGAGCCAGCTACCCACACCCCTGGGCTGGACAGGGGAAGGGAAGTGAGGGGAGACAAGGAGCCTCTGTCCAGACCTCGTGCAGGGGAAGAGCTGGAGAGAGGGCAGCAGGTGACTTTCCCGCATGGCCCAGGGACGTCCAGGGCTAAGGGAACCAGGAGAGAGGGGAACCACCAAGGGTGAAATGATGCGTCTGGGGAGATTGGGGGTGCCAAGGGTATGCCCAGTCCACCCAGCTCCCCTACTGCAGATCCCCCCTCCCCCGCTTTGCCCTGCCTGGCTCAGGAGGAAGGCCCACCTGCCTTTCTGGCCACATTTCAGCATCCCCCACCTCGCCCCCCTGCCAGGAACATGATTCTTCAGTCAGGGTGTCTCATCACAGGTAACAAGATAAGACACGAGACAGGCAGCCATGGCCAGGCCCAGGCAGGGGCTTGTGGCAAGAGCTTGCCCTGGCTCAGATGTCTGTAGGAGTGGAGAGGGGCTCCTGGAGGCTGTGGGTTTTTCTCATCTCGCTCCTCAGGGGCCTCTGCCCGTGCGTGCTCTGTCACAGCACCTGTTGGCTTGTCTGGCTGCCTCCCTCCACCACTCCCCATCTCCTCCCAGCACTGAAAGGCCCAGCCTGGTGGGCCCTGTTGGCTTCCTGCACCCAGACCCATCCCAACCCTCAGGCTGCTGAGCCCCTTGCTGCTCTGGCGTCTGGGAGCACGCAGCACCTCTCCTGCCCACCACTGCCACTTGCCCAAGGCCCTGCAGTGATCAGGGGCACAGCTGGAGCCAGAATCACAGCTGTGGGTGCCACAAGTCACCTTCCAAACAAGGAGTCCCAGCTGATGGAGCCTTGTAGCCTCCAGGACGGGGCTCCGGGCGGGCTACCCTTGGAAGCGCCGCTGTCCTGAAGCTTCCACCTTGTGTGCAGGCCCCTTGGGTAATGGTAACAGCAGCTCCAGGGACAGATGAGGGTCTCCTCCCTCCCACCAGTGGGGCCGTGACCGTGAGGACAAGCCATGCTGTTTGCTGCACTTCTTGTTTGCTTCTGGATGAGGACGCCGAAGTATGGAATAGGGGGACGGTGACTGGGCGATGCACTCAGGTCCACAGACTAGCAACCAGGGCCCCATGGCCAGAGCACCCCTCTGCAGGGAACTGCCTCTGCCCTTGAGTGGCTCTTTCTCATAGGCTGGGGGACAGGCAGGAGGGGAGGTGCTACCACAGGCCTCAGTCACCCGGCAAGCCACCCACCCGGCCAGAGCAAGGAAGGAGGCAACTCCCTCCTGGTTGCAGAAGGGTGCTGGAGAGCCACGGGTGCGACCCGAATTGCAGAGAGGACCTGGCCTGCCCTTGAATGTGGGCCGTCCCCACCACAGTGGAGTTCAAGGCTGTGGTCCAGAGCATGTGCACTCTAGCCCAAGTGCGGGCCTGCTCCTCTGTCACCATCTCTTAGTCCTGCTGCCCCCTATCCTCGGGTTCTCGCTGCCCCCTCCTCATTCTCCTGCCTGAGGGCCTAGCCACAGGAAGGCTCAGGATATTTCTGCCAGCTCTCTGGGGAGTTCTCCCGTCTAAATTTAGAGAGCAGCGATTACCCCTCAATACCTGCTTCCCACATCAGTGGCTGATTTGGGTCCCGAGAGCCCCGGAGAGGAGATCAGTGCAGATGCGATGCCACGTGACCTTCTCACACCTTGGGACCAGCTCCTGGGCAGAGAGAAGGTGGAGAGGAGGGGGAAGGTGAGGAAGGTGGCAGCCACGTCCCAGGGATCAACCGCATCCACGTGGAGAGGGCCAGTCGGCCTCTGCCTGAGAGATGCCATGGGTGGGAAGGGGACAGCCAAGGCTCCTTGTGTGGGATCAGGCACACAGCCTGGCCTTCCCGGTGGGAGGCTGTGGCAGGTCACTGAGCCCCTTCCAGGGCTTCTTACTGCCCTGCTTGCAACGACAGGGTAACCATCTCCACAGCCATCTCCCTTCTACCACTGCACACTGCATCCCCACTGCCATGTCAATGTTACACAGAGAAAAGGAGGGTGCACACAGGGGGCTCTGGGAGTTAGTCATCAGTCCTGGCCACTGCTGTCACCACCTGGAACAGGGCCTGAGACTCCTTTTTCACTGCCTCTTGAACCCCAGGAAGAACGGCTGTGGCTGACATGGGCTAGGACCATGACGGTGACCCAGGGTCCAGTCTGTCAGCCTGTAAGGCTCAGCTCTCAGGATGCACGGTTGGAGAGCTGGCCAGAACCATGAGGACCATGGCTGCCTGTTCTTCTCAGCCCTAAAGGGGAAAGCAGGGGAGGCTGAGGATGGGATCCCTAGGACCATGAGCCTAGGAAGACTTCCCAGTTAGCAGGGCAGCCAGCTTGAGACTGGCTTCCTGGAGGGGTGAGCGTCCCGTCTCTAGAGGATCCAAGCAGAAGCCGCAGGGCTGCTGCCTTTCTTGCACTACCCGCTGCAGTGGTGAGCCCAGCCAGAGGGAGGTGTCACAGATGGCTGGCGCTGAGGCTGGCTCCTTGGCATCTGAGGATTGGCCTGCTCCCGGCCCTGCTCCCTGGCTGGCTGTGGTCAGAATTGCCCTACAGTGGATGGTGGATATTTCCTTGGAGCTCAGCACAGGCAAGGCAGGGAGGTCTGCCTGGGAGCTCTTGGGCTGGATCTCCTGGCCGGCGGCATCTCTGATGCATGCTCACTTCCCTCTTCTCGGCCCAGCCCAGCCAGGACCTCAAGGGCCTCAAGGGAGCCACAGTGAAGGCCCTTGCTCGGCCTCTGAAGGGTCTTTTGTGTCCTCACAATTTGGGTCAGTGCTACCTGTTGCTTGACACTTCTCATGTTGCCCGAAGACCTGTAGGAGCAGGAGCTGGTGATCCTCAGCACACTGCTGTCCTGTTTCTCTGGGCGTGTCATTTATTGATTGTTGTTTTGAGGGAGGGATGAGTGTTGGGACCTCCTAGCCCACCGCCTGGCTGACGTCACTCCAGTGCTCATACACTGGCCTGTGACACCAGGTCTCTGCCCCAGGCTCCTGGGCCCAGCTGCCCCCAGGTGGGTTCCCTTGGGTGACCTCCAGGCTCCTCAAACTCACATGTCCCAGACTCAAGCCTAGGGCTCTTCTGTCAGTGACAGCCACATCGGCTCTGCCTGGGCAGGCTCTGTAGGCCGCAAGGGAGAGAAGAGTCCAGAGGTGTCTTCAGGAAAAGGGAATCTGTAGAGCCCAGAACGTCCTCTCCTTAGCCAAGTCCACCCATCCCCCAGGGCTCCTCCTATTCCCGTGTCCTCCATCCTCTGGCCCTCATCCCCTGGCCACCAGCCTTGAGCCTGCCCATCCTGATCTCCCTAAAAGGCCTGAGTATCTCAAAATTGTTCCATGCTACCCCGTGGCTTCCAAGTCGAGAGCCCCCTTTGGTCTGGTTTCTCCTGAGCTGCAGCTGGTGGGTGCTGTGCATTCTTCCACCCGCCTCCCCAGAGCCCAGGCCAGCTGGCATTGCCTTCCTTGAGAAGTGGTGGCTTCCAGACGGGACTCATCTGCCTCCTGTCAAACTCCAAGGCCTCTAAGGCTCTTTCACCACCTGCCCCTGCTTGCTCGGGTCCCCTCCTAAGGCCTCCCTCCTTATACCCACCCCCTCCTGGTTTTCTTCCCCCCACTCTGGCCACTTGTCCCAAGTCTCTTTCTCATGTCCCTCTTCTGGGGGACAACTGTGACATCAGTGTCTCCTGGGTTCCATGACTGTAGCTCCATTGCCACCTGGATGTCCCAAAGTTCTTCCCTCCACACCCCAAACTCAGGGGTGCCCTTGATTCCTCTCTCTCCATAATCACCCCTCACATTGCCAGATTTTCTCCTGACCCAGGCCCTGTCCCTTCTCGGCTGGATGACGGCCCCAGCCTCACACCCATCCTCCGCATCAAGGCCGGAGGAAGTGTCCTTGCCCAGATGCCTGGCCACTCCTCCTCTCAGCCCCCTTCAGTGGCCCCTCGTGGCCTCAAGGACAAAGTCCAGCTCCACGGCCCTGAGCCATCTGGCTCCTGCTCCCTTCCCCAGCGTCCTCTCCCCCACTTCCTCCAGGCCCACATTCCAGCCCCAACTCGTGCCTTGCAGTTGCCAGAATGAAGCAGGATGTTGCATGTTCCCTTGCCTTATTCTAAAGAAGGTCACATGCTGAGGCTCCAGGTGGACAGATATTTTGGGGGGCCACTGTTTAGCCTACTGCAGTCCTCTCTCTGTTCCCCCACTTCATGTCCATCACATGTGCAAAGTGCATTTGCCCACATCTGTGCCTGTGTGCCTGCACCCTCCTGCTGTGCTGCTGCCCCCACATCTGCCTGATGCTGGTGCTGGCGTGAAAGTCCTTTCTTTCCTTTGCTAGGACCACCCAACACAGAATGCCTGTGTCCCACTTGCCCCGGACCACTGCTGTCCTTGGCTGCGGAGCAGACAGGACATATGGAGGAGCGGCATCTGTCTCCAGGGCTTTGCCCCCGCCCTGGCTCTGGGATGGGGCCGTAGCAATGTGTGTAGACACCAGGAAGGAAGGAATTAAAGAGCCTGAGATTCCCTGCTCTGGTGGCCCTGTGTGGCTGTGTCTGTAGGATGGGGCAGTGGGTGGGGAGTGGGTCAGGGCTCCTGGCCACTGCCTGGCTCCCTGCGCTCCCTCCACCCTTCACTGAAGGAGGAAGCCGGGCTATAGCACAGTCATGGGAGGGGGTGCCTGTGATGGAGATGGGCAGGGTTGGGGTGCCCCCCAAAGGAGGAGGGGAGGGGGTGAGCACACAAAGCAGAAATCAACCCCTCCAGGTCTTGTCCCCAGCCTGGCCATGCTCTCCCAATGCTTTCTCGGTGGAGAGAGTGGGCATCTGTCCATGAGCACAGAATCCACGGAGGAGGGGAATGCCGCCGATGACAGATGACGATGAGAGAGGCTTGGGGCCTGGAGGAGCAGCTGGGCATGGCCTCTGATGGGCTGTGGGGCACGCTGAGAGGGAGATGCGGAACCCCACATTAGTGTCATGTCCTGGCCTGAGAGGGGCCCTCCCACCTTTGCAAGATGCCCCGCTCCCTCCAGGCACCCCTTGGCCTGCAGTGGGCATGGTCCTTACCCCCCTCAGCAGGTCGCTTCTTGGCTCGGTGTCCTGGCACCATGTTCCCTGCGTGCAGGGTCCTCCCCTCCTTCCCGTTGGCCCTACAGTGCTGGGCATGCCCCTCAGGTGCCCTGCTTCCCTCCCCTGTGGCATCAGCCGGCTGGTGAGGGCATGGGCACTGCAGATGCCTCTGTGCACCAGTGTGCCTGGCATTGGGCCTGGGCACAGATTTCTGGTGGGTTATTATTTATTTATTTATTTTTGAGACAGGGTCTCACTCTGTCACCCAGGCTGGAAGGCAATGGATCAATCACGGTTCACTGCAGCCTCAACCCACTGGGCTCAAGCGATCCTCCCACCTCAGCCCTCCAAGTAGTTGGGATAACAGGTACGCACCACCCACTGGCTAATTATTTTTTTTTTTTTTTTCGTAGAGACAGGGTCTTTCTATGTTGTCCAGGCTGGTCTGGAACTCCTGGGCTCAAGCGATCCTCCTGCCTGGGTCTCCTAAAGTGCTGGGATTGCAGGTGCGAGCCACTGCACTGGGCACCGAGTTCTGAGTGGAGCATGGCGAGCTGGGGCGGCTCTCTGCCTGGCTAGGCTACTGGGGCCCAGAGAGGCCCATGCCCGCAGGTGGCACTCAAGGCACACCCCACAGTCCCCTCCCTGCACAGGTCCTCCCCATACCCTCATCTTGGTGTGTACCATGTGGCCCTCGTTCTTTCTGTGGCCTTGTCCTGTCTTGGAAAGACTGGGAATTCCTGGGTGAGGCTCATGGGCCTGCTGTGGAATCCCTTTCTCCTGTGCACTGGTGTGCCCCAAAACTTGAGGGCGCCAAGCCTTTTCTCCCGCTGTCTCTCACCTGCCCACCTGTCCCCACTTCTGCTCCAGGGAGCCCGCTGAGTCCCTTCTGAGTCCCCTTCTCTAAATGGAATGCCATTCCCCTTCTCTAAATGCACCCTGACCTCTGTCGGAGGCCCCTCTGGCCTTCCCAGCCCAGTCCCGGCCTAGCCCTGCTCCCTTCTTCTGGCACCCAGGCACCCTTCATGGCTTCATGATGCTCCAGGTGGCTGTGCGCCATCTCAGAGAGCAAAGAGTGTGGCTGCCAGGGCCAGGCTGGCCACAGGCCTCCCAGTCTCCCTCAGCTGGCCTGACCCGAGGCGGGCTGGCTACCCCCCAGGCGCTGGCTAGGCATGCGCTAGAGGAATAAGTGGGGGCAGGGGCAGGAGGAGGGCCAACTGCCATGTCATCACAATGGTGGTCCCTGGGACACCTCTGCCTCAAATTCTGTGACCAGTCAGCTGCAGGCCTTCGTTACTGATGAAACCGAAGTCTTGTGTGAGTGCTCGTCATCTGGGAGGAGGGATTCGGGCAGAGTGCGCCTCTGTGAGGGACCAGGTGCTCCGGCAACTGCCCGAATCCTCCTGGGCAGGCCCAGAGATGTGCGCTGAGAGCCTGGCTGCTCCCAGGGCTGCAGATGCCCTGGGTGAGATGGGGCTGGAGGCAGTGACGAAGCTGGCCCTGTCCAGAGCCAGAGCAGCCACGCTGCGTCCACGCATAGCTGTGCATATACCTTCACATGAACAGGGACAGCAGAATGCCTCTCAGCCACGTAGGCCGACTGGCAAGGACGCAACCAAGGTTGAGCTATATACGTGTGTGTGTGTGTGTGTGTGTGTGTGTGTGGGTGGGTGGGTGTGTATCTCAAAGGTTCCAATAGAGACAAGGCTAACGTTTTCTAGTAGAGCCTTAGTATAGTTTAGTATAGAGCTTGCTGTGGAGGCAGAGATCCACAAGCCAGAGAACACCAAAGATCAGCCACAACCTGACAGAAGCCATGAGAGAGGCCTGGGACGGACCTTTCCCTCCAGCCTTCGGAGGGACCACAGCCCTGCCCAAACCCTGATCTTGAACTTCTGGCCTCCAGAGCTGGGAGAGAATAAATGTGTGCTGTTTTCACACACACCATGTGCAGGATTTTGTGACAGCAGCTCTAGCAAATGAATGCAATGCTTCGGGAGTTTCAGGAAGTTTTCTTAAGTGCTCTATCATTTAACTCGAAAAGATCCCTGTGAAGTTGAGGGCCTTAGCATTTCACAGATGAGGAAATGAAGACTCTGAACATCTGAATGACTTGTTCAGACTAATTCAGCCAGCTGGAGGTAGACCCAGAGTTCAATTCAGCTCTTCAATGTGAAGTCTGGATCCAGGAAAGTAAATGTAAGTGCTCTAACATTTTCCAGCTTCCCGATATATTCAAGTTTTAATGTTTTTTGAAAGCTTTGGGCTCTTCAGCTATTGTTCAAGTCAACCGTCTCCCATGTACCAACCTGCCTCTGAGAAATTGATTCCTTTTTAGGGAGAGAAACAATTGCCTTTCTTTTGTGCTATAAATGTCCCCAGGGCACTGCTTTAGCTGCATCTTACAAATTTTCCTGTTTTGTAGTTTTGTTTTGACTATTTTGCTGTATCTAAAAGTTTTCCTTTAGACTTCCTCTTGGACCCATGGGTTATTTAGAAGCATGTTGCTTACTTTCCTGGTGTTTGGAGATTTTTCTGTGATTCATTTGGAATTTGATTCTATTGTGGTCAGAGAACACACTGTATGATTTTAGCTCTGTTAAATTCGTTGAGGTTTGCCTGGGATATAATCTATATTGGGATGTGCCCAATATAGATGGTGATGTTGAGTTATTTTATAATTTGCTGATTTTCTGTCTAGTTGTTTTGTCAATTTTTGAGAGAAGTGTGTTAAAATTTCCAACTGTAATTGTGGATTTGTCTATTTCCCCTTCCAGTTTTGTTAGAGTTGTTTGTTGTTGAGACAGGATCTGGTTCTGTTGCCCAGACTGGAGTGCAGTAGGATAATCACAGCTCGCTGCAGCCTCAACCTCCCAGGCCCAGGTGATCCTCCCACTTCAGCCTCCCAAGTAGCTGGGGACCACAGGCACACACCACCACACCCGGCTAGTTTTTAAAATCTTTTTTGTAGAGATGGGGTTTTGCCATGTTGCCCAGGCTGGTCTTGAACTCCTAAGCCCAAGCAATCTGCCTGCCTCAGTCTTCCAAAGTGCTGGGGTTACAGGCATGAGTCACTGCACCTAGCCCTCCAGTTTTATTAGTTTTTGCTTCACATATTTTGTAGCTCTGTTGTTTGGTGTATATGCATTTAAGATTGCTATGTTTTCTTGGTGGAATGACCCTTTATCATATACACTTTTGTTGTCAAAATGAATTTTAAAGATTTTTATGCAGGTGATTTTTTTTAACCAGTTGCAGTTTTCATGATATTTGGGGCCTGGCAACAGAAGAGGGTCTCAGTGAAAAAAGACTCAACTCAAAGGAGGTGGTTTTGCTTTCTTTAGCTATTCTAGGCCCAGACTGAGGAAGAGGAAGGACAGCCTGCACTTCCCTCTGCCCCTCACCATGGAAAAGGGACAAAGCTACCAGTGAACATTCTCATCCACTTGGAAATGCCAATATAGCAGAAGCACAAATGGGGCTGAAGGTTTTGATAAGAAACTTGTAACTCCTTAAGGAGGTGTTTGGTGAATTGTTAATTCTGCCTCTGACACAGACTCATGTTTAACAAGCAGTGGGAGTTCATGGCTGATATTGAAACAAGGTCCTTAGTTTTTTCTTAATTAATGGCATTTCTTTAAATCCTGGTCTACATTATGGTTTTTCCTGAGTGTGTATTCCGGTATAGTAATTGATGGTTGGTGATGTTAACTAAGAGCTTATCTTTAGGGAGACGCATGATGCAGTAAGCTCCCAATCCGTGCCTGTGGAGTGAATGGATGAACCAATTCAGCTGGATTCTGGGTACAATCTAGGTCTGGGATAGTTACTGGGATGGTGGCTGAGGTATCAGGAGCAAGTGATCCACTTTTAACAAGTAGCTCGTAAGACCCACAGGTAAGACAGGACCAGGGAAAGCCACTGGTTCTGCAGAGGAAGAAGGCAGGCCACTGAGCTGCCACTCAAAGTAGGAGTTCACCAGGTGGCTCTGGAAAGCAAGTCATAGCAGGCTGGGGGCACAGTATGGGCAAGGGCATGGAGGCACGGAAATGCTTCCCCTGCTCAGGGACCTAGAAAGAGGGTCCGTAGGCCAGGCGCGGTGGCTCTCGCCTGTAGTCCCAGCACTTTGGGAGGCTGAGGCGGCTGGATCAGTTGAGGTCAGGAGTTCGAGAGAAGCCTGGCCAACATGGTAAAACCCCGTCTCTATTAAAAATACAAAAATTAGCCAGGTGTAGTGGTGCACGCCTGTGATCCCAGCTACTCAGGAGGCTGAGTCAGGATAATTGATTGAACCTGGGAGGCAGAGGTTGCAGTGAGCCGAGATCATGTCGTTGCACTCCAGCCTGGGCGACAAGAGCAAGACTCCATCTCAAAAGAAAGAAAGAAAGAGGGTCCATAGTATTCCTGGAGTGTACTGTATCACAGGGCGTCTGTGCGTGTGCTCATGTGTGTGTGCACGCAAGTGTGTAGATATTCAGGATAAAAATGAGGCTGAAGGCCGAAGAGCCTGGATGTGCCACACGGCTGCCGCATCAGAAGAGGGAGCTGCGGGGAGGGAGACAGCAGAGGCTGCCCTTTTGTTCAAGAGCCTAAAGATGCTTCCTGAATGCCAGCTCGGCTCCTGGAGTCCCTGAGGCAGAGCGCACTTGCTCCCCTGGGTCATGCACAAATGCACTCACATGTGTACACAGACACAGACATGCACAGGTAGGCAGACACACGCACGCGCACACACACACACAGGCCTGCCTTGTTCACTGGCGCAGCCCTCCCCAGGCTCTCACATGGCCTCCTGCACACTCCTGCCTGCAGGCACACAGGCAGGCACTCCCACGTGTTCTGAATGTGTGCTCACGTATGCTTCCTTGTCAGCCTGATGCTGCTGGCCCTTGGAGGCGCCCCTCAGTGCCGCCTTGCTCCTGGACCCCTCTTTAGCTGGCTGCCTGGAACTAATCCCTTCCCTTGCCCCTCCCCCCTGCTCCTGGCCCTCTGTACCCTCCAGAGTGTGAGTGAGAGGAGCCTGCCGGGGCAGGCCTGCTGGGGGAGGGAGGGAGGTCCCCTGGCCCACAACTGGGCCTACAAGCATTCAGTGCCTGTTGCTGGCCCTACCAGTTGAGTCCTCACGGGGAGGCCCACTTCTGGACCAGTCACCTCCCAGGGCAAACAGGACGTGACCGTCTGACTTGGCCACAGGCTGACAAGCCCCTTGAGGCTGTCCTGTCTCAGGATCTGTTTGTGTAGAGAGCCTCAGGGCTGCAGGGCCCAGCCTCCCATGTTACCTGCACTGGGGAGCAAACGATTTTCACATGTACATGAAATGCAGAGACCAGTGTGTGTGTGTGTGTGTGTGTGTGTGTGTGTGTGTATGCATGTATGTGTGTTGGCTGCTCACCCCTCACCCAGCCCCTTAGGGGGTTGCTGAAGGAGAAAGGGCCAGAGCCTTCCAGAATCCTTCGGAACAGCCTACATGCCTGCGTGTGTGCTCCTGGGAGGGGTGTGAAGAGAAGAGGCAACCGCACCTGGAGCCACTATAGATGTGGTGGGGCAGGGGAGCCCGGCATCAGAAATTGCTCAAGTGCTTGGCATGTACACTTGGGTGGAGGTGCGTGGTGTGCAAGGCCATCCCCGTGAGATGCTAGGTGGGCAGCTGGGTTCCTGGGTCTGGAGCTTGGCTAGAAGTCTGGCTGGTAGGGAGCAGGCAGGCCTCGGGGAGGGCGCCCCAGGCTGAGCAGCTGGCTTACTTCCTGGCAGTCCCAGCCTCCCGGGCCTCTTGCCCGCCCCTTGAGGCCCCCGGCTGCCGCCCTTGCTGCCCCAGCCCCGGCCACATTGGCCCTTTGCACGGTGTTGACACACATTCCATCGCCTCTGCTTACCGCCTTGCTTTCCATGTGGGCAGATGCCTGCGGCGATGGCTGTCTGGGCCTGTCCTCTCTCCGGGACCCTACTTCCTGCATGGCGATCTTGCGAATACCTCCCACCCATACTGACTTTGACCCGACCCGGTGGAGGTCTAGGGGGCTGATTCTTGGAGTTTGGGGCACCCCTGTGAGTCCCCGGGCTGAGAGGGCCAACCTCCAGCCCTGGCTGGTGTAGACAAGCGTCCAGGTTCTGAATCCGGGTTTGCTGCCTAGGAGGCCCTGTCCCTACTTAAGGCAGATGGAGATGCCTCTCTCAGGAGGCCCCAGGCCTCGGGGCCACAGTAAGGGGAGTGGAGAGGAGAGAGGGCCGTGTGAGGACCGCCGGCGGGGCCGGTGTGCCCTGTCATCCTCTGTAGGTTGGGCGTGTGTTTGCAATTCTTTACAGTAAAAAACTGAAAACATGCTGGAAGGGAGATTGATCTCCTGACAGGATCACGGACTTGTCAAGGTCGTCTTCACTTGCTCTAGGCATTGTGCTCTTCAGCTGACCGCAGTGCTGCCTCCACCACCAATGTGTCCGCACACTCAGTGCAGGCAATGGTGCACACGGCGGCCCCTGCTCCCCCATTTCTAGGCTTGTGTGGGACCCGCAGCCCAGTGCACATGACTCTTCCTCCTGCAGTGGAAGTGGGGTGCACTCCCAGGGGCCCCCGGCCTAAGGGGCTCACTCCCCAGCCTCCATGAAGGTTGGCCGCTCACGCTGTCTGGAAATGAGCCAAGGACAACGGGAGCCTGCCTTCCCAAGGTCGCCCCAGCCCCCACCAGGTTACTGGACGATGCAGGTGCAAAGGTCCCCCCATCCCCCGCCTCCACGGCCCAGGAAGACTCTGGGCTCAGCCCATTCCCTCGTGTTGGAGTGGCCTGGGCTGCCGCAGCAAATGACCATAAACTGTCTGGCTTCATTCAGCCAACAGGAATTGACTCTCCCAGTTTTGGAGGCCGGAGTCCACAATCGAGCGCTTCCTCTGGGGACTCTGGGGGAGGATCCTTCCGCAGGCTCTGGGGGAGGATCCTTCCGCCTCTTCCAGCTTCTGGGGGCCCCGGGCACTCCCCACCTTTGCCTCCACATGGTCTTCTCTGTGTCTCTCCTGTCTCTTCTAAGGAAACTGTCCTTGGATTTGGGTCCCCCTGGATCCTCTAGGTTGCTCTCATCTCCACATCCTCAATTTAATGACATCTGCAGACATCCTTTTTTTGCATATAAGGCCCTGATCACAGGGCCCGGGTGTTAAGATGTGGATGTATCTTTTGGTGGGGGCACCTACCAGTCACCCCACAACGTGTCAACAGCCCAGGCCCCAGCCACAGCGCCCTGGTGAAGGGACAAGCTTGGGCACCAGGACACACAGCCGAAGGCTACTGGGCACCTCCCTGCCTCTGCTCGGGAAGAGGGGCTCCGAAGCTGTCCCTGCACTAGGCCCCCTGGGGGCCCTGCTCCCTGCAGCCGGAGGTTCCCTGAGCGGTGTCCCCACCCTTCCCCTAAGCCCCGGATGGACGGCTTTCGTCCTGGGAGCACAGGCCTGCTGAGGGATCCTTGCTGCGGGCTAAGTGCTCCTGGCCAGGGCCCAGGGTCTCTGACGAAAAGAAACCCCTGAGCTCTGGTTTCTCAGGGGCCGAGGGGGATCCTAACTCATGCTCAGCTCCCAGCAGCCAGGGCTGGGTGGGCAAGGCTGGGACAGGGGAGCGCTGAGCCCTCAGTATATGAAGGGGACACTGGCATCTGGTAAATGCAGATTCCTAATGTCTCTGTCCTCCAGATCAGGACACTTAAACTCATTGAACCTCCTTTTTCAACTAGATGCACATGTGGGAAAGGCCTCTGCCCCCAGGATCCCGCAGCCAGCTGGGTCAGCTGAGCCAGCCCAAGGCAGAGGAGGGCCCCCCCCCACTCTCCTTCTACCTCCTTCAGACCATGTAGCTCTACAGTTAGCCCTGGGGGAAGGTGCCGCCTTGGCCCCTGCCCTGCCGTGAAGGTGGCCCACAGCCCCCTTAGGCCTGGTCTTCTCCCACTGGCTCAGTCCTCTGGGGGACTCTCTTGCCTCCCATGGACACCTTGGCTTCACCCTGGACCTCCCTGCTGGGCCTCTGGGGGCCTGCTGCTGACCTGTCCCCAGGAGGGAGCTGCCTCTGGCCTGGCAGGTGCCCCCAGCACAGCGGGCAGGACCACAGCTGTGGGACAGCGCCTGCTCCCCTGTGCCCCAGATACCTCGCCTGCCCGTCGTGGACCAGCCTGGGACAAGAGGAGAATGGGAGACCGGAGCTGGGGAGCAGCCAGCCCAGCCAGACTGGGAGGGGGTGGCGAGGACTCAGGGAGGAGAGGGGATCTCCCCACTCCCAGACCCCCACTCTTCCTCCCCAGCCCTTCCTCACCCACCTTCACACTCCAGCTCTTTCTCCTCCCTTGGCTCTGCCAGGGGCTGTCTCACTCCCTGGACTTTTGACCTGCCGGGCAGTGGCCGCTTTGCAAGTGGCTTCCGGGCCATTGCCCGGAGGGGTGGCGTGAGAAGACCGACCATGAGGAAGAGATATGGCTCCAGGGCAGTAAGTAGAAGGCTCTTTCCCCCAGGTACCCCATCTACCCTTCAAAGAGGGGAGGGTACACCAGTCGTTCATTTCAGAGGCTGCCCAGAGCACTCTCTGCTCCCTGCAGGAAATACTGGACCTGTTCATATATTCATTCAGTCATTCATTCAACACATATTGAAGCACCTGTGCTGGTGATAGAAGAGTGGACTCGACCAAGTGGCTGTCCCCATGACTTTGACAACCTAGCTGGGGAGCCGGCAGGTTACCTGAATGAAGGTCAGGTTATTCCAAGCCAGGGTGCACCTGGGCCCAGGCATCCTCTGAGCCCCTCAGCATGAGCATGGCTGTGGCAGGTTCCTGACTCGCCAACCTCTTGTCCCGTGGCACCTGGGGGGTCCTGGGTGGCAGTCCCTGTGCAGCCATGAGACCTCTCTGGGGCCCAGAAACTGTGGCTACTGGGCTTCATGGTGAGCCTGGGCTCCCTAGACCTGTGAGGCGTTAGGGCTCTGGCCAGCCTGCAGCCTTCAGTGGGGTGGGTCTGCACAACGGAACGTCTGGCCCACGGTCTGCAGGCTCCATGTCTCCGTCATGGCCTTCCCTTCCCTCCTTCCTTGCAGTTAACCTACATTTGGTGTCTCCTGGCTTTGCCCTTTGTTTCTCCTGCTCATGGTGCCAGCCTCTGAGAACAGGTTTCTGGGCCATCCCAGTCCCTCCTGCCCCTCCCCCTTGCTTGAAGCCAGAGGTCATGGAGCTAAAGCTCTAGGCTCTGGAGGAGGGTCATGGGAGACAGAGGGAACTGTCTAAAGGGGGTGAAGGAGAAGGGAGTGACACCTGGTTGGGGCGGGTGACTGTCAAGTGGGACCAGGCTTTCCAGAAGTCTGGGTAGGAGGCGCGGTCTTGTGAGCAAGAGGGTGTAGCTGGAGGGGGCTCCAGTCTGCCTGTCCCTCCCCAACCTTGGCTGTGTCCCCAGCTTTCCTCCCAGCCCGGCCTGGTGTTCGCAGTCGGTGAGTTCCTCCTGAGCCAGTTCTGACAGGGACCTGTCCTTCAGGTCAGGGGCTGTTCCATGTGGCTTGGTTCTGTGGGGTCCAGTCTGCCCAGCCAGTGGCCCTGGGGCTTGACTCGTTGGCGGCCCTTGATCCATGGCACCCACCACTCGTGTCCTTCAAGGGGCTTTTTCTCACCAAACGAGTGTCCCATGGTTGCCATAAGAAATGACCATGGACCCTGGGACTTCAAACAGCAGCAATCGATTCCCTCACGCTCTGGAAGCCAGAAGTGTGAGATCTAGGCGTGCGCAGAGCCGAGTCTCTGGGGGGATCCTTCCTGCTTCTTCCAGCTCCTGGGGGCTCCAGGCTTCCTTGGCTCATGGCTGCATCACCCCAATTTCTGCCTCCATCTCCACATGGCCTTCTCCTCTCTGTCTCTCCTGTGTCTCAGAAGGATGCCTGTCATGAGATTTGGCACCCCCTGCCCCCCATCATGTAGACTGAGCTTATCTCGAGAGCCTGACTGTCATCACATCTGCAGATACCCTCTTTCCTAACCGGGTCCCACTCACAGGCTCCAGAACGTGGACACATCTTTTGAGGACCAGCACACCCTGACAGGCACCCCATTTCTGAGGACAGCAGCACGTGGATGCTGACGGGGCAGCTGCTCTCTGCTGAAGTGTGACAGGGCTAAGCCCTGCAGTGGGGACCCCTCCCTCCTCCTGGCCCAGCCGCCAAAGCCACACGCTCTGTCACCCTTGCCTGCTCTGGCTCTGGAGAGCTGAGGGCCCTTCTGGGGGCCCGGATGTGTCTGTGGCTGAGCTCGCATACAGGTTGATGCCTGGGGTGCTCCTGTTTGTGAATGAGAGGAGTGGGCGTTGGAGAGGCCAAGTCCTTGACCTAACCTAGCCAGAGGGGAGAGGCCAGTGTCTTTGCAGAAGGGCTGACCTCAGGAGGGAGCAAACACAGAGGGCAAGGACAGGCCATCTGGAGGGCTGGCAGGAAGCAGAGTGGTGGGGGCGGCGGGTGCAGTGGTGTCAGGGAGCGCTGGGGCCCGAAGGATGTGGGGGCAGGAGTGTGCCAAGACAAAGGTCCACCCACGTCTTGGGGCCTCCTCGAAGGCTTCCATGAGTCCCATCCCCCAAACCTTTGCTGTTCTACCCCTTCCCATCCCCATGCTTGGAAATTATGCGGCCACATAAATGCCGCTCATGGTGGGGCCATGCAAGCTGCATTTTGTTTTCCCAGGAGTTAATCATTGTCCTTTGGGTTTGCTGTTTGCATGTATCACGAACTCAACCCTAGACCCCATCCGTGTGTGGAAATGTTCTCTCAAGATGTCCAAACACAGCCGGCGTTCGAGTGATTTCATCTTGCAGGAACCCTTTCACAGCAGAGCCTCTAACCTCCCCAGGCTGTCGGCCTTGCCCCTGCCCCTGGGCAAAGCTGGCATCCTGGGTGTCCCTCTGCCCTTCCCCCCTCCTATGTAACAGCCCTCAGTTTATGGTCACTTTTCCTTTAAAAATAATGTACTGCTTGTATAAAGTTAAAAACACACATTAAGAAAGAGCTAGACGGGATCTCAGTAGCCTTGACTGTTCCGCGTGACCTTGAGCAGTCATCTCCCCTTGCGGGATCTTGCTCGCATTATCTCTGGAAGGACAGAGTTGGACTGCAGTTATTCACGAATACTTCACGTATTCAACAGACACTTGTTTAGCAGTGACTCTTAAGAAAATGGTTTATCATGGAAAAGTTCGAACATAAACAAAGAGAGAGTTCATGAAACCCTGTGGATCCATCAGCTGGCATCAATAGTTTGCCCATATTTTTCATGTATACTTTTCTTTTTTTTGCTGGAATATTTTTTAACTTGTTCTTTTTAAACCGTTAGATTCACGAGGACTTCGGCGAGAAGTGCCTGGGAAGCTGTGGCCCCTCCCCACAGGTCCCTCTGACATTGGCTACTTGAACGCCCGAGGCATGACCGGAACCCGGACGCGATGTCCATGCTCAGGTGTCTCCTGTGTGCGTGCACTCGTGTATGTACGTCTCTATGCAACTTCATCACTGTGTACATTCATGTAACTGCCAGTGCAATCAAATTACAGAACGGTTTCCTCACCACAAAGCCCCCTGTGCTACCCCTTTATAGATGAGTGTTTTTGTAAGAAACTGCCAACTGTTTTCCCGAGTGGCTGCCCGGTTTGTCATATCCACCAGCAATGGGTGAGCACTGGTGTCTCCACACCCACTCCGACATCTGCTGTGGTTTAGTTCAGCCATGGGATAGGTGTGTGATGGCACTGCACGGTGGTTTTGATTTGCATCTCCCTAATGGCTGGTGATGCTGAGCCTCTTTTCATGTACCTCTTGACGATGGTAAGACTGATCAGGAGATTCAGGTGGTGTCAGCCTGATCTGGCCTTTATAGAATTCTCTAGTATCCCTTTGCCCAGTGTTTTTAGCACCTACATCCATTATTTAGGGTTAAAATGGTGATTTTCGATTCTATAATTATTCCGGCATTTCCTAGTTGGAATTCTGTAACAGAAGAGCTTTCCTTCATTGACTGCTTGGTCACCACAAAAAAAAAAAAAAAAAAAAAAA
>NW_016807256.1:559498-596148 GCF_001698545.2 Rhinopithecus bieti
GTGACAGACTGGATTAAGAAAATGTGGCACATATACACCATGGAATACTATGCAGCCATAAAAAAGGATGAGTTCGTGTCCTTTGTAGGGACATGGATGCAGCTGGAAACCATCATTCTCAGCAAACTATCACAAGAACAGAAAACCAAATACCGCATGTTCTCATTTATAGGTGGGAATTGAACAATGAGATCACTTGGACACAGGAAGGGGAGCATCACACACCAGGTCCTATTGTGGGGAGGGGGGAGGGGGGAGGGATAGCATTAGGAGATACACCTAATGTAAATGACAAGTTAATGGGTGCAGCACACCAACATGGCACATGTATACATACATAACAAACCTACACGTTGTGCACATGTACCCTAGAACTTAAAGTATAAAACACACACACACACACACACACACACACAAACAGGTGAGGCAGGAAAAGCCAGATAGCCATGTGAGTGTTCTTTCTATACATCACCGTTCAGAGTCATAGGCCAGTCCCCAACAATTTCTGCAAGTGACCCATTGTTAAGAATATTCTGACTCTGGGCTGGGTGCGGTGGCTCATGCCTGTGATCCCAGCACTTTGGGAGGCCGAGGCGGGCAGATCATTTGAGGTCAGGAGTTTGAGACCAGCCTGACCAACGTGGTGAAACCCCGTCTCTACTAAAAATACAAAAAAAAAATTAGCCAGGCATGGTGGTGCATGCCTATAGTCCCAGCTACTTGGGAGGCTGAGGCAGGAGAATTGCTTGAACCTGGGAGGTGGAGGTTGCAGTGAGCCGAGATCGCACCACTTTACTCCAGCCTGAGCGACAGAACAAGACTTTGTCAAAAAACAAAACAAAACAAAACACAGCACAACAAAACAAAAGAAAACAAAGAATCCCAATTCTGACTCTGGCATATGTCACATGCTTTATTCCATGGCCATCCTTCCTCTTCTTGGTGCTCTTGGCCAGTGGGGTGCCTTGGAGGGGGCTTCCATGTCCCTTGCTGCAGTCCCAGCAGGATGTCCTGGTCTCATCTTCTCCACTCTCCACTCCAGACCTGCATATACACATCACTCCAAGGAACCCCAGGTCCTTTTAGGGGGAAATGTATTCAGAGAGACCACACTTAGGCATTACTGAATACCATTTCAGATTTCTTTGTAATTTTTTTCATCCTTATCCCATTAGGGGCAGGGCACAGTGGCTCATGCCTGTAATCTTCGCACTTTGGGAGGCCAAGGCAGAAGGATCACTTGAGCCCGGGAATTCAAGACCAGCCTGGGCAACAGAGTGAAACCCCATCTCTACAAAATTTTTTAAAATTAGCTGGGTGTGGTAGTGTGCACCTGTAGTCCCAGCTACTCAGAAGGCTGAGGTAAGAGGGTCACTTGAGCCCAGGAGGTCAAGGCTATAGTGAGCTGTAATCATACCACTGCACTCCAGGCTGGGTGACAAAGCAAGATCATGTTTCAAAAAAACCACATGTATCCCGCCAGGTGTGGACAATACAAATACTGCTTTTCCCGTCTTTTCTTTTCTTTCTTTTTTCTTTCTTTCTTTTTTTTTTTTTTCTGAGACAAGAGTCTTGCTCTGTTGCCTAGGCTAGAGTACAGTGGTGCAATCTTGGTTCACTGCAACTTCTGCCTCCCAGGTTCAGGCAATTTTCCTGCCTCAGCGTCCTCAGTAAATGGGATTACAGGTGTGCACCAGCACACCCAGCTAGTTTTTGTATTTTTAGTAGAGATGGGGTTTCACCATGTTGGTCAGGTTGGTTTTGAACTCCTGACCTCAGGTGATCTGCCCGCCTCGGCCTCCCAAAGTGCTGGGAGTACAGGTATGAGCCATCGTGTCCAGTCAACCAAAATACTGTGTTTTCAAGACACTTGAAATACTTCTACATATGATTATGCCGCCAACTTTTATATTGTTTGGTTCATCTGCTTCTGTTTGTTTTGATTCTTGGGGATGGCAGTGATCTTTCTTTCTGATTTTTTATATTATGGAAAACATTTTTCATTAAACAACATATGTGCATTCATATCCCCACATTTTTATACAAAAAAATGGCATATTGTTGTGTGCCTCACTGTTGGGTGTATCTTGGTATGCTGGGGGCGCCCCAGGCAGCATGCTGACTCTAGCTGCATAGTATTCCAACACGCAGGTCAGCCCCAGCTTGTTCAAACAAGCCCAGCTGATGGATGCTGGCGTCGTTTCCAGTACTTTGCTATTACAAATAATCACCTATCCTTGTTAGGTCTGTAGGACTCCTTCCTTTCCTCCCTCTCCCCCATTCATATGCATATATATATAGTTTGTCATCTGTGTACCCGAATCTCTCATCCTAACTGATAGAAGAGAGAACCAAACAGATGTGGTCTTGTTATTATCAAGTGGGGGGATAGTCATTTAATGACACATGTAGTAAGTAAATGTGTAATTATTATTGCAAAATATCTATGAAAGAAAATACAAGGCCACCTCCTCAACAAAAAACTGAGAGAGAGAGAGAGAGAGAGAGAGAGAGAGAGAGAGATTCATCTTTGGTGAATGTATCCAGATTTTCGCAATGAGAAAACCAAGAAAGAAGTTGTTTTTATGTGAGCATGCATGTCAGTTTTGTGACATTTCAAAAGGTAAAAACTGATTTCTGTTTTCATTACAATTATAAACTAGGTGCTCTGCATGACCCTTCTGATGAAAACAACTAAATATGCTAAAGAAAATAAAATATTTTAAAATCATCTCTCTGTTTTTTGAGACAGAGCCTGGCTCCGTTGCTCAGAGTGGAGTGCAGTGGCATGATCTTGCCTCACTGCAGCCTTAACCTCCTGGGCTCAAGTCATCCTCCCACCTCAGCCTTCCAAGTAGCTGAGACTACAGGTGCCACCACGCCTGGCTAATTTTTTATAGAGACGGGGGTCTCACTCTGTTGCCTAGGCTGGTCTTGGACTCCTGGGCTCAAGTGATCCTCCTGCCTCGGCCTCCAAAAATGCTGGGATTATAGGCATGAGCCACCGTGCCTGACCTTAAAATCATTTTTTTTTAATGCACCAGTGATATGGCAAAGAAGTAAGGAATTCCCAGAGTCCAAAAATTAAGTCAAAGCAGGAACTCCGAGAGGTAACCAGAACAGTGAGGCTAACTGTCACCCTTGGGCATTTGCAGACCCTAATGACTTTGGGCTTCAGTTTTCATGGCCTCGTGGATTGTGGGGACAGAAGACAAGGCCCAAGACTTGCAAAATAAGAAGTCTAAAAGGAACCACGCCCCTTACCACCATCTGCATGAAGGTGGGACCATAAAAGGTGTTATCATCATCAGGATGAACTGGAAATGTCGACCACTACCTCTTCATCACCAGGCCTCAAGGAGAATTGCTCATTTCCAAGCGTGGCATGAGGGAGAGGGGAAAATACCTCCTCTTGAGTATTTGTACTCACAAGCCAGCACCACGTGGCTTTGCAGCTGGGATTTACAACACCTAGATAGGCCATAAACTCCTCAAACTGAGAATTTAGTTTAAATACTTCTGGGCAAGGTGTGGTGGCTCATGCCTGTAATCCCTCCACTTTGGGAGGCCAAGATGGGAGGATCACTAGAGCTCAGGAGTTCGAGACCAGCCTGGACAATATAGACAGACCCCCATCTCTACAAAAAAAAAAAAAAAAATTGCTGGGTATAGGGGCATCTGTGGTCCCAGCTACTCAGGAGACTGAGGCAGGAGGATCGCTTGAGCTCAGGAGTTGGAGGTCGCAATGAGCCATGATCACAACATTGTACTCCAGCCTGAGTGACAGAGTGAGACCCTGTCTCAAAAAAAAAAAAAAAGTTCTGGGTTAGTGTGCCCCGGAAAACTGTCAGAAGGCAATGCAAATCCTCTCTGGAGGGAACCACCTTCAACCAGGTCTCAAGGCATTCCCACTGTGAGATCTGAGAAGGAAAAATATCCAGTCAAAAAATCCAAACACACGAGTAAAAAAGGAAACCGCTCTATGGATGAGTGCCAGCAAAGCACAGCTCCCACAGCCAAAGCTGGGATCATCAGCTACAGAGCATAACGTCAGCGTGTTTAATACATTGAGAGAAATCAAAGAGGGGGTTGAAAATATCAAAAGGCAGTGTTCTATGAAACAACCATGGATATTTGAAAATGGACCAAATTATACTTTTAAAAGTGGAAAATAAGGTAATTGAATTTAATAATTCAGTGAAGGACTTCCACTTGTGATAATGATAAATTAGTGAATTTGTGCCTCCCTCCTACTGAGGGCAATTAAAAAAACTGGAAAAATATGAAAGTAATCTGCTTGAAGGCATCATAGAGCAAAAAGAGGATGAAGAACTTCCAGGGCAGGATGCTAGGGAGGCAAGGCCAGTGTTTGCAGCTGCTCACACCCTGAGGGTGATTGGAGATTGAGAACGAGGGGAGTATGAACTGTCCAAGGCTTTTGATGGCTCCTGGGGCTAGCAGGACAGGCACGGGAACCAGGACCTGCTCATGGAGCACCCTGGTGCATCTCTCTCATTTTGGTGGGGACCCTGTAGGGCTGTTCCCTAGGAGTAAAGGTGATCCAGCAATAGAAAGAGTCTCCTAGTACTTTAGCTAGCTTTTTAGCCTCTCAATACCAGAAACTGGATTAGGGCAACTAATCTTAGATTGCTGGCATCTTCAGAAGCTGGGACAGTCAAGTGGCATCTTCTCTGCAGGAAGGTGACATCGCCCTCGTCCTTAAGCTATCACTATAAAAATGTCTGCAGTTGAAATGTTCAGCAAACAATAAAAATAACTAGCCATATGAAGAGTGAAGGCAATATGAATGGAAGCAGCAGAAATAGACCCATAGTGGAATTATCAAATACAAACTTTAGGATAACCTACGAGAATCAAGACTGCATGGTATTGACATAAGAAAAGGCTCACAGATCAATGGAGTAGAATTGAGAGGCCAGAAATAAACCCACACATCAATGGTCAATTGATTTTTGCCAAGTGCACCAAGACCATTCAATGGGAGAAAGAATCATCTCTTTAATAAATGGTGCTAGGGCAACTAAATGTCTACATGCCAAAGAATGAAGCTGAACTCCAACCTCACACCATACAGAAACACTCACTCAAAATGTATTAAAGACTCACATGCGAGCCCCAAAACTATGAAACTCTTAGAAGAAAACGTAGGTGTAAATGTTCATGACCTTAGATCAGGCAATAATTTCTTAAACGTGATACCCAAAGTCCAAGTGACAACAGATAAAATAGATAAATTGGGCTTCATCAAAATTGAATAGTTCTGCACTGCAAATGTTACTATCAAGAAAGTGAAAAGAAAACTTGCAGAATGAGATAGAAGATTTGCAAATTATATATCAGATAAGGGACTTGTATCTAGAATATATCAAGAACCTCACAAAACCCCACAATAAAAGATAAATGACCCAATTTTAAAGTGAGTGAAAGATTTGAATAGATATTTCTCCAAATAAGATGTAGGAGAGGTGAATGAGCACATGAAAAGATGTTCAACATCACCAGTCATCAGAGAAATGCAAAGCAAAGCCACATGAGATACCACTTCACACTAAGATGGCTCTATTCAAAAGGACGGACACCAACAAGTGTTTCCCAGGCGCGGTGGCTCATACCTGCAATCTTATATTTTGGGAGGCCAAGGTGGGCAGATCCCTGAGCCCAGGAGCTCAAGATCAGCCTGGGCAAATGGTGAAACTCCATTTCTACAAAAAAATACAAGAAAAGTTAGCCAGGTGTGGTGGTGCACGCCTGTGGTCCCAGCTACTGTGGAGGCTGAGGCGGGAGGATCACAACCCCAGGAGATGGAGGCTGCAGTGAGCCATGATCGTGCCACTGCACTCCAGCCTGGGTAATACGTGAGACCCCATCTCTACAAAAAGTTAAAAAAAATTCAGCCAGGCATGTAGTTGTGCACCTGTGGTCCCAGCTACTGGGGAGGCTGAGGTAGGAGGGTTGCTTGAGCCTGGGAGTTTGTCACTGCAGTGAGCTGTGATCATGCCACTGTACTCCAGCCTGGGTGACAGAGCAAGATTCTGTCTCAAAAAAAAAAAAAAAAAAAAAAAAACAAAACAAAAAAACAAAAAACTATAATCTACAGACCTTAGAGTTTGTTAATTGTGCCAATAATATCTTTTCTATAAAGTTCTTTCCAGAAACGTGCACCTCTGATCACACGTTCTATGCAGTTGACCTAGCCCTTTAGTCTCCTTAAGTCTGGACCAGCTCTTTGTTCTTCGTGGCTTTTGACAGTTTTCAGGAGCAAATGGGCCAGTGATTTTGCAGCACTTCTGTGTGTTGGGGCTTGGCTGATGTTTCTTCATGATTCCATCCAGGTTTTGCACTTTCCATGGGAATAGCTCAGAAGTGCTGCGTCCCTCTCTGTGTATGGCATCAGGAGGCCATGATGCCGGTCCCCTTGTCCCATTGCTGATGATGATCACTTTGATCATGTGGTTAAGGTGGCATCTTCCAGGTGTCTCTGCTGTCCAGTTCCCACGAGTTTTTTCATTCATTGATTATTTTTTGCTTGAAACTCATTACTACAATAGTTGCCAAATGGCGATTTCCTATTTCCATCATTCCTTCTTCATTTATTATTTGGCTTTGTTCTGTGAGAAAGAGCTTCTCTTCTCCCCCTTTATAATCATGTGTTGCTTGATGATGGGGCTATGTTCTGAGAAGAGTGTTGTTAGGCGATTACATCATTGTTCGAGCATCCTAGAGTGCACATACGCAAACCTAGATGGTGTAGCTTACTGTACTCCCAGGCTATATGGTATGGCCTATTGCTCCTGGGCTACAAACCTGTACAGCATGATAATGTAGGCAACTGTAACACAGTGGTAAGTATTTGTGTATCTAAACCTAGAAAGGGTCCAGTCAAAATGCAGTATTATAGGCCGAGCACTGTGGCTCACACCTGTAGCCTCAGCACTTTGGGAGGCTGAGGCGGGAGGATCACTTGATCCTAGAGGTTCAAGAACAGCCTGACCAACATAGTGAGACCCCATCTCTACAAAAAAGTTTAAAAATAGCCAGGCATGGTGGCAGGTGCCAGCTACTAGGGAGGCTGATGTGGGAGGATTGGTGGAGCCTGGGAGGTCTAGGCTGCAGTGAGCTGAGGTCATGCCACTGCACTCCAGTCTGGGCAACAGAGTGAGACCTCATCTAAAAAAAAATGCAGTATAATAATCTTGTGGGACCACTGTCATATGTGCAGTTTGTTTTTGACCAAAATGTCATTATTCAGTGTACAACTATACTTATTTCTTTTTATCAGTGTGGACTTGGGGGTTTCTGACTTTCTGGAAGAACAGGGTATTCTAGGCTCATCTTGACTTTCCCTGGTCTCCTTTTCTGGAATCAGCCATTTCTCCTAGGATCCCTGATTCATTTTGAGTGGATAATGGCACTTAGAAGCTTACTGGGAAATTACACACACATAGAGAATACATACATATATGCAGATACATATATGTATATCTATGTATATACAGTCCCACATCTATCTGTTTATGTATCTATCTACCATGAGTTCATACTGACCCATCCAATTTCAACCCAACGGCACCAGGTCCATTCTAGTCTTCCTCCTACTTCTTGGTTGGTAAATTCTTTCCCTCTTGCTGAGAAAGTTGGCTCCCATTATCCACAATATATTTATGTATTTGCTCAGTCCTAGAATACTTGGAAAGTAGTTTCAGAATCATCAACTCATGTCTCTGCAAAGAAGAAAACTACTATGTAGATTTCCAGGTTTGTCTAGAGTCCTTTTTGTCTTTCCCTTGAGGACATAGAGTCCCATACCGCGGTCAGGCTGCTTGCTGAGTTTTTTTCTCTTTCAAGGTGGTTGTGTTGTTGTTTGATATATGGTTTGCTTCATTTGTTTCCGTTTGTATTTCCTTTGAGGATCTATTTCCCCATCCTTGTGACTTGATCTGTTTTAGGGACTTTGAAGTTCAAATGCTCTTTGTCTTCTGATTATGCTGAGGACATGGGTTTTGGGTGGTTTTATTTGTGCTTGCTTTTTAAAAATGATTTTGGTTCAGAAGCTCTGTTGAGAGTTTCAGATTTACGGGGCTGCCATTACCTTGGATATCCAGGATTTTCTGAAAAATCAAGGTTTTGAGCATGCCAGTTCTTCCCAATTTAAGTTTTAGATTGAACGTAATTGTAATCTAAATGCCATTTGTAAATGGAGCTTGACAAGGTGGTTCTTACACCTATATGGAAGAACAAATGGCATAGCTAAGACACTCATAGAGAAGGAGGAGGTGGGTGGAGTTGCCTCAGCAGATTCTAAAAATTATTATAAAGGTGCCATATTTAAGATAGTGCGGGCCGGGCACAGTGGCTCATGCCTGGAATCCCAGCACTTTGCGAGGCTGAGGCAGGAGGATCACTTGAGCCCAGGAGTTTGAGACTAGCCTGGGCAACACACGGTGAGACCCTGTGTCTACAAAACTTAAAAAAAACTGGCTGAGCATGGTGGCGGGTGCCTGTAGTCCCAGCTACTCGGGGGACTAAGGTGGGAGGATCACCTGAGCCCGGGAGGTCGAGGCTGTGGTGAGCTGAGATCACACCACTGCATTCTAGCTTGGGTGACAGAGTGACACCCTGTCTCAAAACAAGCAAACAAACAAACAACAACAACAACAACAACAACAAAAACCTTAATGTATGACAAAGTTGGCATTGCTGGCCAGTGAGGGAAGGAGATGTTCAATAAATTATGCTGGTTATCCATATGGAAAATAAGGTCCGACAACATCAAGTGTTGGCAAGGCTGTGAAACCGTTAGAAAGCTTGTATGCTACAGGGGGGCATATGGACTGGTACAACCACTTGAGGAAACAATTTGTCATTGCCCAGCAAAGTTGCAAGTGGACATTTCTGGTGGCCCAGGGATTTTCCCCTGGATATACCCACTAGTGAAACTTGTGCTGGGCATCAGGACTCTGGTAACAGCCCAAAAAGTGGAAACAATTCCCCCATCCACCAAGCAGATGATACAGAGATCAGTTGTAGTTTAATCCCACAACAGAACAGAATGCTTGCGGGGAAAATGGATTATAGCTCTTAGTCTGGTGAATACCACATTCAGTGGAAAGGCAGGTTATAGAATAATACAGACAGTATGATTCCATTTATATAAAATTCAAAACAGGCAAAACTAAACAATATATTGTTTGGGGATGCAAAGGTGGTGAAACTATAAAGAAACACATGAGTGGTAAATGTAAAATTCAAGAAGGTGGTCACCTCTGAAGTGGGGGTGGGGGACACGGGGCGAAGAGAAGGGTCACTCAAGGTCCTTCAAAGGGAACGTTACCTTTCTTCTAAGCTGGTGGTGAGTACACAGAAGTTCACTGTATTGTTTTTTACACTTACACATATTTTGTAAATGTCCTTTTGTGTCTACTCAGTGTCTACTAGACCATTTTAAAAGGTGAGAGTTCTGCTGAATTCCATATGGAGAGGCACCGTAATTCTTTCGTGTCTAAGAAACCTCAAAAGTCTTCATTAGGCCCTGGTGACCCCTCCAGGTAACAGATGAGGGGAGAAATTGGGTCCCAGGACTGGCTCTGACCCCTGCCATCTCTGGTCACAACAGCTGGTACCCACTCATAGGGCTGTGCCTGTGGCTAAAATGTCAAAGTACCTCTGCACCCATTGGTAAACTGCAGCTGCCCCTGAACCAGTCTCTCCTTTGGGACCCCCCTCAGCCCCTGCTCCTCCTGATCCGGAACTAGCGGCTCATTCTGGGCACAGCAGTGGCCCTTGGAGAACCGGCACCAGCCCCTCAGCAGCCTCTGTACCTGGGCTATCGTGGTGTTAAGTGCTGGAAAATTCACACTGCGACCTTGGGGTCCCAGCACCCACACTTTGGGAGGAGAGAAGACTTCAGGTGACGTCCACCCACCGGCTCTGTGTGCAGCCCTGTCCACCCACAGCCAGTTTGCCTCATGGCTAGGTCACCTCCAAGCCTGAATTTGGAATTCAAATGAAGGAGTTTATTTTTACCTTTTATTCAACAGCGGCTGTAGCTTAATCAGTTCTCTAATGATCAATTGTTCTGATTTAAAGAAATCAAGCACTTTGAAACCAATTCACTGAAGGCCCTTCTGTCTCTGCGAAAGGATTGCTTGTCAGTTGGGTTAGGGGCTGCTTCCTCTCCTGGGGGCTTTTTCTTCACCTTTCTTCTAAAGTAGATGGTCTGGCTGCCGAAGCCTTTCACACAGGGTTGCCCATTTGCCCTTGGGCTAGTGTTGCCCCCTCTGGCTCCAGGCCATTGCTCCCTGTGCCTGCAGCTGTCGTGCCTGGCTCTGTGAGGGAAGAGAGCGGCGAGGCGGTGTGGCCCTGCACTTGGCTGCACTGTGTCTTTAACTATGTCTAATGCACAAAGAAAAACTGCATCAGGACACACAAAATCAGTCCTAAATATGTTTTTTTTTTTTTTTCTTTAGACGAAGTCTCGCTCTGTCACCCAGGCTGGAGTGCAGTGGCACGATCTCAGCTCACTGCAACCTCCACCTCCCGGGTTCAATCAATTCTCCTGCCTCAGCCTCCTGAGTAGCTAGGATTACAGGCATGCCCAACCGCACCCGGCTAGTTTTTTTGTATTTTTGGTAGAGATGGGGTTTCACCATGTTGGCCAGGCTGCTCTCGAACTCCTGACCTCGTGATCACCCCGCCTTGGCCTCCCAGAGTGCTGGGATTACAGGCGTGAGCCACTGTGCCCGGCCAGTCCAAAATATCTTAATAAGGTATGCTTATTTCTAGGAAAAAACAATCTTAGGAAAAGGTCTTTATCCAAAAGGACAAGAATTCTCTTGGTTTCATCAGCTCAGGGGAGAGGCCTGAGTAGAGAAAACAGAAAGGACAAGGGCAAGATGTCCCAAAGGGGTAAGTGCCCTCCTGGCTCATCTTGGGCTCTGACCCCGGTGAGAATCACACTTCCCTCAGGAGACCAGCCTCACTCACTCCCACAGAAGCCCGGTGTGGAAACAGGCTGCCCTTAGGGGAATGCTTTGTTTTTAAACCATAAAATGCCAAAATGTTGGGAGAAAATAAGGCCCTGCCAGTGCTGTGGACACAGCCCGCGGTCCCCAGAGGCTGTGGGGAGAGCTGGGTATGTCCCCCTGGGGATGGGGGGCATGCCGTATTCCTGAGCAGGCACCTGCCTGTCTGCCCGCTGAGGTTTCTGAAGGCAGGACATTTGCTGAACCTGGCAGGACTGAAGGCACTCTTACCCTAGCTGCCTTCTGCCCCGGGGGCACAAGGTGTGGGAGCCAGAGGTCTGAGGGGGTCCCGTAGACACTGGTGGGGCCCAGAGAGGACAGGGCTTCCCAATCCCAAAGGGTCTTTAGCCTTAGCAAGGAGGGGGCTGAGTCCGCCCTCGGAAAAGGGTGACCCCATTGGCAGGCATCAAAAAGTCCAGGCAAAGATGGGGCCTCTCTCACCCCTCACCTTGGCACAAGTTCTGCCTGCCTCGGCCTGGGGGGGGCGGAGGGTGGGAAGGGAGGGAAGGGAGGTCAGGCCACCTCCTCTCCATTCCAGTCCATTCCAGCCCCAAGGATGGGGAGGGGAGGCCCATGGGATGTGAGTCTGGGCTGAATTTTAATAACTGAAAAGGACCAGAAAAGTTAATGATCGGGGTGGGGGAGGTGCCAGAACACAGTGACTGGCGTAAACAAGCCCTGTCATGAGTTCCACCAACAGGAATGGTCTGGAATGGCCGGCACAGCCCCAGGAAGTGCTGGAGGGGCTGCAGGCCCAGGTGTGATTACCCCACTACGCTGTGTTGCCCAAGCTGGGGTCAGGCCTCCAGGGCGCCTCCTCACCCTGTCCCCTCCAAATGGGGCAGAGCAGGGAGCAGCTGAGCAAGGACAGGCATTTGAGGACAAGTGGGCAGCACAGACATTTCCCACTCACTGAGGCTAGAAGGTTGGGCGGGGAGCACCCTGGGGTGAACAGAAAGCACTGGGCTGTGAGGGAGTCCTTGAGCAGACTGGGTCCAACAGGAAGCCTGCAGCCGTGGAACCCTGAGCTCAGCCCTGCTAGTGATTTTCTAGGCTCTGTTGTGCTGTGCCAGCTCCGAACCTGCCAGGAAGCCACCCCTTGCTCTTTCTCTGGCCAGAAGAGAAGAAGGCTCTCCAGTCCTGATGGCCTAGGTCCAGCGCCCAGGCCAAGGGCGTCCCTGCAGACAGGTGCTGACGCTAGCATTTGTCCATCTGGCCCACGTAGCCGCCCTTCGATGTCTTTAGATCCGTGGCCTTTTCTCCGTGGCGGGCGGGTCTCCGGGGCAGTCTGTCTCCGTCCTCGCGTGGCGGCCTGCTGCACACCAGCGGCAGCAGCATCCCGTCGCGGCAAATGGCTGCCGCGCAACAGGCTGCCTGGTGGCTGAGCGGAAACCATGGCAACGGGAAGCAGGGAGGATATTCCCGTCACCCTCTGGAAAGGGCAGCCTATTTCTGGGACCCGAGCCCAGTTCTTCACTAGTTGTGTATTTTGCTGTGAATTTCGATGCCGGAGACACGGCGTGGAGGGTGCGGGGCTGAGGTGGGGAGGGGCAGTAACCGCCCCCAGCCGCAACCCCGGGCCCGGAGGAGGAGACCCAGTTCCGGGCTCAGCCCCACCGGATCAGACCCCTCTCCAGCCACACCAGGGGAGGGCGGGCGCTTTGGGGGGCACTGGGGCAGGGCCTGCTTCCCAGTCCCCAACAGAGGGGACCTTTTGGAACCCCTTGGCCGGGGACTGCCTGGGGCTCCCAGCAGCAGGGGATGGGGTGGGGTGGCGAGCCTAGCTCGCGGGACTCAGCGTCAAGCGAGGCCCCGCCGTGCGTGCACACGGGCTCGCGCACCTCCCCGCACGCGCACGCTGGAGCAGGGTGGCTTTTGATGTAGACGGCTCTGCCCCCTAGTGGCAGCTGCGATCAGCATGCGGGGCTCCTTCCAGGGAGGGCTTTGGAGAGGAAGAAGGGGTCCAGGAAGAGAATCGCAGGCTGAGCTTGGGGTGGAAGATCCCAGGAGGGGCTCGCGGCGGCCCGCTGCCCCGGCAGCTCCTTTTCACCCGCCACCCTCGTCCTGGGTGACCTCAGTCCCTCTTATGGCTGTCCAGACCTTTCCCTTAGGGGACAATCCCCAGGAAGACATAGGCCCCTCAAACTCCACGTGTCACAATGGAGCGCGTCTTCTTCCCACACCCGTCCCTCATCTCGGAGACTGGCACCTTCACCCACCCGGTTGGCCCAAACTTGGGAAAGCTCCTTGATATCTCCTTTTCCTCCTCCCCAACATCCACCTCCTCACTGATCCTGGGGATTCTCCATCCCAAATAGCTTTGAAATAATCAACTTCTGGTAGGCAGAATTTCGGCCCCCATGACCTTCATTCCCGTGTCACGCCCGTGAGTATGTTACATTACATGGCCAAAGGGACTTTGCAGATGTGATTCGGGCTACTCATCAGTTGACCTTAACATAGGGAGATGAGCTCATACAAGCAGAGAACTTCACTGGCCGAGGCCAGAAGCCGAAGTCAGAAAGATGCAGAGATGATGGGAAGAGCTCTTGGCATCATTGATGGCCGGAAGGTGAAAGGAGGGCCTAGCTCCAGGGAACTGAATTCTGCCAACACCTGAATGAGCCCAGTTCATCTGACACCTTTTGTTGTTGGCTTGTTTTTATTTTGAGTTATGATAGATTCACAGGAAGTTCTAAAGACAGTGCAGGGAGGTCCCATGTACCCTTCACCCTGTTTCTCAATTTAAAGTATACACGCCAGGCATGGTGCCTCATGCCTGTAATCCCAGCACTTTGAGAGGCCATGATGGGTGGATCACTTGAGTTCAGGAGTTCGAGACCAGCCTGGACAACATGGCAAACTCAGCCTTTACAAAACATTTTAAAGTGTACAATGCAGTACTTTAAAAAATATTCATAGAGTTAAGTAACCATTACCACGATCTCATTCCAGAACGTTTTATCACCCCACCAGGAACCCTGTATCACCTAAGCACTAACTCCTCATTCTCCTCTCCCCCTAAGTCCTGGCAACCATTTGTCTTCCTTTCTATGGATTTGCCTGTTCCAATCTGGCATAGAAATGGACTCATATAATTTTGTGGCCTTTTGTGTCTGGCTTCTTTGGCTTGGCATAATGTTTCCAAGGTTCACCAACACTGCAGCATGGACCAGTGTTTCATTGCTTTTGGGGACTGAATAATGTTCATTGCCTGGATATGCCACATTTTGTTTATTCATCTATTGATGGACATTTGAGTTGTTTCTGCTTTTTGGCTATTATGAATAAATCTGCTATGAACATTCGTGCAAATTATCTGGTGTGGGCATATGCTTTCACTTCTCTTGGCTGTACAGCTAGGAGTGGAATTGCTAGGTCACATGGTTACTCTATGTTTAACCTTTGGAGGAACTGCCAGACTAGTTTCCCAAATGGCTATAACCGTTGAACATCTTACTAGCAATGTATGAGGGTTCTGATTTCTTCATATCCTCTCCAAACAGACACTTGTTATTTTCTATTTTAATTTTATTAGTCATCCTAACAGGTGTGAATTGTACCTTATTCGAGTTTTTTTTTTTTTTTCTTGTTTGAGACAGACTCTCACTCTGTCTCCCAGGCTGGAGTGCAGTGGCACGATCTCAGCTCACTGCAACCTCTGCCTCCTGGGTTCAAGCGATTCTCCTGCTTCAGCCTCCTGAATAGCTAGGATTACAGGCACCTACCACCATGTCCGGCTAATTTTTGTATTTTTAGGAGACATGGGGTTTCACCATGTTGGTCAGGCTGGTGTCGAATGCCTGACCTAAGGTGATCCACCTGCCTCAGCCTCCCAAAGTGCTGGGATTATAGGCATGAGCCACTGCGCCTGGCCTCATTCTAGTTTTGATTTGCGTTTTCTAGTGATCTGCATCACTAACGACTAGTGATGTTGACCATTTTTTCATGTGCTAATGGCACATTATACATAGTCTTCTGAGAAATGTCCGTTTAGATCATTTGCCCAATTTTTTTTCTTTTCAAGCAAATGAATACTTTGATTAATATGGTACGTTTAAAAAAAACATGGTAGGGTTTTGACCCCAAATATTTATCAGGTCTGCTACTCAAATGAACTTATAGCTGGACAATGTATGAACCTTGAAGATGCCTCTTCCACTCCAGTTTAGGGTCCAACGCACAATTCCACACTCTCATCCCCCAGCTCCTCAAGGGTCTTTGCAGATCTCTTTCATTTTATGCTAAGTCCCTGAAATGCATCAGGGTACTACATCAACTTGTACAGAATATCAAGATCTCATCCTCTATTTTAGGTTCCATGTCAGATAAAGCTGAATTAGGCTGTCCAAACAAACTCACCAGACAGGTTAGATCAGATAGTGTACCACATAAAATTTAAATTTTGAACAAAATATATCTCTCCTCCTTTGGTCTCACACAGAAATTAAAGTCCTCAAATACAGATAATACTCTCCATTCTCCAGCTCTTCTCCAGATTCATGGGTCCAAGCCAGGTCAGCCCATCCACATTCCCAGTTGAAGTCTGGTCCTTTCTTCAGTAGTTGCTGTATGGAGTCATCTTCTAGAATTATTGCGGCTCCTTCAGCCCCTCCAGAGCTGGAGAACTCCAACTGTGAGGCTCATGTGTCACACACAGACCCAAAGTTCCATGGAGCTATCAGATCACACAAGAAAGAGCAAAGCACCTCAGACATCTGGAAATAACAACCAAAGCCCAGGAACAAATGTGACTGCTGCAAGAGCGTGGTCTAGGTCCTCATTCCTGTATGAGAGAGCATTTTCCAAACAAACTTACTTCCCCAGACAAAAACGCTAACAATCAAAACTCACATTGAGTTCATCAACCACAGACCATAGCAGAGAACTGAGTGTGAGTGAGGACAGAGCGTGGACAGAGGAAAACAGAGAAAACCAAAGGCTCTCTGGTTTCAGCTTCTCCTGGGTGTCAGCCAGTCTCCACCAGATGACCAGAATCCATTGGCTGTAAACCACCGACCGTGCTCTCAACTCGTTCGTCTATCCTCCGGGCCAGCTCCACCAGCATCTCTGCCATCTTCACCATTTCCTTGGCCTTCTCCTCGGCCTTCTGGCACCTCTTGGCCACCCTGCCCTCCATTGCGTTGCCCGGGTTGTTGAGGTGGTTGAGGACGCTCCTCTGAAGCTTCCACCTGGGTTTTGATCTGGATGAGCGTATTGCCCATCTTCCACAGCATGCTCTGCTTCCACAGGTGCGCTGGCCAGTGCTTGTCAGCGCCGCGATGTCCTTGCGCATCTCATGGATGACCGGGAGCAGAAACTGCTCAAAATCCTCCTCCACCTCCAGCACCTCCACTTCCTCCGGTTCTGACAGCTCGACGACGTCCAGGGGCCGCATCTCTTCCTGCTGCCTCAGAAGCGCAGTAGCAACATGAGCAGAGCAGCGGTGAACAAAATCCCTTTACCTAATTTTAATCGGGTTATTTCTTTTTGTTACTGAGTTGCATTGGTTCTGTATATGATCTAGATACAAGTCAATTATCAGCTACTATGTGATTTGCAAATGGGTTCTGTTATTTTGTGGGTTGTCTTTTCACTTTCTTGATGGTGCCATTTGAAGCACAATAGTTTTTCATTTTCCAATTTATTTTTTGCTTTGCTTGTTTGATACTTTGGACATCCTTTCTAAGAAACCATTGCCTAAGCCAAGGTCATCAAGATTTACTCTTGCGTTTTCTTCCAGGAGTTTTATAGTTTTAGCTCTTACATTTAGATTTATGATCCATTTTGAGTTAATTTTTGTATATGGTCTGAGCTAGGGGTCCAAGTTCATTCTTTGGCTTGTGGATGTCTAATTGTCCCAACACTTTTTGTTAAACAGACTATTCTCTCTGCCATTGATGATGGTCTTGGCACCCTTGGCAAAAATCAGTTGACCATAGATGCAAGGGTTTATTTCTGAATTCTTAATTCTGTTCAATTGATCTATAAGTATCTTTGTGCTAGTACCACACAGACTTGAGTCCTGTAGCTTTGTGGTAAGTTTTAAAATTAGGAAATGTGAGTCTTGGAAAATTAGGAAAAATAACTTCATTCTTTTTCAAGATTGTTTTGGCTATTCTGAGTTTCTTGCATTTTCACACACATTTTAGGGTCAGCTTGTCAATTTCTGCACAAAAGTCAGCTAGGATTTTCTCTTTCTTTCTTTCTTTCTTTCTTTCTTTCTTTCTTTCTTTCTTTCTTTCTTAATTTAAGCCAGCTGGGATTTTGATAAGGATTCCATTGAACTTGTAGATCAATTTAGAGAGTGTTGTCATCTTGGTTGCCGGCAAAGCTTGAGTCCTGTCGTCTTGCTCTCCCCCATGGACAGCATGAGCTTCACCACTTGCTCCACCTTCTCCACTAACTACCAGTCCTTGGGCTCTGTCCAGGTGCCTAGCTATGGTGCCTGACTGGTCAGCAGTGTGGGTAGCATCTATGCAGGTGCTGGGGCCTCTGGTTCCCGGATCTCCGTGTCCTGCTCCACCAGCTTCCAGGGCGGCATGGGGTCTGGGGCCTGGCCACAGGGATGGCCAGGGGTCTGACAGGAATGGGAGGCATCCAGAACAAGAAGGAGACCATGCAAAGTCTGAACGACCACCTGGCCTCCTACCTGGGCAGAGTGAGGAGACTGGAGACTGAGAACCAGAAGCTGAAGAGCAAAATCCGGAAGCACCTGGAGAAGAAGGGACCCCAGGACAGAGGCCGGAGCCATTACTTCAAGACCATGGAGGACCTGAGGGCTCAGATCTCTGCGAATACTGTGGACAATACCCATGTTGTTCTGCAGATCGACAGTGCCCGTCTTGCTGCTAATGACTTTACAGTCAAGTATGAGACAGAGCTGGCCATGCGCCAGTCTGTGGAGAACGACATCCATGGGCTTTGCAAGGTCATTGATGACACCAATGTCACTTGGCTGCAGCTGGAGACAGAGATCGAGGCCCTCAAGGAGGAGCTGCTTTTCATGAAGAAGAATCACGAAGAGGAAGTAAAAGGCCTACAAACCCAGATTGCCAGCTCTGAGTTGACCGTGGAGGTAGATCCCCAAATCTCAGGACCTCGCCAAGATCATGGCAGACATCCGGGCCCAATATGACAAGCTGGCTTGGAAGAAACAAGAGGAACTGGACAAGTACTGGTCCCAGCAGATTGAGGACACCACCAGAGTGGTCACCATGCAGTGACAGAGTGAGACTCCATCTCAAAAACAAACAAACAAACAAACCCTCTGAACTCAGTGAATGGAACCTTATTTGGAAAAAGGGTCTGGGCAGATGTGATTAAGTTAAGGGATCTTGAGATGAGATCATCTGGATTAGGGCCCTAAATCCAATGACAGGTGTCCTTATAAGAGAAAAGAAGTCACAAACACAGACGAGAAGGCCACGTGGATTCACAGAGAATAGAGCGGTGTCATCACAAGCCAAGGGACACCCAGATTCCCCAGGAACTGGGAGAGGCAAGGAGGAGCCTCCCCCAGAGCCTCCAGAGGAGGGAACAGGGTCCTGCAGACACCAGGATCTTAGGCTTCTGGCCTCCAGAGCTGCAAGAGAGCGCATTTCTGTTGTGTTACTTTGTTACGGCAGCCACAGGAAATGAGGTGGTGGTGGGGGGACCATGAACGGGAAACAAATACATCTTCACTTTGATGCTTTTGTACAAATACCCCCTAGGAAAATAACACATTTAGGGCCCCATTAATGCATGACAATTGAGTAACTCATAGACAGGCCTCCCTCCTCTCTCCCTGATACCTTGATGTTTACCCTCCTTCCCTTCCTCAGCCACTTGCTCCTGATCCCCAGATCCTGTCAGCATGTTGTCATGGATAGAGTGGACCTGTGTGACATGCGAGGGACACCGAGATCAAGGTCCCTGGAGACAGACTGTGGCATGGAGCCGGAGAGCTAAAGTGTCCTAGGGGGAGGATAGTAAAAGCATAATGTTGCTCTTTGGGGCAGGCGGAAACTTCTAGAGTTCTCTGTGTATGAGAATGGAACTGCAAATCATTTGCCACTGACTTTCCTGCTTTGCTCCAGCGAGAGGGTCACAGTGGGACCAGTAGCTGTGAGTGGAGTACCCATGGGGTTGCGGGACAGGAGCTTCCACAAGGTGCCTCCTGCTGCAGGAGCCTTCACTCACCTGAGCCAGGGAGCCAGCTGTTCATCACAAGAGGGGCTCAGGGGCTGCCTAGGAGACAGATTTCAGGCCAAGGTCTTTCCATCAGCTCCCACTCTGGCTGCTGTGCACCCCACGAGGATCCTCCATCTCCAACCATCGCAGTGGACCCTTGTTTCAGAGGTGACTTTGCTGACCTTGTTGAGGACTTTGAGGGTACACCCCACTCTGGTCCCCTCCCGCACCACCTCCTTGCTATCAGGAGTCGTCCCTGGGCTATCAGGAGTCCTGGGACAGCCCGGCCACCCACCCTCGCTGTGGCTGTCCTGCTGACACCCTGGGTTTCTCAGGTCCTTGCATTCACTTGGCCCTTCTGAGAGCTTCCTGGCTCCATAACGTTGCCCACTTCTTCCAGCTGCTCTGCCCTCCGACTTTCTTTGCTGGCCAGTCTCCCAGCTCTTCCGTGTGAAACCCTTCTCCCCATAAGAATATTTGGTCCTCAGTGGCACGATTGCATGTGGTAGTTTTAAAAAATAATGGATTTACTCAGATATAATTCACGTACCATAAAATTCACCCATTTAAAGCATACAATTCAATGGCCTTTTAATGTATTCACAGAGGTGTGCCACCATCACCACTATCTAATTCCAGAACATCCTTGTCACCCCTATCTCCATCAGCAGTCACTCCCTGTGATCCCTCCCTGGCCCTGGCACCCACTCATCTGGTTTTAGTCTCCTGCACATCTATTGCTGGGGTAGATTTTCCAGCCCTCATGCCTGACTGGCAGCACTTCTCCCTAGGTCCAACTTGGTCACACCCAAGATCCCGTGCGTGCTTAGAGCTTGCTCAATTACTCTATTGAGCTCCTGGTTACTTGAGTCTCTGAAAAAGAAAATAATACCAGGCAGTAGATTCACCAAAAAGTTATAATCTGACTAGGCTTTGTGGCTCACACCTGTAATCCCAGCACTTTGGGAGGCCGAGGTAGCCAAATCACCTGAGGTCAGGAGTTCAAGACCAGCCTGGCCAACACGGTGAAACCTCGTCTCTGCTAAAAATACAAAAAATTAGCTGGGTGTGGTGGCGCACGTGGCCTGTAATGCCAGCTACTCAGAAGGCTGAGGCAGGAGTATCACTTGAACCCGGGAGGTGGAGGTTGCAGTGAGCCAAGATCATGCTACTGCACTCCAGCTTAGGTGGCAGAGCGAGATTCTGTCTCAATCAATCAATAAATAAAAAGATGAAGGGTGGGTAGGCAGTGGGGAGCGGGGAGGGAGAACAGAGATGGAGGCTGTGGATCTTGCTGATGGTGAGAGGGAGCTGGCTCGGAAGGCACAGTGGATAGGTGACTATGGCAGGAGGTTCCCAGCCAGTGAGGAGTTTCTAAAGACAAGTGGCAGGCCTGGACTTTGATGAGGCTGCCAGGATGAAGACCTGGGCAGGTTAGGTGCTTTGGAAATTGCCTCTGCTTTTTGAAGACCACCCAGGCTTTCCCGTGGCCCTGCCTGTGCACAGCCTCTCTTCTGGACCCCAAATGCCTCTTCCCTCTTTCTCTGCCTCATCCTTTGATCTTCAGACCGAGTCCTATTCCTTGAAATGAGTCACTCACTCTTTTCCATAATAGTGCTATTGTGAGGGAAAGGCTGTGATTTAATCAATGTATGGGCATTGTGAGGATTAGCTAAGGAAGCGCTGGCAAATATTACAGAATCGTGTTTCTGATGGTGACTGGCAACCCCAGGGCCAAGCCTGGCGTTGAGAACCAGGCTTCAGCCCTCAAGGAACTCACCATCTGAGCCAGGGGAGATGAGATGGGGTATGCCACATTTGGGACAATGGGGACAGGCTTGCCAGTGGGAGAGGAGGTGCTGCCTAAAGGTTTGCTGGCTCCAGTTGGTGGCTAGTGAATTATTCATTTATCAACCAGTGCGCCGAGGTGACCCAGGGCTTTAAACTTCACGTGTTCATTGAGTCATTCCCTCGGCTCACATTCCCAGGCACCTTTTACTAGCTGAGCTGGGACTCTTCTCAGCACATAAGGCCCAGAGCAGAAGAAGGAGTTCGAGCTGCGCCTAGAGGATGGGCGGGCCACCAGGGGCCAGAGGGAAGCACTGTATGATTTGGGGTGGTCGCATATGTGCACGTGTGCATGTGTGTATGTGGGGGGAATGTGTGATGCGTGTGCATGGGTGTGTGTGTGTGTAGTGTGCACAGATGTGGTGGTAGGGGGAAGCTGAGAGGCAGCAGCCTGATTCTCCAAGGCCCATAGCTGCTTTAGGGAACATGGGCTTGAGCCTTCTAGATCTAGCTGTGGCTGGTCCAGCCCAGGGCACTGTCTGGAGGAACACAGGACCTGGCCTCCACCAACGGGGCTGAGGGGAGGTGGGCCCTCTGGGCATTGCCCAGGTTTCAGCCTTGGGCTGGGGAGAGGGTGGGGCTGCTCACAGCTTGGGGACAGACACAGTGCTCAAGGTGTGGCAGGTGTCAGCAGCACAGGGAGCTGGGGACCCTGAGTCAGTTCACACACGCACACATATGCACACACACGTGCACACCTGTGCACATACAGACAAAAGCAAGCTGGGTGATGGAAGTGGAGCAGTAATTCCTTCACCAGGCAGAAAATGTGCAGAGACGTTCAGCTGGGAGGCCATAACCTTTAGGGGACCTGCCAAAGGTCTCTGCCATGAGGCAAAGTGGTGAGATCTGAGGCCGGTCAGTTGACAGGGTGACTCTGCAAGGACCAGCATGTGAGGCCAAGGCCCCACATTTTCTCCTGAGGGTGAAGGGACCCCGGAGGGTGTCAGGCAGGGCAGGACCTGTTGAGCCTCGCCGTTTAGAAAGCTGGCTCTGGCGGCTGCTATTGTGGGCTGAATGGCAGCCCCCGAAAGGTGTGTCCATGTCCTAATCCCTGTGACTGTAACCTTATTTAGAAGGACCTTTGCAAGATGTAATGAAGATAAGGATGTCAAGATGAGCTCCTCCTGGATTATCTAGGTGGGCCCTAACCCAGTGACAGATGTACTTATAAGAGAAGACAGGGAGAAGGCCACGTAAAGATGGAGGCAGAGATTGGAGTGATGGGGCCAGAAGCCCAGGCAGAACTCAGGCTGCAGAAGCTGGAAGAGCAAGGAAGAACTGATCCTCTGCCAGAGCCTTTGAGGGAGCAAAGCCCTGGTGTCACCTCCATTTCAGGTGTCTGGCCTCCAGAATTGAGAGAAGATATACTTCTGGTGTTTTTAGCAACCCAATTTGTGGTCATTTGTTACAGTAGCCCCAGGAAACTAACCCAGCTGCGATGGAGAGAGGACTTGGGGAGCCTGGTGGAGGCATGAGGTGCTGAGGAAGGAGACCCAGGCTGGACTGGGTGTGTGGGGTGGGGGTAAGAGGTGGGGACTTCCACATCATCCGGAGATCAAGGCGCCTGGGTAGAAGGGTTTAGGGAGCAGTAGCTGTTGCCTCTCCATATTGCCCCCTGTCTGAAATTGTAGCAATGATCTGAATGTATCAGAATGGCTCAAGTGACTGTCACTAGCTTGGGAGTCCTTTTGGGGTTCTAAGTCCCCTAAAGCCTGATGCGCCATTTCCTGCTTGTGGAAAGCACGAATGAAAAATGGGATGGTAAATACATGAGTTCGATATTCAACATTTATTCAACAAACATTTATTAGGCTCCTAGTGTGCGTAGCGCTGGAAAGGCAAGCAGAAGCTAGATTCCCAATCGATCCCAGGAGGCTGGACGATCCAGACACAAACACCGTTCATGCGTCTATTGGAAAAGGCCCCCTTGGAATTTTGTGCACAGCATTTCCTTGGGGTGTCGGTGGATCGGGGTTTGCAAACACTAGCACCTTTTCCGGTGGCCGCTGCCTTCTCAGACCTCAGACACCGGCGCCTCCACGTCAACTCCCGCAGGCGTCTCTAGCCCAGGGCTTGGCGGGCGCTGCCGGCTGTTCCTGGCCTAAGCCACGTTGGGCCGCCAGCCCGGGGCTACACCTTCTTCGGACGGCGGGGATTTGCAGCTCGGGTGACCGGAGGTGCCCTCCCGCGGGTCTGAAAGTAGCTCCGCGGACTCTCGCTCCGCGGGGAGGAGCCTGCGTCTCCCAGAGGCGGGGCTCGAGGCGTCTAGGGGGTCACCACTCGCTAGCCGCCCGGTGGTGTCGGCCTCTGCGCCTGCGCCTGCGCTTGCGCCTGCGCGCGCGGCCAGGCAGCCTCTGTGGCGCAGGCGCGCGCTCACTCTTGGGCCCGGCCCTTGCCGGGGCGGGGCGGGGCGGAGGAGCGGCGGGGCGGACGAGAACGGGTGGAACGGCGTCCCGCCGCGAGCACCCTCCGGCTTTTGCCGCGTCTACGCGCCCGGGCCCCCTCTTCCTTCCGCCCGGGGCCCGTCGGGGCTCATGGAATCCTGGAGGGCGGCGGAGGGGTTCCGCAGCGCGGGGCCCCGAGGGGCAGCCGGCGCCCGAACCAGAGTGCACTTCCGAGTGGCGAGGTTCGATCATTGGAGGCAGGTAAGCGCCGGGCAGGCCGGGGCAGGCGGGCGCCACGGGCCCGTTTCGCGGAGCGGGCGCGGCTGCCCGGGCCCGGCTTCCGGAGTGCTCCACCTTACAGAGGCCGGGAAGCCCGGCTCGGGGCTGAGGACCTCCGCCTTTGCGCCGCGCCCGGTGTGCTGAGCAGTGAGCCGCGATGTGTCCCCATTGCGTGAACCGGTGTGCAGGCCCTAGGAGAGGACGTGGCCGGGTCGGGCCTCCAGCGAGGCGGGGACCAGCCCGGGCACCTGTAGCTCTGCGCAGTGCGCCACGCCTTCTGCCGCACCCGCGGGCCTGCACTGGCGCTTGGTCTCGCGGAGCATTTTGGAGAAGGCTGTCCGGGGATTCCTGTCACTCCGAGGACCTAGGGTGCATGCAGCTCCTGTTCCGAACCCTGCCAGGATATCCACAATAGTGTTGGGCTCCGCGTTTCCATCCGGCCATCAACAGTGTTTTTTTTTGTTTTTGAGACGGAGTCTCGCTCTGTTGGCCAGGTTGGAGTGCAGTGGCGTGATCTCGGCTCACTGCAACCTCCGTCTCCTGGACTAAAGCAGTTCTCCTTCCTCAGCCTCCGAGTAGCTGGAATTACAGGTATGTGCCACCGCGCCCTGCTAATGTTTGTAGTTTTAGTAGAGATGGGGTTTCACCATGTTGGCCAGGCTGCTCTTGAACTCCTGGCCTCAGGTGATCCACCTGCCTCGGCCTCCCAAAGTGCTGGGATTGCAGGCGTGAGCTACCTCGTCTGGCCCATCAACAGTGTCTTGATAGGAGATACTGTTAGTTGGCGGATAGTTATTTCCTACCTTTACTGCTTGGGGGAGAAGGGTTGGGCAGATGTGCTTTCTACTCAAAGGGGACAGAGAGTCTGAGGAATGCTGCAGGACTGTTCATCCCAGTGATATGTAAATGTACTGTAATTTGCAAGAAGAGTTGCAATGTTATTATTAGGGAAGGATAGCAGTGACACCTCATCTACCATCTGCTCGGAGGGTCCATGTAAATTGGGCTTTGCTCTGTAAAACAAGGCTTGGAAGGTCATGTCAGTAACAGCATCTTATCTGGCATCTCCTGGAATGAGGGGTCCCAGGTAGGAATTGTCTCTATATAACAAGTTTAGACCTTCTGAGGGACTTCTTTATAAAATGTATTGCATAAACCTTTGTTCTTTGTAGGAGGCTAAATATTGATTTCCCAAAGATGTCCCTGTCCTAATCCCTGGAACCTGTGAATGTCATCTTATATAGCAAAAGAGACTTTGAAGATGTGGTTAAAGACCCTAAGACGGGAGATCATCCTAGATTATTTGGATGTAACCATCCTTATAAGGGAAAGGCAGGAGGAGTTACCATCAGAGAAGGCCACATGAGGACAGAAGCAGAGTTAGAAGCTTTGAAGATGGAGGAAGGGGCCAGCAACTAAGGAATGCAGCCCTCCTCTAGAAGATAGAAAAGGCAAGGAAACAGATTTCTCCCATGGAGGCTCCAGAAGGAGCCAGCCCTGCTAAGACGTTGATCTTAGCCTTCTAGGCTTGTTTTGGACTTCTGACCTCCAGGATCAGGAGAGTATAAATGTGTGTTGTTTAAGTGACTGAATTTGTGGTGATTTGCTGCAGTAGCCCTAGGGAACTGATCTACTTAGGCAGAGGACGCTGGCTGTCATTTCATGGTTGATTGTTGGTTGTTCTCCACCTTCCTGTTTTGGCCTAGTGGATGTCATTTAACCTCTTGTGAACCCTGGTTGTTGTGAATTTGTTTTGGTTCTGTGCACCAGGGCAGTGATTTTCTCAGGAGCCATTCAGGAATGGGCTGGGGATGGGCTTTAACCCCCAAGTTAACCCACTGAGTTGTGTTCTGGTGTTTTGAGTTTTGTTAACTTTCAAATTTTTTTTCTTTCTTTTTTTTTTTTTGTAGAGACAGAGTCTCACTCTGTTGCCCAGGCTGATCTCGAATTCCTGGGCTCAAGCAGTCCTCCTGCTGGGATTACAGGCGTGAATCAGCATGCCCAGCCCACTTTTCAACGTGTTAGCGTCCTCCCGCGTGCCTGGCCGTGGCCATAAACATTGCCTTTTCTCTGCAGTGCAAGTGGTTACTCTTGGCAGTCACGCTGCTTGCTTTGCTCACCTCTTCTAACCCGTGAACTAGGAAACCAGTGCCCAGTATAATCTTTCACTGTGACTTCAGGACTTGTGGTGCCCACGAGGCCGTTTCTCTTCTGTCGTCGTAGCTGTGGGTTGGGCGGCCTCTAGCTAGCGGCTTGCTAAGGTGAACCCACACTCAACAGCGTGTGGTCCTTTCCCAAGGTTTTGCAGAAGCTGCTATGCCAGTTGCTAACTGAGCAGTACTTGGAACCCTTGTTTCCCAGAGCGTGGTCTACAGACCCCTGACATGGGCATGACCTGGGGCTTGTCAGAAGTGCAGAATCTCAGAGCTGCAGACCTACAGAAGGGGAAGTCTGCATTTGAACACCGTCCTTAGGGGCTTGGGTCATCCACTGGAGTCTAAGAGCCCAGTGAGAGACCCAGCAGGAGCCACTGGCTCTGCTGGAAGCTCTTAGCCTTGTCCAACAAGGGTTCTTAGCCTTGTCCAAGAAGGGTTGTACCTGCTAGGACCCATTCCAATGGCTTCCCTCACTGGAGCAGTGAGCCAGCGCTGGATTGAAGTCCTCTCTTGCCTGCTTTCTCTCTGCAGGTGTCAAGCTAGGGATGCGGTCCATTCCCATTGCCACTGCTTGCACCATTTACCATAAGTTCTTCTGTGAGACCAACCTGGATGCCTATGACCCTTACCTGATTGCCATGTCTTCCATTTACTTGGCTGGCAAAGTGGAAGAGCAGCACCTGCGGACTCGTGACATCATCAATGTGTCCAACAGGTAATGGCATTTGGATGGGCTCCTGGTGTCCACGCGGTGGGGGGGAAGGGTAGGGAAGGCTCCTACGGGGCCCTGCCCACCAGGTGCCAGCAATGGAGCTTGGAAGGAAGTACCTGGATGGCCTTGAAACAGGGCCAGAAACACTAGCAGCAAACGTGGGAAGGAGCCTGATGTCAGACGCCAGTGGGGTCTGTGAGAGAAAAGCTGGGCCAGATTATGGGGAGCCTGGAAAGCTGGATGGAGGGTAGAGGTGGGGCTTGAGCAGAGGGAGCTTGGAGGGGCATGTCAAAGAAGATTCTGTTGAAGTCTTAGACAGGGATGGCTGCATGCAGAAGAGCTTGCCTGCATCAGGAGGGTGCAGACCCAGCCAGGTGGTGGGTCCCAGTTGCTTAGGGGCCTCGCCCTGCTGTGGGTGTGGGCGTGGGCATAGCACAGCCGGCCCAAGCAGGTGTGTTCCTGCTGGGGCAGGATGCAGGGTCTTCGCCAAGGCAAAGGAAAAACGGTCTGGGAAATATAAAACTGAGAAATGTTCAGTTTTTGGAGTACCTCATTCTCATGAGAGGCTTAAATATCTTTCTTGGATGGCTGGACATGGTGGCTCACGCCTATAATCCCAGCACTTTGGGAGGCCGAGGCGGGTGGATCGCTTGAGTCCAGGAGTTCAAGACCAGCCTGGCCAACATGGTGAAACCTTGTCTCTACCAAAAATACAAAAATTAGCCGGGTGTGGTGGCGCATGCCTGTGGTTCCAGTTGCTCGGGTAGCTGAGGCAGGAGGATCGCTTGAGCCCGGGGGGTCAAGGCTGCAGTGAGCTGTGACTGCACCACTGTACTCTAGCCTGAAAGACAGAGCAAGACCCTGTCTCAAAAAATAAAAAATAAGGCCGGGCGCGGTGGCTCATGCCTGTAATCCCAGCACTTTGGGAGGCCAAGGCGGGCGGATCACGAGGTCAGGAGATCGAGACCATTCTGGCTAATACGGGGAAACCCCGTCTCTACTAAAAATGCAAAAAAGTGGTGGCGGGCGCCTGTAGTCCCAGCTACTCGGGAGGCTGAGGCAGGAGAGTGGCGTGAACCCGGCAGGCGGAGCTTGCAGTGAGCCGAGATCGCGCCACTGCACTCCAGCCTGGGTGACTGAGCGAGACTCCGTTTCAAAGATAAATAAATAAAAAATAAAAATAAGATAAAAAAATACGTTCCCTGGGCCCAGAGCGAGAACCCTGGGCATTGCCACCTCAGGTGATGAAGACTCCCTACTGCCAGGCTGAATATAACAGGAAGCACAACCGACTTGGCATGCTCAAGCTTCCGGTTCCTCTAGAGCCATTGACAACAGCCAGTCTTTGCACTTGACATTTTGCTGAATGATAGCAGACAGCCCATCTGGCTAAAACTAGGACCTGGCTTCTTTCCTGTGTTGGTTACTGTTTTCATTCTGTACACTAGATGTGGAGATGAAGAATTTTGTATAAAACACAAATAAAATGACTCTACATTAATCTGCAGATGGACAATGTAGTTTGCATCTGGACATTGTGTGACTTAAGCAATTTGAGCCATCCAGTGCTCAGGGGAGACTGCACTGGCTACTGAAGCATTGCCATTTCGCTGTGCAGGTACTTTAACCCAAGCGGTGAGCCCCTGGAATTGGACTCCCGCTTCTGGGAGCTCCGGGACAGCATTGTGCAGTGTGAGCTTCTCATGCTGAGAGTTCTGCGCTTCCAGGTCTCCTTCCAGCATCCACACAAGGTACATGCTAGGGAATTGGTGCCTGTTTGGAGAGGCTCAAGCCATGGTCTTTGTTCTTTATCCCAAAAGTGCATCCCATCTCATACTCGAGAGCATAGCACAGAAGGAGAGCAGGGCTGCGGCTGGGAACTGGGTCTCCCCGCTCCGTGTTTGTGGCCGGGTTGGCCGCCTGGCCTCTCCTGTCCCACTCCTGTGGGTTTTCTCAGCCAAATTTCATTTCAGCTTCTGCCTTTCTGCCTGCTCACCTGTGGGCGGGGTCCATGTGGCCCGCTGAAGCTGTGGCAGCTCCTGTGGCCCATATAGATGGTATGCACGCTGGGCCTTGGGGAAGCAGGCTGGTTTCGTGACCAGCCAGAGTCCCCGTCCCCAGGAGATGCTGTGATGCCTTGGAGCATGCATCCAGCTCAGCTGTGCTTAGGAAGCCATTTAGGAACGTGTGAGTCTCAACAGAAGAACCATTTCAAACAGCGAAAGGGAAAAGTAGAACACTAAGGCAGCTGGCACACGATGCTCTGGGCACCGCAGCCCCACACGTGGGCAGCTCAGAAGGCTGGCTGGAGACAGAGATGGTGGAGTTGTGGTTTGGGGCTCTGGGCTGGAGTTTCATTCTTTTTCATCAAAACTCTTACTGAGATTATTGTAGCTTCCCATGCAGTTGTGACATGTACCCTTGGCCCAGTCTCCCCCAAGGGGAACACAGCCAGGATGTCAACATCAGCACAGTCCACTGGCATCCTTACTTCCACGTGTATTCCTGTGTGTATTTTTTTTTGTTCCATTTTATCACGTCTCCGTTCACAGACCTACCACCACAGCCAAGGTGAGAGACAGTTCCAGCTGCACAAGCCCTTCGTGTTGCCTTTATAATCTTGCCTCCAGCCTTCCACACTCCCACCTTAGTATCTGGAAAGCCCTGGTCTGGGATTTCTGCACAGTAGTGTCTTAGTGGGCAGAATGCTTGGTGAGCATCCTGGGGGAAGGTGGGAGATGCCCTGGTGGCTGCAGGGTGGAGCTGTCAAGGTGACAAAGCTTAGAAAAGAGCAGCACTCAGAACTCGGGAGGTGTGTGATCTGTGCCCAGATGGGAAACCAATAGCTTGGTGTGGCTGGGAGCCTGCCAGCCCCTTCCCCTCCTTCCAGTCAAGGCTGGGATGGAAAGTAACCTATGTATCCCTCCTGCATGGTGTGCTGGGGTCACACACACGTGTGTTCCAGACTGTCCAGAGAGCTTGCAGCATCTGTCTTATTGTGTGAGGTTCCGGCAAAATGTCTGTTCTGAGAGCAGGAGCTGGCAGCTGGGCTGGGAGGTCATTTGGATGTTGTGGCTGAGGACAGCATGTGCCCTTGGCAGCAGGCCAGATGCATGGGGAGCGGCACCCTCTGTTCTGCCCATGAAGAGGGTGCTCTCCGGAGCACCAGGCCCCGAGGAATTTCATGGTGGCCAGAGCGGGCCCTGTGGTTGAGAGGGACTGCGGTGGGGGTGGCCCTCATACCTAGAGCTGGGTGTGGAGGATGAGAGTGGGCAGGTGCATCTGGTGAGCTGGTTTCAGGCAGACAGCTCCATGAGTGTGAAGGGCCTAGGCGGTGCGCTGGAAGGCGGGGTGGGAGGGGCAGGAGACGGGGCCAGCAGAAGGCCTTGGGGCTTCTTCCTAAGGGACATGGTAGCCGCTGGACGGTTGGTGCAGGTGCTGATACGATTATGTCAGCATGAGGAGAGCAGCTGGTGGGACCAAAGGCTGATGGATGTGTCTTTGCAGTATCTGCTCCACTACCTGGTTTCCCTCAAGAACTGGCTGAACCGCCACAGCTGGCAGCGGACCCCGGTTGCCGTCACTGCCTGGGCCCTGCTGCGGGACAGCTACCACGGAGGGCTGTGCCTCCGCTTCCAGGCCCAGCACATCGCCGTGGCGGTGCTCTACCTGGCCCTGCAGGTCTACGGAGTTGAAGTGCCCGCTGAAGTCGAGGCTGAGAAGCCGTGGTGGCAGGTGAGGCGGCTACTTGGCATACTGGACGTGCCCCCTTTCCCTCTGGACATCTGTATTGCAGTGCTCACCAAATTCTTTCTGTTAATTATCCATGAAGAAAGATACGGGCTGCTGGGGAGCATGGACGCTTCAGAGCGCCCTGTTGATGGCCTGGGCCAGGCTCTCCCTCAGCACAGTTGCCATTTAGGGATCCCGGATGTCGAACAGGAGTGCTAGCCTCCACCGAGACGTCGCCGGTGTCCCGGGAGGCGGGTTGCCCCAGCGGAGAACCACTTTTACTGAATTGAGTGGGAACTTGAGTGTGGTCACAGGTTACTAAACCTGGCTTCCCATCAGAAACATCTGGGGTGCTTTACGGAGAGGGCTGGGTGACTAGGTAGGTGACAGCTAGCTGGCTAGTTGATAGACACCTAGGTGGATGGGTGAGAGAGCTGATGGGCCAGGTGGCGGGTGACTGATAGGTATTAATAGGTAGATCCTGGAGGGATAGATGGTAGAACTCTGTAGGCCTGCCCATCGCACAGCGTGCCAGGTGGCCGCTGCTGCTCTGCATAGAGACGCCCCTGCCTCTCTTCCCTGGCACGTGTGCCTTGTGGACGACCACAGCACTTGCTGATTTTTGCATGTTTATTGTCTAATCTCGTATCCCCAGTCAGCTGTGAGCCCCTGAGGCCAGGCAGCTCGTCTGCCCCATGCCGCCACATCTCCTGCGCCACCCTGGCACTATAGCACGTGCCCATGTGTCTTTGAACCCATGCCCCCGTGTTCCTAGTCTCGGGCTGGAAGCACCCTGTCCCCGAGGCAGTGTGCAGGTGGTGCAGGGCCATCTGTGTGGACAGACAGTATTGCTCCATGCTCGGGCTGCTCAGGGACTTTCAGATAGCATGGCTGCCTTGTGCTCAGGGTTGGACTCTGGTGAGGGCAGACACCCTCTGGGGACATCTGGTGGGTGTGGCCCTGGCCCTGGGCTGCCTGGCTATTCTGCATCTCTCTTCCTTTCTGCTCTGTCTTCTGCGCTTGCTCATAAACCTCACCTTGTGTGCTGGTACCACCTGCGTCCCATGCTTAACCCCTCCCCGAGGAGTGCGAGCCCAGGTGAACCTGCACAGCCAGGAAGCAGCTCCACCAGCAAGTTGTTTGCTGGCGGCCCAGCTCACCCAGTTGTTGTTTAGACTGCGAAGAAGTTACCCTTTGTGGGGTGGCGAGCTTATGTTCACCCAGCTCTTCTTAAAGGTTGCTAAACTTGACCTGACCTTTGCTTCCCAGCTTGGGGCTGTGCAACAGAAGCTTCCGGAATCCGGGTGCATCCTATGGGCTGGTGGGGTGCAAGGGCCTGATCCCTCGTGATGAGTGGGGTCCTGGGAGGCCTCACCCACCCGGGTGCTGCGGAGCGCATGGCCTGGCTTTTGAAACCCTTTCTTCCTTGTGTGCTCTCGGCCGTCACTTCTTATAGCGACTCCTGTCACTTGTCTGCCATGGGCTCGGCATGGCAGCTTGATGTGCTTGCCTGGAGAAGCTTGCCTGCACTCTGACTTGCCAGATGAGCAGGGATGGTGGCGGTGTCAGAAATGATGCAGGTCGTCACACAATGCTGCTGAAGCTTCCACGTCCAGAGCCACACTGAGTGCCCTCCATCCCCTCGTTCCTTAGCAGGAGAACCTGCCTCTTTCCAGCCACTGCTGCTCTTTGTCTTATAAACAGATGGACCGCCCACAAAAAGGCAAAGTCCCCAGAGGCCAGCAGTGTCTCCTACTAGGACTCGGGTCTGTGTCCTTTCTGCTGTCAGGTGTCCCAGGACTGTTATATTTAATTGTGGTGACATACACATCACCTAAATTGTACCACATTCAGCATTTTTAAGTGTGCGGCCCAGGGGCAGAAGCACATTCACGGGGCTGTGCAGCCATCACCACCATCCAGCCGCAGAACTTGTTCATCTTCCCAAACTGAAGCTCTGGTCCGTTCAACCCCAACTCCCCACCCCCCAGCCCCTGGCACCCACCCTTCCACTGTCCATCTACAGAGTTCACGGCTCTCATTTGAGGCCCCTCATGGGAGTGGAATCCTACAGTGCGGGCCTTTCTGTGACTGGCTCCTTTTACTGAGCACGATGTTGGAGCCCCTGTCTCAGAATGTCCTTTCTTTTGATGGCTGAATCATATTTCATGGCCTGCATGGACTGTATGATATTAACATATTCATCCATCGATGGACGCAGGCTGCTTCCACGTTTTGGCCCTGCTTTTTTTTTTTTTTTTTTAAGTGACAAGAGTCTCACTCTGTTGCCCAGGCTGGAGTGCAGTGGTGAGATCTCGGCTCACTACAGCCTCCGCCTCATTGGTTCAAGTGATTCTCCTGCCTCAGTCTCCCAAGTAACTGGGATTACAAGTGCCTGCCACCACACCCGGCTAATTTTTGTGTTTTTAGTAGAGACGGGGTTCAAGGAACTCCTGACCTCCAGTGATCCACCCGCCTCGGCCTCCCAAAGTGCTGGGATTGTAAGCATGAGCCACCATGCCCAGCCCCTGAATGCATTTTCATGATTGCTTCTGAGCTTGGGGTCTCCAGGAGCACACAGGTGACGGACCCCAGCAAACAAGTGTGCATTTCTGAAGTATTTGTTTTTCACCCAGAGCCCAGGGTAAGACAGCTATGCTTCCTGAGTCAGGACTTGGAGGGTGTCCAGGTTACCATCTCCTGCCTGAGGTTGTAAGCCACAGAGGAACCTATGGTTCTTCGGGAGCATTCAGCAGGGGTGGACTTAGGTCCAGTTCTTGCCTTGACTTGGCCCAAGGCCTTGATCTTATTGGTACATTGGTTCCCCAGGCAGCAAGCTTGGGCACAGGGTGGCTACAGACGCAGCATCTAACCAAGGTCTTGCTGCTTTGCTTGCTATTTCCCTTATCACTGGGGGTCCCAAAGCGCCCTGGGGCTCAGTGCTGTGCTGGGCTGAAAACCCAGAAAAGCCGTCACGCTCTGAGTTCCGGTTTATTACAAGGAAAGGACACAGGTCACGGTGAGCGAAGGCTCAGGGCGCACAGGACAGGCTCCAGGAGACACCAGGCGTGAGCTTCAGTGGCTCCTTGCCCAGGGGAGTTGTGCAGACAGCACCTGTTTCAGCAACAGTGTGGGACAGTGTGCACGGAGTCATAACTAGGGAAGCTCACCCCAGCCGTGGCGGCCAGGGTTTCCTCAGGGCGTGGATTGCATAGGCACGGAGCGCCTGCGTGGCCAACCCTGGTTACTTGGGCTGCAGCCACCAGAGGTCTAGCTGGGACTCTGGCCCAAGGCCCTCACCATAAATGATGTGGTTAACACAGACCGCCTGGCAGTCCAGTAAACCAAGACGCTTACACGGGGCGGGATTTTCTAGGGGCCTAGAGGTTATTCTCCAGGAGCTGGGCAGAGGCCAGACCTGCCTTTGGAAGGTACAGGGTGTAGACCCCACCCTGTGGCGTGGCCCTGGGCTGCAACCCTCCTGCCATGGGCCCTGAGGATGTCCTTTGCCGTCTTGCGAGTGCTCCTGCATGTGGTGGTCCGGGCTGTGGAGTGGGTCCACATGCTCCCCAGGGGCTGGGTTATGGTGGGCATGGGGTCCGGGTACTTAGTCTGCCTGTGGCTGCACAGGGACTGCCACCCTCTCCTCTTGCCGGTGTCCCCAGAGACCCTAGACCTGAGGGAGTCCCAGACAGGAGGCAGGAGCCTGTGCTCTGGACGCAGCTGTGTTAACAATTCCCTGCATGACCTCGAACAGCTCCCCTCCTGTCTGGGTCAGAGGATCACCAAGGCCTGTTCCATCTGGAATGTCCTCGGCTTTGTGAAGCGTTTCATTGGCCTCAACAAGCTGGAACTGAACTGGCTTTGCAGGAGAGCTACCATCTTCCTGGATAGCCAAGTCCCTGTGCCCCTCCCCTGCCCATGAAATGTGATTCTGTGCTTAGTGACAGGTGCCTTATTTAACACAGAGGGAGTCTAACTGGAGCCTGTTTTCCTTCTTTCTAGGTGTTTAGTGACGACCTTACCAAGCCAATCATTGATAATATTGTGTCTGATCTCATTCAGATTTATACCATGGACACAGAAATCCCCTAAGGCCCTGGCCCAGGCCTGCCCAAAGAGAAGCCCAGGATGGTTGGCTGCCTGGGGACATTGCCAGCATGTCGCCATGACGGCTGGTCCCCAGAGGACTGGCTGGGAGGACTGGTGCTGCTGGAGAAGGACTGGAGAAGGCGATGGCATGCTGCTGCTTTGACAGTCCCTAGCAGTTGCGGTCCAGACGATGATGGGAGCCGCACCTCCAGTGGGCAGGCCGGGAGTGCACTGTGTGAGCTGACCCAAGGCAGCCACATCTGCTTTTGTCCTTTGAGAGGACTCTGACTACCACAGAGGCATGACATCAATGAAAGGAAAACCATGAAATGATGAGACTGGATCCCGAGGGATTTTTTGAAGCCAGATTCATAGCGAGAATGAATACGCAACATGGCTGAAATCTATTTTGTGTAATAAAAGGTGATGCAAGTCAATAGGGACCCTTGGCTTTGCTCTGCAGCGCATGCTGCACATGGGGGTGTGAGGGGCTGCCACAGACTGCTTCCCTCCGAGTGCCCTCAGGTAGAGCGTGTCCCACACACAGCCACCAGGCGGCAGGCCTGGGCTTAGGGAGGATCACTTGTATTCAGAAAAGTGAGACCTGATCAAAAGTAACTAAAAGTAACGTGTTTTTCATAGACTCCCTGCTCAAAAGCCAGTGGGTAAGAAGTAGTCCAGGAGATGCTCTCTGGGTCCCCTTACAGGCTAGACATACGTTCAGCACGTGGCATAGGGCGAGGGACTGGTAGGTTTACACAGGAGGGTGGGCTCCAGCTCCTGCAGGTGTGGGGGCAGGGGTGATGCAGGTCAGGGCAGAGTCTTGCTTGACTTTACAGAGCGACTATGTTCAGTGTCCTCAGGGTGCAGTATCAGAGCACATGTCACAGGCCTCCCTGGTGGGCAGGCTTGCCCCGGCTGACCTGCCCTTCCTTTTGTAGGACTCCCCTGTGGGTTTTGATGATTAACTTCTCCTAAATGTGGGCTCCTGCTTTACCTGGTGTAAGCTTTTTAGACTAATCAGTCAAAGAACCACATTTATTAAGCAGCTACTGTGTGCCCAGTCCTTGCCTATGCTCTGGCAACCTGGTGAAACTCCTTGCTTATGTGGAGGGAGAGATGGGAAACAGAATGTGTAGCATGGTAGTGAAAAGTGCTCAGGGGGAGAGAAGGTGGCCAGGGCTTAGAAGAATTATGGTAAAAATGGCCCTGATGGCTGGGTGTGGTGGCTCATGCCTGTAATCTCAGCGTTTTGGGAGGCCGAGGCGGGCGATCACCTGAGGTCGGGAGGTCATAGACCAGCCTGGCCAACATGGCAAAACCCCGTCTTTACTAAAAATACAAAAATTAGCCAGACGTGGTGGTGGGTGCCTGTAATCTCAGCTACTTGGGAAACTGAGGCAGGAGAATTGCTTGAACCTGGGAGGTGGAGGTTGCAGCGAGCCGAGATCACGCCGCTGCACTCTAGCCTGGGCAACAGACGGAGACTGTATCTTCTTTTTTTAAAAAAGGGAGAAAATATTCACAAACTCTCTGTCTGACAAGGGGTTAATATCCAGAATATATAAGGAATTTAGACAACAGAATAACAACCCAATTTAAAAATGGGCAATAGACCCAAATAGACATTTCTCCAAAGAAGACATACAAATGCCCAACAGGTATATGAAAAAATTGCTCAACGTCAGTAATCAGGGAAATGCAAATGAAAACCATATTGAGGATATCACCTTACTCCAATTAGAATGGCTACTATCAAACTAAAGAAAACATTTGAAAAATAGGCAGGGGATGGTGGCTCAGGCCTGTCATCCCAGCACTTCGGGAAGTGGAAGCGGGAGGATCATTTGAACCCAGGAGTTCAAGACCAGCTTGGGCAACATATGAAGACCTCTTGTCTATTAAAAAAAAAAAAAAATTACGCCAGGCACAATGGCTCATGCCTGTATTCCCAGCACTTTGGGAAGCTGAGGCAGGAGGATGGCTTGAGCCCAGCAGTTCGAGACCGGAAAAGAAAAGAAAAAACATTTTAGCATTCAATATATTTTAACATTCCAACAAACGAAAGAGTGGGTTCTGGAGTTAGACCGCTTGGCTGTGAAGGCTGGTTCCATCACCCGTGTATCTTGGGCTAATTGATCCACCCCTCTTTTCTTTTTCTTTCTTTTGTCTTTTTTCTCTTCTTTTTTATTTTCTCCTTCCTTCCTTCCCTCCCTCCCTCCCCCTC
>NW_016807256.1:597421-674335 GCF_001698545.2 Rhinopithecus bieti
CCTTTCCCCTTTCCCCTTTCCTTTCCTTTCCTTTCCTTCTTTTTTTGAGACAGTATCTCACTCTGTCACTCAGGCTGGAGTGCAGTGGTACGATCTCAGCTCACTGCAACCTCCACCTCTTGGGTTCAAGTGATTCTCCTGCATCAGCCTTCCAAGTAGCTGGGATTACAGGCGTGCACCACCATGCCAGGCTAATTTTTGTATTTTTAGTAGAGAGAGGGTTTCATCATTTTGGCCAGGCTGGTCTCGAGCTCCTGACCTCAAGTGATCCCCCGCCTTGGCCTCCCAAAATTCTGGGATTACAGGCGTGAGCCACTGCACCCGGCCCAATTGGTCTTTTCGCTGGTTTTAGAAGCATGGACTCTGATACTTTGAATGACTTTGAAGCCATTTTTCTCCTCTCTTGGCAGCCTTCCTGGAAAATGCGTCTTCCGATGCTGCCAAGTCGAAAAGGGAAAGAGAAATCCAATGAAGTGAGGGGAGTGTGGTCTTAGCGCCATCGCCAGGGTGGTCACTGGCAAGTCTTGGCCACAGGATTGCCTTCCTGGCTCTTCCGGGCTCAAGCAAGAGTGGGACCATGGAGCATGGGCGTGCACAGGCACAGGTGTTTAGGGATGCAGCGTGTGGATTAAGGGAATGAGTGAAATGGCGGGCTTTCTTCCTGTGGCTTTGGATTAGCAAAGGCGTCTGTGATTGGAACCCTCCTGCACTGCTGATGAGAGTGGAAAATGGCGGTTTCTCAAAAGGTTCAACCTACAGTTCCCATAGGATCCAGTAATTCCACTGCTGGGTATAGGCCCAAAGGAATGGAAGGCAGGGTCTGGAAGGGCAGTTTGCATGCCCATGTTCACTGCAGCATGATCCACAGTAGCTGAAATGTGGAAGCAACCTAAATGTCCATGGATGGCTGATTGCATAAACAAAATGCAGCATATCCAGACAATGGAGTATGATTCCCCTTAAAAAGGAAATTCTGACACATGCTTCGACATGGGTGACCCTTGAGGACATCATGCTAGTCACAGAAGGGCAAATACTGTAGGATTCCACTTCTATGAGGGTATGAGGGGCCTAGAGTGGTCAAATCCATAGAGACAGAAAGTAGAAGGGTGGGTGCCAGGGGCTGGTGGATGGGGAGTTGGGGTTGAACGGGGGCCAGAGCTTCAGTTTGGGAAGATGAACAAGTTCCGCGGCTGGATGGTGGTGATGGCTGCACAGCACCGTGAATGTGCTTGTGATCTGTGTTTTACCACAATAAAAGAAGTGAGGAGTGTGCATGTGTGTCAGGGAGCCTCAAATTCCTGGGCCCAAGGGATCCTCCCGCCTCAGCTTCCCAAAGCGCTGGGATTACAGGCCTGAGCCACTGGGCCATGTACTACAGGCCCTTTCAAGTCAAGGCAGCCATGGCTCCTGCAGCAGCTGGAGCCCCTCCCCACGGGGCCTGACATCCCAGCATTAGTTCCTCTTCTGCTTACACATCCGGCCAGGCTGCTGCACACCCAGGGGAAACCCCCTCCTGCCCATGGCTTCTCCAGCTCTGTTAAAGCGGCGTGAAGGCACCTTTGTTTTGTTCCGCACGTCAATTCACCAAATAATAAATCACACACGTTACCCAGACCAGGATGTAAGGAGCTTTTCATTTTTTTATACACAGAAATTTTGGTCTATAAGTTAGGAAATTCAACTACAGACTTTAAATTATTATGTATCTGTGATCTTTCTCATTAAGTTTTTTTTGTTCATCTTTGTAACAGGCAGATAAAAATGTAAAACATATTTGTGAACTGAACACAGTTGACCAAGCCATTCCAGGTAATATAATGCTTTATAAAGAGGGGCTTCCCAGTGAGAAAGGGCCCCCCGCCTGAAGATTGCAAAAACAAGAGCAAAACATTCCAGGTCATGGTGCCCCGTTTCTGAACTCCACACCACAGCACAAAGGTGACCTCGGGACTAGACGATCGACATTGACATCAGGCAACTTTATACAGCAGCAGTGAGGGTTTGCTTTTAATAGCTATTGGCCATTGGTCCTATCGGTGTGTCTACGACAGAGTGAGAAGAAGCCGGTGATGGCAGCAGCACGCAGCTCATCTGCAATTTCAATGTCTCAAATTCGATTTCTCGTTGAAGAACACAAAGACCCTCAACAAATGGAGCTGCCCTTTTTCTTATTGTCGCCTAAACAAGGACATCAGGGGACAGTTTACAAATGGGTAACATTCTCAATGTGCCCTTTAGAAAAAAGGGATGGCTTTGAGTTATCTGCAGCTGGCATTTTAAAATGGGATTTTCTTTTCTAGCCAAAATTCTTTTGCCCGAGATTTGACTACTCCTGCTGAGGGGTGACATGGCATTAATGGTAATAGTGGGGATGGTGCCTGCTCCTGTTTGGTTTGTGTGGATGCCAGTGGAGGTGTGACAAGCCTCCTGAGGGTGCCAGTCCACATTGGTGGCTTCCATTCCAATCCTCTGTCCCTCAGGTCCCAGCTGTCTCCCAGCGGCTGAGCCCCAGGCCCAACCACCTCCCTGCAAAATGTGACACCTGCAAGTGCAGAAGGCAAGGGTCCCCCATGGCATCACTGTGTGGACCTAGGGGCTTCCTCAGGAGGGTGGCAAAAGTCAGGCCCCTCTTTATCCCCTCTGCTCATTTGGGGGAAACTGAGGCTTGGCCACCAGGTGCCCACACTGCCAGGATAGGCTCCCCTCAGTACCTGGTGCTCAGCCACAAATCCATGCCTTCATGGCTTAAGCTTGGCCTCCGGACACAAAGACTAGGGTGGGAAGAGTGCTTTGGTGATGGCATCTCTGGTGTCACAGCAGACATCGAGGTGGTCTACTGAGGACTCCTCGGCATTTGCCAAAGCAAACAGTGGGAGTCCATCCAGGTGCTGAGGGGACAGGGTCTGAACTGTGGCTGCCTCCCTGTCGTCATTCTCCCACTGCCAGCTCCTCTGGGCTTCTGACGCTCCCTCTCTCTCCATCGGCTTCTTTTGAACTCTTGGCCCTGCCCCCGCCCCCTGGGACCTGTGCTCAGCTGGGGCTGCTCCCTGGACTCTGGGCAGGACCCACAACTCCAAGAGTGCTTCATGCTCTTGAAGTTGGGGGCGTGGCCAGGATGAAGGATGTGGAATTGGAGCAGAAACCAAAGAAAGCTGAAAACGAAACTCCCGTTGCACTAACTGGAGGACTCTTTCTCATCAATGTTTTGTTTTTTTCCTTTTAGATTAAAATTTCAATTGAAAGGGTTTTCTCCTCTCTGGCAGGGGTCTCAGTGCAAATGCTCCAATTATACATGCTCCAGACCTGGAGCGTCCCCTCTCCGCCTTCTTGGGAATCTCAATAGGACCGGGCAGAGGGCAGGAACGAAGGGTGGGGGCAGGGAGATGAGGAACAAAAATGGATTGACCAGAAAGATATTCTTGCAGTCTAGTTCCCTGAAAACAAAACAAAACAAAACAAAAGAACAAAAAACAACAGCAGCAAAAAAAACTCTTGCTACATTCAATAATGAAATTTCCAAATGAAAATGCCTGATAAGAGGAATGCAAATATCATGCCAGTAAATAGTTCCTTATTGAAATATGCATCTGGCCATATGTATGTGCATGTGTACAGATCCACACACATACATGTGCACACATGCACACACATGCACACTGCAGATGTGCCTAGTTTTTGCTGGGGGCGGATTGCTTTGTGGCTGCAGGGCCGCTTGCAGGCGGCTCCCTCAGGTGGCACCCTTCACAGCCCTGCAGAGCACTCAACCTTTTTTTTTTTTTGCATGAATATGCTGACCTGATTGCTCCTTCATGGGTGCAACAAAAGCTCCCAATAAACCCAAAGCAGCCCCCTGCCCACTGCACAGCCCAAAAGCAAACACGCGGTCAAACTGTAGTTCGTTAAAAAAGAAGCATCAATACAAAAAAGGTGGGGAACTCAGCTCTTCACACTTTCTACTTCTTCTCCTTCCTCCTTTGGACGAAGAACCTTCTCCTCCCCCTTTTTGTCCTCCTCTTCCTCCTTTTCCTCCTCCCCGTCCTCGTCTTCCTCAGTCCGGATGAGGAGCCTGTGGCAGGCTGCACCCTTGTTGAATGGATTTGGCTTCTTGCAAATGCCCTGCCAGAAAGGTCTTCAGCCACCTTAGTTGTTCCCCCGTTTTGCAGGTGTGCAGGTCCCTATATGTGTGTATGCGTGCATGTGTGCATGTGACTTCGTGTGAGTCCGAGTGTGTGTGTGCGCATGTGCTGAGACAAGTTCTTGTTAGAGGGATGTCTCCACGCTGTGGAGCGGGCTCCCGGGACTGGAGGAAAACACTGAAGAGGTAGCTGATTTGGTGACATGCGTGGTCAGGTAGATGCCGCTGTCTATGGCATTGTTGTTCTGGTTGGGGGACGGGGGCTGGGGGGCCCGGAGGCGCTCCTCGTTCTCGTCCACGTCCGTGTCGTCGATGAGAGGGATGTTGTGGGTGTAGTCATTGATCAGAAACTCGGGCGTGGCCATGAAGTTGTGAATGGAGGTCTTGGATTCTGGTTTCTCCAGGCCTTCATAGAGCGAGCTACGGAACGCTTTCACCACCCGGATCTGGAGTGGGAGATGGAGGGACAGGGCCCGACGTGGGAGCAGGGAGGGAGAAAAGGAAGGGAAAGGAAAGGAATGGTGGAAGGAAGGTAGGAAAGAAAGAAGGAGACAGTCAGTGGTCAGCTGGTGCTGGTAAGTTCCACCCACATCAATGGCTGGGGGTCATGGCATGAGAAATGTCCACCCATTTGTTGGAGGGCTGCTACGGAATGGGGTGGCTCTGCCTGCCTTTGGAAAGGGTTTTCAGGTGTGGGCCTTGGTCTCGTCAACCGATCTGCATGCAGGAAAAGATGGCAGTGTCTTTCTCTAGGCTGAGCTGGGCAGGTATTCTGGAACTCCAGAGTGCTGCACTAGGCTCGTGGCTGCGACCTCCCAATTCCCTGTCCCGGGGGGACGACTGGCTTCGGTGACCTCCGGGGTCTGCCCAATCTGAATTCCAATTTGGTAGAAAAGAAAGACGATTTGAAAAGGAGAGAATGCTGGTGAGTGGGCTCTCTTCTCGATCTTACCAGAAAGTCCGAAGTACCTGCTAGTATAAGCAAGTTCCCAGCCTATGGGCACTGCCGGCCTTTCTCGCATGGATCTCCCTCCATCCCCCAGCTTCCATGGCTGGAGCCGGGACCTGCCATGCCCAGAGTCTCCCTGCAGCTAACTGCGCTGTCCACCTCTGCATCTTCGTCTTATTTGATTCCTCAGGGCACTCAACACAGATGATCATCCCTCTTTCTGGAAACTTCTCATGGCTTCCTGACATTGCCCCTGCCTGGCCCTCTTCCACCTCACTAGCTGCTCTGGCCCCGTCTCCTCCACTGCCCTCTCTTCTGTCCCTGTGTGCCCCAGAGCTCTGGCTTGGCTCTGTCCCTCCTCCTCTCTGTCCATACCTCTCCGCCCTGGCCACAGTGCTGGGGCCCATCTGGCTATAACCAGGAACTGTGGCCCAGGCCTGTACTCAGAGCTCCAGGCCAGAGAGCCCAGCAGTCCCCAGCTGGAGGTATTTGAGACGAAAACAGCCACACTTTTGATTTGCACCCACTAAAGCCTGTCTCTGCCCAGATGCCCCTGTGGCCTCCTCATAGCCCCCGAGTCCGACTGGGTCTGGTTCAATCTGGTGCCCCTGCTCCTCTGGCCTCACTCCCCCGTCCTCTCTCCCGTCTCCTCCTCCATCTTCCAGTCAGACATTCCGAAACTTGCATCTCCACCGCCCCCCAGGGCTTCGCTCTGTGTTGTTCCCTGGCGGTCCCTCCTCACTGGAGTTAGCAGACCTCAGATGAGCAGAACTCCCTGCAGGAAAGAGCTCCCGCTGTGCCCCAGATTCCCCCAGCACAGTGGCCCTCTGCCCCCAACTGAGCTCATGGCACCTCTGAAGCCCCCTGACCCTCCAGCAGGGCACTGCTCCAAGAATGAGCTCTTCCCTCCTCTGGCTTCTCCACCTTGCCTCACGCACTCAAGTCCTTGCTGCCTCTCTTTGCTCCCTGGCCCCTCAGCCTGGGCTCCTTCCTGCTTCTAGAAGCCAGGAGTTGATGGGGAGACCTCTGCCTGGCCTCGCACAGGCCAGCGTCAGCACAGCCACCAATGGTAGCTGGCCCACCTTGTACTGCCGTCCCTATAGGGGGCAGCAGACAGAGCGCTGAGCTTCCAGGCAGACCCTGGGGTTCATCCAACACCTGTCCACCCCTCCCTATGTGAGCAGGTGGACACATTCGGAGTTCTGAAGCATTTCCAGGGCCAAGGTTCTATTTAGGATTTGGTTTTCTGGATTTAGACAAGGTGTCAGGGCTTACTCAAGGGCTAACCCCAGCTCTCTGCTAGTTTTGGTTAATAAAGTTTTACTGGTTTAAGGGCACAGTTGTGTCACGGCAGCAGAGACCAGGCCTGGAAAGCTAAAAATATTTCCTCTCTGGCTCTGTATAGGAAAAGTTAGCCGCCCCCTAGTTTAGACAATGAATCACCTTTTTTCAGTGACTTTCTTTCAGCCCTGCAGGGGCTCAGCTAGGCAAAGCACAGTGCTCCTGAACAGTTGAAACGATGCCAACCTCATCACCTCTCCAGTGCAAAAAGTGAGCCAGGGCCAGGTTTGGTGGTCCACGGCTGCAATTTCAGCACTTTGGGAGGCTGAGGTGGGCTGATCGCTTGAGACCAGGTGTTCGAGACCAACCTGGGCAATAGGGTGATACTCCCTGTTCCTATTTAAAATAATAATAATAATAAAAGTGAGCCAAAAAACTCCACATTGGAATTTTCTAGCACCCTATCTGAAATCTGGTTAGGATTTTCTCTGGATTCAGCAGATGGTCAGCTATTCTCACTCAGGCCTTTATCTCCAGACTGGTTTCTGAATTAGGGGTAACACAGAAATTGAGAATATTTTAACATTTTTAATGAAAAGAAACAGAATTCACTTTTCGTAGCCAATGCAGATGTTGCCTCATTATTTAGGCCTTTTCTGGTACAGGATTGTGGTATGGAAGCTGCCTGGGACATCGCCTACTCCAGCTGTTGCCCATGCCCGTCAAGTCACAAAAAGGACAGAACGCTGCAGGCCTTGACCCCAGGGCTGTGTGGGGTGAGTACACCAGGTGACCTTGGCCACACCCTTCTCCTCGCTGAGCTGGTGGCCTCATTCAGACCTGGGGCATGTGATCAGGCCAGGCCCCTGCTCAAACCTATGCACAGGTCTCACAGCACCTGGCTCAACTCCAAAGACCTCCACAAAGGGCAGCCAGGCCACGGAGCCAGTCCTTCCTTCCAGGCTGGGTTTCTGCTGCTACTGCTACTCCGGTCCCACCGGCTGCTCCAGCGTGCCCCTCCCGGATGGCATCTGCCTTGTTTGTGGCTTAACACCAGAGCCTAGCCCAGAGCAGCTGCTCAGCAGACACTTGGGGAATGCACAAGTGACTGAGTGAACCACTGCAGGATGGAAGGGCTGCCCCTCAACATTCTGCTGTTCGGGGGTGCTAAGCTTGGCTGGAGTCCTGGTGAGTCTGTTACAGCTGACAGTGAGTCAGCTTTCTCCAGGCTCTATTTTCCCTGCATTCTAATCCTGGGCCATTAAACAATGTTTTGGTGTTGGTCTTAGGGTAGGGTGTTTTCAGCCCACCCAACCCTGAAGGATGCAGTCAATTCCCGGGAGATTGTTTCAATGGAAAGCAGCAAACATTTCTAAGAGAGGCCCATCCCAGAGGGCTGCACTCCTACCTGGGTGCTCGAGGATGCCCTCCTTCCACCAGCCTGGGTTCACTCTGTCCTCATCTCAGGCTCCTGTACCACCTCCTGCTCTACTCCCAACCCAGGACGCGCCCCCCTCTACTGCTCCCAAAGGAATCTCATGGCCCCCAAGGCTGTCAATGCTGTTTATAGACCATCAGGTCACCGTAAATACTGCAGATACCAGCTGCACCACGTCCACCTTTTCCTGGACTGCCAGACTTCTGCCCTGGCTGCCTCCCAGGTGTCCCCCCTTTGACGCCTAAAGGACCTCTCAAATTGCAGGAGGCCCAAGGAGGACTCTTATCAGTGCTCCAGCTGAACTCTGCCCACCAGCAGCCTTCCCAGTGCAGGGCTCTGGCCAAACCTCAGAGGCACTTTGACGCCCTGACCCTATGCACCAGACATCCGCGTGTCCTGTGGTCACTACCCTAACTCAAAAGCATCTTCCACATCTGAGCCTCTCCCCACCTCCATTGCTGCTGCTATGTCCTGCCTGGGGTCCTGGGGTCCCCTTGGGACCGCAACCCCCACCAGCAAAGCCTTCTATCCTTCCTGTCCCTTCTCCAGGTGGAGTTTCGGAGCTCTCTCTGGCTGCCGAGTCAGACTCTTGGTTCCCCATCTGGCTCCAAACCTTCCAGTAGGCGATGGAACTGGCCCGCGTCCTGACTGTGTGGAAATTCATTGAACTGTACCCCAAAAAGCCCATTTCACTGTAGGAGAATTTAAAAAGAAAGGAAAAGAAAGCATTCTTCAGGGAGAGATGCCCCTAGGACGGTCAGGTTGGGCTGGGGGATTCCCCATCTCATCCGGGTGAGGCGCGGTGGCTCCACACTGTGTGTCCCCACCTCCTTGTGTCCTCCTGCTGTCTCCCTCTGCCACACTTCTCCGTTCCCCATCATGGCTGATGGCCCTGAGAGGCCACAGTCCTTTACACCTCACAGTCCCCCAGCGCTGTCCGACACTGCTCCAGCCCCCCTCTTCTTCCATCCCTGACACCCGAGGGCCTTTCCTCTGGGTCTAGGTACTCTCTTCTGGCCCTTGGCCTTCCATTCCATCTGCCGGCTAACAGCCTCTCGGCTCCGGCTCCAGACTTAGGCGTCTAAGCTGGGTCTCAAACTTAGCAGGCCCAACCCCCTGGCCCCAGCCCCGTGGCTCCCTTCAAACGCCATCCAGAACCTGCCCTTCGTCCCCACCCCTCCATGCCCTTAGCATGGCAGCCCAAAAACCAGAGCGTGTCTTGGTCTCCCCGGCTACAAGCCCTCCACTGGCTGTGGCCCTCAGAGCCTGCCCCGGTCTCTCTCACTCTGCCCTCTTTTACCCCTCAGCCTCCAGCACATCCCACCTGGGGGCCTTTGCTCTGGCCACACCCCACAGCGGGAAGGCTCCCCTCACTCTTATCTCCCCCAGCAGCACGGTGCCCACTTCTGCTCCTTCCTTCAAGTGCTCCCTCCATCCGCCTTTCACTGGAAGGTATCTCCCTGGGGCAGGGGTCTGTCTGTCTGGCTCACTGCACCCAGCAGGGGCTCAGTGGACGGGGCTGAATGTCTGGGGCCTACATGGCCTGGCATCAGTCTCCTGTGCTGGCTTTGGCCATCACCATGGCTCTTTGCCCACTTTGCGATGCCCAGCTGGCTGGAGCTGTTTCCGAACGCCCCATGCAGGGGCTCGCCGGAGCCGTGACCCCTGCCCTTTCTGCTGCCTGGCTGGCCTTTCTCCTTCCTCTGAACTTAGCTCAAGTACACATCCTTAGAGAGGCTGTCCCTGGCAGTTTGTTACCAGCTTCCCAGAGGAGACACGCTGGGTGCTGTGGGCTTGGCCCGGGCTCCTGACCTGTGTGGATGAGCAGTTCTGAGCCTTACACAGGGCCGGTGACTCTGCAGACGGACAAGGCCCATCCCTGGCCACACTGAGCCAAAGCAGAAGGGGTGCAGGTATGGAGTGCCATGTGCGATGCCACTGCCAGCCAGCTGGAGTGGAGGTGCCCGCCATGTGCATGGGGACATGGGGAGACATGCCCCTGCTTAGCCTTCAAGTGCTGGAGTTTGCAGTGCAGGACTGGGGAGGAGGATGAGGGTGAAGAAGGGCCGCAGAAGCAGGGAGACAAGCAAAGGATCGAGAAGAGTAGAAAAAGGAAAGGAAAAGAGAACAATCAAAGCAAAGGCTCCTGACCCGCAGTGACAACGGAAACGACAGAAGCTGTGCCTGATACCTTCTCACTCTTCTTTCTAATTCCTCAAGCAGAAACAAGCCCTATCCTGCTGCCTCTGTGCTGGGCACCAGCTGGCCTAGGGGGCTCCATGCTCTCTGCTCAGTCTCAGTCACTACGGTTCACAGAGCTCCGATGCTTCTGGTCGATTTCCTCCCTGCCTATCCATTGCTCAGCACCAACCACCGGTCCAGAACCTTCCACTGGAGGCAGGAACCTGTCAGCTCCCCAGGCATCTGAGCTTTGAATTTAGAGCAGATTCTGAACACAGCAGCCAGGGAGACCCATGGGGAACTTCTCGCCAAGAACTTTAGGGTTTCCAGGCCCAAAACAACCCCACTTTCAAAGCGACAAAGGTGTCCTCAAGAGCCTGTGGCAATGTGAACCATCAGTCAACTCAGGCAATGAGAAGCCAAGCTCAGATAGCCTGAACACTGAGGAGAAGATGACTTCGGTCGCACCTCCCCGTGTGGGGGAAGAGCAAGGGGAAGGCCCCTTTCTCCCCCATGGGGATGTCACATGCTTGAATTAGGAAAAATGAAAATGCAAACTCCACAGCTGGCTCTTTCCCCAAGGAATCGAACCAAAGAACGGAAATGACAGACATGGTTCTGTGTGTGTTGGCAAGCCAGAACTGCTTGCAGCTGGCAAGTTTCATGAAAATTGCCTCCCACCTTGTGTGCACACTCATGCCCAGGACCGTGTGAGCCTAGGCCTGTGCTCCTGACATCAGCACTGAGCAGCTAAACTGACCTGGGTGCGGCGAGTCCCAGGCCTGTTGGGTGCTCGAACTAAAGAGGACCCAGGAGGAAGGCCCAGCTGAGCCCTTGCCTCCGTACTGGCTGAATCCAGGTGTGGGACCTCCAATTAAACTTGGGAGGTCTCTGGCCCTGGCTCCCAGCTTGGGAGTCCACACTCGGAGTGCTTGATGGGGAGGGCCTTGGACCAGGGGTTCCGGGCTGCCCTAGGCTGTGTTCTGGTGTCTACTTTAGGAATTGCCTGGAAGGGCATTCCCCTGTGGTAGGGCCCAGGTTTCCAGGAAAGCCTAGGGCAGGGCAGGGCTCTTGGGGGAGGGCTACTACTGCTTCCAGCATGGAGGCAGGGTGTAGACTGTCAAAGATCTGAGAAAAAAATGCCAATACACCGTTCCCAGAAACCAGGTAGGGAGGCTTGGCTCAAAGCACATGATCTTTCTGAGAATGCAAACTCCAGAAAACAAGACTCCTTCCACCATGGGGCTGTGAGTGTGGTGAGCATGTCGCCCTGGGCCCTGGAAAGGAGTGTCCAGGGAAAGCCTGGGACTCATGTGGCCCGGTTCAGCCCCTTTGACCACACGGTTTTCATGTTGCCAAAGCCAATAAAACCAAGCAACTGCTGTGATCTGTTTCCAGCTAATGATTAACCAGAACTAAATGGCCCCGAGGGACCCCCAGTGGCCACATGGGACCAGACTCATGGCCTGCTGCCCAACCCCTGCCCTTTGCTGGGCCAGGTCAGGTGGCATCTCAGGAACGACTCCAATAGTAAGCATCTCACACAGGCCTGGTGTTGGCGCTGCCGGAAGGATAGACTTTGGATGCGTGGCTGGGGTGTGTCTGTGTGTCCTAGTGGAAAACAGACATAAAAGTCCTCTCGAGTGGCTTTGGGGGGGCTTTCCAAATGATCGCGCACCCTCCTGTCCCTCCTAGGGGCAGACACGTAGCCCCCTGGGCCTGCTACCCTTGGTAGACCTGAGCAACTGAACCAGCTATCCCTGGCCAGCTCTCTAGAATATGGACACCCAATAGGGATAGTGATTCTGTGGCCTCGGTGTGTGGGTGTGTAGTTGAGGCATGGTGCGGGGTAGTCACCAGACTGGGCAGGGGAGGGGCAGTGGAGGCTGCCTGGAGCTGGGGATCAGAAGCTGTGGCCGGCACAGTCTGACAATGCATACAGAGGAGGGACGGGGCCTATGTTGGTACTCCTGAGTCCAGAAGCAGCAAAGGCATGGGAGGTTAGACAGGGTGGGGAGGGCTCAAGTGTGTGAGCACTGAGCCCCAGCGATCCCGAATCTCTAGACCCCTCCTAGTCACCCCCTTGCTACTTCCTGCATTGGCCCCAGGGGCACAGGGTGAGGGGATGTCATGGTACCAACCCCTGGCCCTTCTCCCTGGAGGGCCTGAGGTCCTCATTGGTAAAGGCTTGGGACAAAGGCAGCTCCAGTGCCCAGAAAAGCCCCAGACTCCTGGTGGGCTGAAAGGCAGCCTGGCTTGGAGCAGGCAAAGAGGATGGGAAACTGTGGGTTTGCCTTAGGAAACCATGTGACTTGATGCCCCTGCAGGCCTAGTCGGGGCAGCCCTCTTGTCTAGGGGAGCTCTGTTGCAGCTTTCAGAGCATCTCTCATCCACCAGAAAGTTCCAAGTAGAGGGTGGGCACTGGTGCTAGTCCCCACTCTGCCAGGCCTGGCTGCTTATGGGACCCAGGGCAGGTCCTGGCCCTTGGGGACAACCTCCTTCCCCTGATCTCTAGGATGAGGGTACTGGGCTTGGTGATTGCTTAGGGTCCTTGAAGCGTGGAGTGGGGGTTGGGTTCTGAGTTCTAAACCAATCTGCTGCACTGTGATGATGGCAGGAGGTGGTTCTGGCGGGTGGCTTCCAGAAGTGGGCACGTCCTTGGTGTTGCCAGGTCCCCAGCCAGCATCTTCCTCCACGGCAGAGTCCTTTCTGGGATGCTGATGTTCAGCTGGGATGGGCCTCTTCAGAGGGCCCTGCCACCCACCTTCTGCTGGAGCACATAGTGTGCAAGGGACAGCTGCTCTCCTTCTGGCTATCCGCCACTTAGGGCCCCCATGGAATAGCTCGTGAACAGCAGGAGGGGTGGCGTCTCTCCCACTCTACTTACCCGGCACTGCCAGGCTCCGGAGGTGGGGAGGAGGGGGACAGATGGCCACGGAATGAAGGCAGGAAGGAAGTGCTAGGAGCCAAGGAAGAGAGGAGCAAGAGGCCGCCCCAGGGAGGAAGTGGGAGGAATCCAGAGGGAGAAGAGACAGCAGGCCCCACTGAGGCTGGGCTGGACCTGGAGAGGGACAAGGAGCTGGTCCTGGGGTGGGATGAGGCCAGAGCTGTGGAGAAGGCTCGAGGAACGCGTGGAGCGGGGCCGTGGTGGCTGCCTTCCCCTTAACTCAACAAATGGGCAGATGGACAGACAGACAGGAAGCACAGAGAGAGATGGCAAAGAGACATACGGAGGAAGTCAAGAGGGAGGGAAGCTGAGGCACAGCCATGCCCCTTGTTGCCCCTCAGCTCCCAGGAAGGAAGGTGCTGGGAGGCCACGAACCATTTTTGGCCTTAACTGACTTGGCAGAGCCTCCTGTCGGCCTCTCCGGGTGGAGTGACGGCGAGGCCCCTCTGAGCCCACGTCTAGGGCACTGGAGGCGCCAGCTGTTTTTCAGCCCAACCGCCACAGTGTTGGCCAATATTTGTGACCAGGGTAGGTGGCACCATGATGAGTGTGGAGCAAGCTGGAGGTGTGCATGGCCTGTGGTTTGCAGAAGGAGTGTGTGAGTGTGTGTGTGTGCGCGCGCGTGTGTGTGTGAGCACACGTGCTCTGTTCCCAAGGGGGACAGGATGGCCCTCCTCCCTTCCTTAAAGGACAGAGTGGCCCAAAACGACAGCTTATTCAAGAGGAGGGGTGACCCCCACCAGGGACCTCTCACCAGTTCCTAAAAAAAAAAAAAAAAAAAAAAAAAAGGAAAAGAAAAGAAATCAAGCTGGAAGAGTCTGTGATGGAAAAAGGCGTGGTTAAGTACTCCCATCTGCAGGGGAGTGGCGTGTTCATGTTGGCAGAGGGGAGCGCTTCAGGGGCTTGCTAGAAGGAAAGGAAAGAGGTAGCACAGAACCATCCTGACAAGGGCTCTGGGCCCACGCGTGAAGGTTTACTATTTGGTGTATAAACTGTCTTGAGTTTGTTGGAAAAAGCAGGCTGCCTGGCTGGACCCACTGGGTTCCCTGCATTCTCTCCCATCAGGGCGGTAGGGTCAGCGATAGAGTGGCTTTCCCTTTGTCTTTGTAAAAAGATGTAAGCAATTATGGAAGTTTCTACCTCCTTAGGATAGCCCCCGGGTTCTCTTTAAACTGTGACCAACGTGGTGGGAACTTTTGTGGCAACGTCTTGAAGAAAAGTGGTTTCTCTCAGCTTCTCGGAGGAAGGAGGGAGAGAGTGTGGGTTAAGGATCGGGTTAAGGCCTGATCCTGAGGCTCGTTTGGAAAGAGTGAAGGCGCTTCAGGAACACCTGGCCACGTGCCCGGCCTCTGAGCGCCAGTTCTAGGGACACCTCTAACACCCAGTGGCTTGGGGCAAGGCCTGCAGGGCAGGCGCCACCTGTGCAGTAGTGATTGGCCAGCACTGAGCCCACCTGGGGACAGGCGACAGCAGCATCCTTAGGAAACCACTTTAAGGAGGATGCTGGAAGCGCCGCTCCAGTTCCTGGGTACGCAGGCTGCATTCTTCTGCGGCAAACAGTGTGGGAAAGGCACCCACCACCCCTCCAGCCCCGGAAAGGCGGCCTTGAGCCCGCGTGCTGCCCTGACGCTGCACCACTAAACACTGAGCAAGGCCCCAGCCTGACACCAGACACCCCCAGAAGTGGCCCAAGTTCATGAAGAACCATCGGCAAAGGCAGACAAGTTCAAGAAAAGAGAACCAATGGCACAAGGAGCACTAAACATAAACCCAAAAACCAAACAAAGCAAAGAACGGGAGGTCCGGAAGTGCCATGGGTTGAGTACGTTTCATAAAAGAATATGGCTTTCGAGAGACACCGTCTGGGTGGGAAGGACTGGACAGGGCGGTAAAGAAAGAACAGAAAAGCCACGGTGAGCGGAATGCAAGACTGGAAAAGAGAGAAGGCCGAGCTGGGGAGGCTTATTCTTCCCCAGAGATGCCATTTATGAGAGAAAAGGGAAGTCAAGACTCACTCCCAGCAGCACTGGTGGGATTGGCAGCAGAGAGAATTGCGTGAGTAGGGGTAGAAAGATTGGTTACGTCATGAAGCTGGCTGAGGACCGAAGACCGCCGGCGCACAGCACCCTGAACTGAACCGCTTCTCTTGAAGGTACTCACTACCTCCATCTGTGGGAGAGAAAATGAGATAAAGTTTGGCTTGCACTGTTGTCCAGGCTATCGCGGAGGGGAGGGCTGGGCGAGGATAGGGGCCACCACTGGGCACATAGGGTGACAGCAAAGCCTCACCAGGTCACCCTGCTCACTGGGAGCTGGCAATGTTTGGACAGGGCCCTGACTGAGGCCAGCCTCTGTGCCACCCACCAAGAGAGGGTTTGCTGAGCAGATGCTTAGTGGTCATGAGATTGGGAAGGGAAGGGGGTCACAAGTCAGGGCACACTGCAAACATGTCAGAAATGCCCCTTGCAAGCCACTTGTCAGGAAGTACTTCATAGTTCTCAACCTTTTTTTCCTCCCCAACACACCTGAGGGACATGACAGCCTCCTATTAGAACCCGCCCTGCTTCCTCTAAACCCGGAGGACTTGCGCCCCATGCTCTGTCCCCCTGCCCATCTCCGCCAGCTTCTGTGGCTCATCCGAGTGACTGGGCGGGGGGCGCCCCCTCGAAACCTCAGCAGAAGAATGGACCTAGCGGAGGAGGGGATTCTCCCACCAACTGGCAGCCATGGCTTCGCTTTGTCCCCACTCTTACAGCTTCCTACAACTTGAAGGGGAAGCGAGGCTGGGGAAACTTAGGCCTGCAGGAGGGCCTTAACCCAGTGTCTTTGGATTTCCTGACCTGCCCTTGGCTGGCATGGGGACTCATGTCCATCTTGCTGGAGATGATGTGAAGAGCAAAGCCAGCGTGCGTTATCTGGAGCCCAAACTACCTGCTCCAGCCCGAGCCCTGCAGTGCTATGTGGTGGCCACCAGGTTCACCTGGGTGTCTTGACACGGGCCAGGGCTTCGTGGAAGAAGGCAGCTTGAGTGTTCAGACTCCCCCTGCACCAGCCAAAATGAGGATGTACGCCAGTTCAACCCTTGACACGCTGTGGAAAGGACTCCTCTTTCTTCTCAGCCTGCCCAGTCCCCTTCTGCCCAGCACATCCCACTCACTCGCTTGTCACAAGGGGAACCTCGTGGCACTGGCTGCGACCGTGAGGAACGCATATTGAGTATATCAGCGCACGGAAGGAGGATGGTTGACGTGATGGTGTCGTGGTGGCTTGCAGGGGGATCTCCTGTCTAGATTCAGGAGAGGACTCTTGCTGCGGCAAAAGTGATGAGGGATAGGAAAGATGCCTTTCCTGCCTCGGATTTGCATTGGTCTGGCCTGGCTACAGACGGTGTCCCAGTGGGAGAGCCACATCAGTGACAATACCACAGTCGCCACCACCCCATACCTGGAAGCCCAAGAGCTGAGCCAGGAGCAAGGCCCAGTCGCTAATGAAGCTTCTTTTTGGGTTATTATGGGATGCAAAAAAGACAGACCGAGTCATGAGCGCTTCAAAAAGCTACATGTTCTGGGTTTGAAGGACTCTTTTATTCTGGAATGACACCCTGTCCATCTGGTGCTTTGATATGTTAGCATGGAACCATGGTGCGAGCAGGTTACAAAATCCCTTCACTTAGCAACAGAAAAGCGTGTGCCGGCCTCCAAAATCTGGGGAGCGATTTTGGTGGTTCCCAAAACACAGAAACCTGGGGCCAGCTGCCTAGGAAATGTTTTTCTTGGCTTGGGGCATACGCACAACCTGACGGGCTTCTCCCAAGCTTTACCTCCATTTTTCAAGCAGGTATTTCGAATCAAAGAGAGCAGATGCTCTTACATAGCTGGCTAAAAGAACCGACTGGTTCAGCATTCCTGAGAAACATGGTGAGTTGGATGTGACAAAATCAAAGCGAAAAACCATGGGGGTCAGGAACCCATGGAAGAGTCAGATTGGCTGTGCTGAGGGGAAGGAGTGCACCCTGTTTCCTCATAGGTAAAGCAGGGGACTCACCAGCCCGTGTCTCTGTGAGCACCGACAATTGAAACAGCCTGGAACTCTAAGACTCTAACCGATGGGACCCGCTTCTACTAGCCAGGCTGCAGTGGCCCCCACATACAGAGGACAGGAGACACACAGGTGGTCAGGGTACCACTGACACCACTGATGCTTCAGGTCAGGGCAGGGCTGTTGTCTCAGCTGCTGGAAAAGCTAACGTTGCCTTTGGCTGCAGCGGCAGGAGTGAAGTGGGCCGCCGAGGGGCAAGGTCCTGCTGTCCTCACCCCCAACTCCAGGCTTGGGCAGCTCTGGGCTCTGGGCTCTGGGCTCTGTAGCACAACAGCCCATGTGGGGGCAGCTGGAGGGCTCATAGGCATGGTCTCGTAGAAGGCACAGTTGGGCCTCTAGGAGGGCACTGGGGCAGATGTGAGTGCTGCTTCTAACATTTGATGTGTTTAAGATTTAGCACAGAAATACATTGCAGGGATCGAGAAGAGACTATCTGTGCTGCACCCCTGGCCTGTCCAGGCATTGTGCTTGAGGCATTAGCCCCTGCACACGGGAGGGGAGACACAGGCCATCTGGCGACAAAGCCTGCTCTCCTTCCTCACCAGGGCTCTCTGTGTTCTGACCAGGCCAGGCCATAGGTAACAGTGTTCGGAGTCCAGACCTAAGACATCCTTCCCAGGCTACGCTGTGTTGGGTGCCTAGGATGCCAGCCTCATCTCCCAGTTCTCAGTTGGAGAGGCCCCTTGGACTCCTGGGGGGCTCTTTAAATGTAGAGTTCTTTGGTGCCCCTTGACCTAACTTTGCATGATTGTGGTCTCTGGGGACTCTGTAGCTCTGGAAAGTTTTGCAAGGAGCCCGTGTGAGTGAGAGGAGTCGGAGAGGGCTTTGTAAGCATGAGGGCCTCAGGGGATGCAGCGGGAGTTGGGGAGGTGCAGTGGCACAGGCGGGCAGAGGGCATGATTGGAAAGGCAGCCAGGGGTGCAGGGGTGCAGGAAGGTTGGGGTGACACCGAGAGGCAGGGGCTTGAAGGTCATGGTCAGGAGCGTGGACTTCATCCTTAGGACAATGGAGAGAGGCTCCACCAGTCCCAATGCAGAGGGCGGCGTTGGAGGGGCTGAACTGAGCCAAGGCAAGCAAAGGAGGCTGAGGCCCGGGGAGTGGGGCTGCCCTGAGGCTGGGTCCCTTGAGACTAGGCCCTTGAGACCACTGGGAGGGAATACAGGACCCAGGGCACCGAGAACAGCTTTGTGCAAGTTGCATGGATGATTCCTTGGGACAAGCCCTTGGTGACGTGTGACAGACGTGAAGGGGTGTGGCCTCAGTCCCTGCCTATTTCAGCTTGAGCTGGGGCTGGTGGCTTAGGCGGGCCCTGGCTCTGCAGCGAAGTGTGCAGTGGTGTCCTTACTCTGGCAGGACCTCAGGGAGGAGAATCAGTCGCTCCATGTCAGGGGCATTGCAACTGGGGATCCTGGACAGGGCCTGGAGGGGCAGGGAGTGATGGCTGTGACCTGAGAGACGGTGGCCCAGGCCTTGCAGAAGGAGGTGGAGTGTGAAGCATGCTGGGTGGCCCTCTGGAGGCTGCTGGGGGAGGGGCAGGCCATGAAGGAGAGGCTGCAGGGGCTGCAGTGGGAGAGGGGCCAGGGCGCAGGTGGGGTCCCCATGGGCTCTTTCTTCCTCCCGGGCCAGGATTTTCAGCACTCAAGGGCCACAGCAGGGTGGGGCGAGGGCTGAGCAGGAGGTGGGGGTGCCAGGCGGGTGAGGACAGCAAGTCTCCAGGCAGTGCCCACAGCAGGCAGGAACGATGCAGGGATAGCCCGACCCCAGGAGCCGGAAGGGAGCCTTGTAGACCTAGGCGAGCGCCGTTTCTGGGGAGTGGTGGGCAGAGGCCAGGCTGTAGTGGGATCACAAGAGAGTTCCAGGGAGGGGTGTGGAGACACAGCGAGTCTGGAGCATTCTGGCAAAAATGTTGGCCGGGAGGAGATGGGAACAAGGGAGCAGGGTAGCGCTGGCAAGCGCCTGATACTGGTGGCAATGGTGGCTATCTGACTTCAGAGAGGAACACAGCTAACACCCTTGGTCCTGGCCAGCCCTAACCCTTGGTGATTTGGATGAGCAGAAAGGACCAACTCGGTGGCCAGAGTCCACTTCCCAAATGAAGTCTCCCCATCGCATTTACAGTGTCATCCAGTGAACCTTGAGCTCACTGGTGGCTGTTTGTTTGAAATGGGCCTGTCTTCCCGAGAATGTCACTTGCCTATGACCTGGGGCTGTTCCCGCCAAGTAAAGGGAGCCCCAGCAGTGATGAGGACAGTGCTGGCCTGTGCCTCTGAGAGCCATTAGTCACCCACACACACCTTTAGCTATGGGGGATGCCTGGGCTCTGAAGGAGGTGTCAGGGAGAGGCAACCTCAGTGCCACAGCCATCAGCGGACACACCCCAGAATGGCAAAGGGGACACTGGCAGCTATTTTTGTGACCTTGGCAGCAAGACCAGAGGGTTTCCCTGTGGGTGTTGGGTGCAGACGGCCAGCTCTGGGCTGCTGATGGCCGGCTCGCCTCTACCCTCTCTGGGTGGAAGTGCCAGGGCGAGAGCGAGGCGGGGCTTACCTGTGTCTGAATCCGGTTCAGGCCCCGGAACCAGAGGATCTGGCCCCTGCGGAGCTCCCGCTCGGCGTGGTCGATCTCTTCCTCGCCTTCGGCCAGCTCCTCGTCGGTCATCTCGTCCTTCCCGGGCCCATGCCCAGCTTCCTTCAGGCACTTGAGCTGACTGGTGGGGATGGTGGCAATGACCTGGGAGAGCCACACGGAAGTGGCCGTGAGAGCCGGGCTGAGCAACATCTGCCTGGCGTAAGGTCCCCCTCCAGAGGGAGACGCCGGCCTCCTTCCTCCAAAGGATGTCATTTTTTTTGTGTGTGACTAAGCAAAGGGAGTAAAGCTAGAGCAGCCCCCTGGGAACTGGCAGTCCCTGGAGAACCGGTGTAGTGTTCCCCCGGGGGGCTGAGATGCATTATCAGGAGTACGTGGAACTCTGGGCCTGCCCCTCCTCCATGGAGTTCCATATAGCCAAAGGGCCCGGGGAGTGACCCGAGTGGAGCGCTGTGCAGCAAGGGCTCCTGGGAGGGATCGTTAAGCCCCTGGAACATCCTGCCTGACAGCAGCATGGCTCACTGGGGCTGGGGGCTGGGGACTGTGCCCCATAGTCTACACTAACAGCTGGACCTCCAGAGGGCTGGAGACGGAGGTTAGCCATGTGACCACGGCATGGCTCTGCGAACCACCCCAAGAAAAGCTCTGGACACTGGGGCCCGGGTGAGCTGCCTTGGTTGACAATACTCCCTACATGTCGCTCCACACCGTTGCTGGGAGACACAGGTGCTGTTTGCGCAACTCCCCTGGGAGAGGACAGCTGGAGCTCTGGCCTAGTCTCTCCTAGAGAGGGCATCTCCTGGGGGAAGACCAGCCTAGAGAAGACCTATGCATTGGGGACTAGGGAGGGTGGGACGTGACAAGGAGGGTGACAGCTGGAAAGGGTGACCGGATAAGGAGCCTGGCAGGAGTGAAGAGAGGGCATGGCTTTGCGTATTGCAGGCCACTGGGAAGTGGGGGGAACAGTATAGAAGGGCGCAGGGGAAGCCACAGAAAGGGATGATGGGCATCTGGAGTTCTAGAACAAGATGTCTCGTCTGTCTTGTGTGTCTATGCCAGTGTCTTTGTCGAATGTGGCCAGGAGGGGACTTGAGGACTGGTTCACAGAGATTCCCTTCTATTCATTTTTCACTTAAACATATTTTATCTTTGTAACTGAACAAGGTTAAAAATGAAAAGGACAACCCAGTAGCCCTGAGAGGCCAAGCTACAGGCTGGTACCACGTTCCTGGCGGGGGGACCAGAAGACCAGTGGCCTGGGAGCTTGAAGAGCAAGAAGAGGGCCTGGCACCCCTCTGGGCTGTGGTTAGAGTCCAGGTTTTGGGAAGTGAAGGGACTCCATGGAGCAACCAGGTTCAAGCGTGATTGGGAGGTGGGGTGCAGTAGCAGAGGGAAAGAAGAATTCTGAGAATTCTGAACATGAAACGGAGGAACTGGGAACTGGGTGGGCTGTCCCCAAGGACACTAATGCTGGGGCAGATCACTTGAGGTCAGGAGTTCAAGACTAGCCTGGCCAACATGGCAAAACACATCTCTACAAAAAATACAAAAATTAGCCTGGTGTGCTGACATGTGCCTGTGGTCCCAGCTGCTTGGGAGGCTGAGGTAGGAGGATCACTTGAGCCTGGGAGTTCAAGGCTACAGTGAGCTGTGATCATACCACTGCACTCCACCCTGGGCAACAGAACAAGACCCTATCTCAAAAAAAAAAAAAAAAAAAAAAAAAAAAAAAAAAAAAAGAAACAAAGCCAGAATGCTATGGACTGAACTGTGCTATCCAGTTCATGTGTTGAAGTCCTAGTGCCCAGCGTGGCTGGATTTGGAGTAAGGAAGTGATCAAGGTTAAATGAGGTCACCAAGGTGGGGCCCTGATCCTACTGGATTAATGCTCCTAGGAGAGGAGACACTAGAGACCTTGCTCCCTCTGTCTACCATGTGAGCACAGAGTGAGGAGGCGGCTGTCTGCAAGCAAGGAAGAAGCCCTCACCAGGAACTGGCCCTGCTGGCTCCTTGGCCTCGGATGTCCAGCCTCCGGGACTTTGAGAAAGTAAGTGTCTGTTGTCTAAGGCTCCCAGTCTATGGTATTTTGCTGTGGCAGTCGGAGCGGATGAAGACAGAGATAAGCGGATCCTGAATACCCAGGCTGTTTCTTCCTGATCTAATTGTGGGGTCCTAGACACTTCCCGGTGTGCGACTTCAGCTGCAGCCCACAGAACTCAATGTGGGGCTCTCTGTCCTTTCCATCAGGTCAAAATATTTCCTAATTTCTCTGGAGACTTTCCTTTCACCCCATGGGTTATTGATCAGGGTGCCGTTTGATTGATTTAAAATAAGTGGGGATTTCCCAAACTACCTACCCATTTTGAAGGGACAATTTTTGGCTCTTATCATAGAAAGGGGAGCTGTGGGCAGTTTTCCTGGGCCCTGTCATATCCCAGCCATGTTCCTTTGCATTATTTTGCTGACACCTTCCCTTGTGGCCTGTCCCTGGGTCCTGATGTCTCCCAGGCCTGAGCCCGCAGTGTGCTTCCTGGGGTGTGGACCTCAAGACTCTGAAGCAGGGTTAGGGCAAGTGGGCCCATCCAAGCTGTCTGCAGGGCAGTCTGGAATGAGGGGCAGGGCTGTCACTCACCTGTCCCCAGACCAGCTCCCCAACACCAACAAACAGGCACCAGAGCCACTGTTCCGTGGATAGTGGGGAGCAGCTGAAGGGCTTCCCGCCGAACTGGACAATGACAATCTGCGAAGGGCAAGTGGGAGAGAGGCAGGTCCAGCTGCGGCTCCTGAGCCACCCTTGTTCTCCAGCCCCTTGAAGGCCCAGCCACCCTGGTCGGTTCGCCCAGGTGCACAGGCTGCTCCCTGCGAGAGGACCACAAGGCCGGGGGTGCCATGACAGAGCAGCACGTGGCCTTCACTGCCCCTGGGTGCCAGGCACCTACTGACTCCAGCCTCAGAATCGGGCCCAGCTCCACTGACCATGCTCCTATTTTTAGCAAGACAGGCTGTGACACCCACCCTGTGGGCACGCTGGATATGCCTCATTCTGGAGGACCCTAGAACCTGCTGGGGTCACCTTGCCTTGGCTTCCTGCCTCCTCAGGAGGCATCCAATTCCCAGGGGTGAGCTTTCCAAATGTAAACTGACCCTGTCCTCTGTTGGACTGTCACAGTCCGGCCCACTATCCCTTTGCGCTCATTACCCAAGACCAGGTACCAGACAGCCAGGGAGCACCCCTATGCCCTAGAACTGCTTCAGTGATGCAACCTAGCCAGTCCTGAGCCTACCAGCCCTGCCTCACCTGCTCCTCCCCGAGGGAAGCACAGCAAAGGCTGTGGACTTACTAGACCTCATTTTTTCTACAAATACACTATATTTTAGAACACTTAGCCCCTCCTAGACAGTGGGGCTGACCAGCCTGTCCATAGCACTGTGAGAAGCACAGGTTAGTGTGTCAACATTGGGCACAGAGGGCATCTCCAAAAGAAACTTCTGGAGCTATGGCAGCCTCATGCCAAGGAATTAAGTGCTAGAAATGGGAACGGCAGACCTAGAGGGAGCCAGGGAGGACTCCTTTCAGCATCTGTGAGAAAACTTAGTTCTGATGAAGGCTCACGAAACCCTTCTGGAAGCTAACCCAGGGCAAGGCCAGCCATGTTTGGAAGATGAAGGCCCGCTCCGACATGCAGAGAGGACAGGGGGCTACAAGAAAGCCAGGTGGGCTGGGGCTTCTTCTGGGAGTGGAGGTGGGGAGGCCAGTACTAGGGGTGGACATGAGGCCTTGAAGCCCACCACCTCCACCTTTTGCAAGTGGCAGATGCCAAGAGTAGAGCCGCCCCTCCTACCTGAATCCCGAAAGTGCCCAAAACGATGGTGCAGAAGATGGGGTTGCTGAAGATGCCGTCGAACACGTTCCTCTCGCCATGGATCTTGCGGGCATTGATCTCGTTGAAGAGCTGCATCATGACGAAGGTGTTGAAGATGATGGTGTAGTGCTCTGAGGGTGGCGAGTGCAAGGGCGCATTCCTCCCGCTGTCGATGTCAAAGAAGAGCTCCCCTGGAAAGCAACATTCCCCACTCAGACAGTCACCTCAGCGCATGACTCAGGATCGAGACTGTGGTGTGTAGCTCCCGAGATGGGTCCCTTGTCTCAGGGGATGGCCACTTCCAGCTCACAGCCAAGGCCTAAGGCAGCCACACCTACCCCAGGCTCAACCAACCAGAGTCCTGAGACCCCACTGGGCCAGGGGCCAGACCCTGAGCCTGAGGGCAGGAAGGAAGAGGTTAAGAAGGGATGTTCTTAATGCTGGCTATCCTCAGATGCCCTCCTTCTCTTCCTGTCTCTTGCAAGCCCCCCTCCCTCACAGCTTCCAGCGCGACACCGCAGTCACTCCGCAGGAGCAATCTTCACAGGGTAAATGCGGGCTGTTCTGTTCCTAGGGTTACCGTGGCCACTCTGAGGCTGGGTAGAGGCTGCCTACTCTACACAGCTGTCGGCAGGATGTCAAGACATGAACTGCTTCTCAGCTGCTCAGGGGCCTGGGAGGAGAGGCTGAGAAAGAGCTATAGGCTACCAGCAGGCCTGGCTGCAGGGTTGCTAGCCTGGCCCATCTGCTCCTTCCCCTGTGTGCCGTCCAGTCAAGAACTGCAGCGTCTCACCCCGTACTGGGCCCGGAGACACAAGTGGAGGCACACCAGACAGAATCTGAGCCCGGGGTGGTGGCGACAGTGTCCCGAAGGCCTCCCGTGTGCCCCTGGCCAGCCTACCGACAAACAGTAGGGTGAAGATGATGGCGAGCTGGTACACGGCATGGCCCAGAATGTTCTTCATCATGGTGCGGGAGATGAGGGGCTTGTCACGGCCGTACGGCTTCCGCAGCAGCAGCGACTCCGTGGGTGGCTCTGTCGCCAGGGCCAGAGAGGCAAACGTGTCCATGATCAAGTTCACCCATAACATCTGCACGGCTTTGAGAGGAGAGTCCTACGGAGAGGAGGCAGTCACCTTTCCATGGGCCGCCTGCCCGGGAAGGTTGGGGGTGGAAACCCAGTAGCTCCTGGGGGCTCCTCATGGGGTCCACATCACCAGGATTTCATGCCCATGAAAACAGACATCTCCATCCCTACATTGCCTTTACGCTAGCAGGGCGTTTTCTTTGGGCTGTCATGTGCCCGCCTCCCTTCTCTCACCTGGCAGCAGGTGTGCTCCAAATCCCTCGCAGGAGGTGAAAAACCCCAGACCACAACACAGCCCGACGATGGGGTCTGCCACTGGGGGCAACAGAGTGAGGGCTGCTCTCCTTGTCTCCTGCACCACAGGGGCAGGAGGAGGCAGAAACTCTGAACTGGACCTTCCTTCTCAGCTCCTCTGAGTTGTTGGTTAAAAATCAGCCTCACAGAAGCCAGACACACAAGGCCACGTACTGTCTGATTCCATTCATAGGAAACTTCCAGAACTGACAAATCCATAGAGAGAGAAAGCAGATGAGTGGGTGCCAGGGGCTGGGGTTCGGGGAGTAGAGTGACTGCTCACGGGGTTTGGGTGTCCTTTTGGGGTGGTGATGAGAGTGTTCTGGGAATAGACAGTGGCAATGCTTGCTCGACACTGCGGAGGAATATAAACCTCTGAGTTAGCTACTTTCATAAGGTTCAAATGGTTCTGGTGAAGTTTGTTAGGTGATTTTTATCTCAATTAAAAAAATTTTTTTGAAAAGACCAAGTTGAGCAGCAGGCAATTTAAATCCCTGTCAGCAACAAATAGGTATTTATTTGCCCCCCCTTTTCTAAGGGGGGGCGAAGAAAATCTGGACACTCACCAATGGGGAAAATGGGACTATTGAGAAAGGGTTCCCATGGGATGCACAGCCCACGCAGAAACTCATACACAGATGCTCCTGGCAGCACCATTCACGGGAGCCAAAAAGTGGGAACAAGCTATGTGTCCATCAGGACAGCCATACATAATGTGGCAATCTGTGCCATGGAGTGTTATGAAGTCATGAAAAGGCAGAAAGTCCTGCCCTCTGTGTGTGTGAGCCTGAAAACGCGGTGCTAAGCGAGATGCCAGACACAAGAGGCCACATATGATTTGATCCCACAGGAATTAAGTATTTGGAACAGGCAAATCCATAGACCCAGGAAGCCCGTGAGTGGTTGCTGGGGGCTGGGATGTTTGGGGGAGAAATGGGGAGATGACTGCTCAAGAGCACAGGGTTTCTTTTTAAGATGATGGCAATCTTCTGGAACTAGATAGAGCCAATGGTTGCACAACATGGTGAATGTTCTCAAAATTTGAGTGCTGAATTGTATACTTGAAAATGGTGAATTTTTGGCATGTGAATTTGATGTCAACTAAAATAATCTGCAGCAAAGAAAACAAAACCCTCACTCTCACAATCTGGCCCTCAGGCCTGAGCCCAGGTGTCCTATAGCGGGGGCACGGCAGCCCCCAGTACTCACCTGAGTAATGCAGGCGCCTGTGAAGGCCACGATCACGGCCACCACATTGACCGTCAGTTGAAACTGCAGGAACTTGGAGATGCTGTCATAGACGTTACGGCCCCACATGACGGCCTTGACGATGCTGGTGAAGTTGTCATCCGTCAGGATGATGTCGGAGGCCTCCTTGGCCACGTCGGTCCCTGCGATGCCCTGGGGGGTGACACACACTCACACACACAGAGTGTTTGTGGGGGCCCCTTCCCCAGCCCCCATGATCACCTGGCCTACGTGGGCTGACTCCCTGCCCTCCCCTTCTGAATAACATCCCACCCCGCCCCCCAAAGCCAAAAACAGCATTGTTGTTGTTGTTGTTGTTGCTGTTTTTATGCAACACATTCTAGTACTATGAACACTAAGTTGTCACATGTCACAGTGAGGGGGGCTTTGCTCATAAACACATAAAGCCCAGCTGCCACCACGTGGCCACCAAGCAGTGTGGTCTGTTCTTAGCACTCCAGAGACGCTTGCTGGCTAAGGAGCCATGGGAAATCCTGCATGCGGACACCCTGGGCGGGTGGGTCTTTGCCCATTGCAGGTGCAGCTGCAGCTGTGCCAAGCTGCTCAGCCCTCTCCTCTGCCCCAAGCCTGGCCCTGTGACAGCTGCCACCTCTTGAAGCTTGGGCTGGAGCTCCCTTCTGGGCTACGGGTGCTGGGAAGGACTGGGCTGGGCTCCCAGGGTGGCACTCCTTTTCGGTAGGGCAGGGAGAGGGGCTCGCCAGGTTGCTGTGTTCAGCGGCTGTGTTCAGTGGCTGTGGGGCCACTGTGGGGCTGCAACCTGCCACGCGGGTGACGTCTGCAGGGCCACCCTACTCAGTGGGTGAGCAACAGGAAGGAAGTGCAGAGGAAGAGCACATCTGGGGACTCTGCTCACCTCATCTGGGGATGACAGTCCATTTAGAGAGGACTGGGGGTGGGCAATGCCATCAGTGATGAGCCCCCGCCCCCCATTCTCCTTCCTCTCCACAGTATGTCTGGGGCCCTCTGTCACCTTGGGCATCACAGCAGATGCCTTTAACCATATGTCCCCTGACTGGCCAAGCCCACGCCGGCCCAAGTGGCCAGGATGTAAGAGAAAGACCCTTCAGGCACTCTGTAACCTGCCCCAACACTGGCTCCCACTTCCTGGTGCAAAGCTAATGTCCGTGGGACAGACGCAGGCCCCATCTGCCATGGTGAGTTGGGCTGGCACCAGGTGGCTTACCATGGCGAAGCCCACGTCCGCCTTCTTGAGGGCCGGCCCATCGTTGGTGCCATCCCCTGTCACAGCCACCACCTGTCGCTGCTCGCCAGTGGTGCTGTCGATAATCCCTGCAAGACAAATCAGGGCAGGGCAGGGCTGGAGCCATCTGTCACCACAACCCTGTGTAGCCCAGGGAGCTATGGGGGTAGGTTGGCTGTGAAAACCCTTCAGGATTGCTCCGTCCTGACTGTCCCAGTCATATGTGCTCCCTGTCACCTGGATCATCTCCTATCCCCAAATAAGTAAGCAAGTCTCACTGAGTGACAGGGCCAGGGTGGGAGGGTAGGGATCTGCTTAGGGCCTGGGGACACGACCCTGGGTCCCTGGCTCTAGACCCACTGCTTCTAGAGACTCGCTGTGTGATCTGGAGTGAGTCACTGGCCCTCCCCGAACCCTGGTTCCCTCATGGGCCCCTGCCCTGCTGCTCTGGGCTAATGGGACAAATGGACCCAGCTTCCTAGGCAGGCCCTGGGGACCTGTTTGGGAACCTGGCTTTTGGTGTCAGGAAGCAGACAACCTCAGGTTGGCCACCCCAGGAAAGGGGTGTGGGACCTCGGCTACCTTTGACCAGCGTGTGCTTGTCGGTGGGAGACGACCGGGCCAGCACCCTCAGCTTGGGCCACACCTTGTCCAGCCGCTCCTGTTCTATCTGGGGAGGGGAAGCACAAGGACGCTGCAGAGCTAGGGCGGGCACACAGGGGGCTGGGGGGAGGAGAAGAGGGTCTGGGGTGGCAGACAGCTGGGTGTTACCTCGCCTTTCTCGTTGCGGATCCGCCGGTTGAACTCCTTCCCTTCCAGGCACAGGAAGTCCTCCCCGGGCTGGATGATGCCACATTTGGCTGCGATGGCCCGGGCCGTGTTGATGTTGTCCCCAGTCACCATGCGGACTGTGATGCCAGCACGCTGGCATTTTCGGATAGCTTCAGGGACCTAGAAGAGACAAGAGAGGTGGGTGGGGTCATCGAGGCAAGACGTATTTTGGGTTGAGGCAGTACCCCTTCCTCCATCAGATCTGCAGGCGGCCCAAAGTCCAGCAGAGATGACAGTAAAGCCAAACCATGGGTCCCCATGCAGGGCCCAGAGGAGGCCCAGAGGGTGGCAGGGCTGTCCTGCCCCAGCCAAGCCGCAATGAGCAGGTGCTTGCCTCCTTCACTGTGTCAGGCCCTGGGAGTGCCAGGCCCTGGGGACCAGTGATGACACAGATCTAGGCCCTGATGGCAGAGGCATGGCAGGGAAAAGTCACTGGAAGCTTTACACTGTTCAGGGGCACCATCAGATTCGTGTCTGGAAAGGTCACCTGGGTGACCATAGAAATCACCCAGCTCTGTCAACCTCATTTTCCAGCTGGAAAACAGACACGGGGCTGCTGAGCCAGAGTCAGCCTGGGTTCCAGACAGGCTGGCAGGGGACATAGCTCTAAAGAAGAAGGAGGAGGGGGCCTCGCACCCTCAGCCACCTCGAGGGCTCCCAGGTAGCCAGAAGGGTCCACCATGGCTAGGTGGGCACCTGGACTCCTCTCTCACTTGCCTCTGTAGCTTATTATGACATTGTAAAACAATATAAAACCTAAGACATTTTTCTCAGGAGTTAATCTTTTTCCTAGTGTAGTTTTGCAGGACAACATATCTCTCTCCTCTCCAGGGGAAGCAGAACATAGCTTTGGTTGTGTAGTGCATATTTCCTTTTTCAAACACAGATGCTCCTCAGTTTACGATGGGGTTAGGTCCCGATAAACCCATGATAAGCTGAAAATACCATAAGTCAGAGATGCATCTAATACACCTAAGCTGCTAAACATCATGGCTTAGCTCAGCTCACCTTACACGTGCTCAGAACACTTACGTTAACCTACAGTTGGGCAAAAGCATTGAACACAAAGCCTACTGTGGAACACAGTGCTGATTATCTCATGTAACTCACTGAACACTGCACTGAAAGGGAAAAACAGAATGGTTGTATGGGACTCAAAGTAAAGTTTCTGCTGAATGCGCATCACCTTTGCACCAAGTTAAAAATTTGATAAAAGTTGGGGGCCACCTGCATCATATTAGATTCTGGAGAAAGAGAAAGAGGTTCCCCAGTGCTGAGTGGAAAGCACTGCACGGGGTTGAGAGCAGGAAGTCAGGAGACCGGCCGGGAGGTGGTGGCATTGTGCCAGTGGTGGGGGGACAGGGAGTGGCTCTTCAGGCTCAGAGACAGAGAGACAGGGTCAGGCAGCTGATGCCACTGAGGTGGAGGGGCAAGGGGAGAGGAGAAGAGGAGCCAGGTTCAGAGTTTGGGAACCTGAATGAGGAGGTCAGGCCTAGGCAGTGGGGCTTGTGAGCACTGTCGGGTGAGTGCAGAAGCCTAGGTGTGGCCAAGCCCCCAGGCCTAGGGAGCCTGGGGTGGGTGGAGTAGACACGCAAGAGCGGGAGCCAGGGGTGGGGCAGCCGGGAGAGGCCAGGGGAGGACATTGACCTGGGAGTCCCTGCATGCTGGCAGCCCCTGAGGCCATGGGCAGGGGGGCTGTGATCTTTGTCAGGGAGACAGCTGGGGCCCCACTTCAGGCTGTGGCAGAGTGATCCAATGGTCCCTGCAGCAAATGCCACCAAGTGGCCTCGCTGCCAGCCTCGGGGACACTTTCTACTCTCTGAGGATCTTGGGGTGCTGGATAACAAGATCATGAGCCACAGGAAGACAATTCTCCTTTGAGCCAGTGAATGCCTGTCCCTGAAACGTCTGGAAGCCACCCCTCTGCTGCCACCAAGTGGCCATGACGAGCCTGAAAACCAGCAGTTGTGAACCCAGGCCTCCTGCCTCCTCAGGCCCAGTGTGTGTAGCCCGGTTTCTTCCCCATGGCCCCAAAGGGCCAGGCCAGGCTGTCCTTCCTCACCTGCTCAGCCCTGCTCCCTGCCTTCTCCCCAAGGCCCCACAGCACAGCAGCCAGCCAGGTGTCTGGAGAAGTTGCCAGTGCCCTCCGCTGGCCCAGCTCCAGCATCAATACCACCCCCACCACAGGCTTCCTGTGGTCCCCCAGGGCCCAGCCCCGCGGGCCCTCCTCTGGTTGCAGCCGTGCCACATCTCCAAGCACCCTGGCAGGTTTCAGTGAGGCCCTTGTGCCTACTGCCTGTTATTGGCACCCAGGACTTCACTGGGCCCTCTGTGTGTCCTCAGCCACCACCAGGCTGGCCAGTCTTTGTGGGGGTCTGCCCAGCCTCCACAGCCTGGCCCTGTCACTGTAGTCTACCACTTGGACTCTCTCTCAGCCACTCTCAAGCTGGGAAGGAGCTGTCCCTATTCCCCAGGACCCTCTGGCAAGATTCCTTCCTCTGCTCCGTGCTTCATTTGCTCCCTGGTCCAACAGAGGGACTTGATGGCTCCTGAAGGGAAAGGCCTCTAAGCCTGTCCCCAAGTGTGGCCTTGCTTCACCTCACCAGCACCCTCTCCTTCTGCTCTCCCAGGTTCAGCGGGGTCCGGGACTCACGCCACTGCCCACCATTGTGGGGCCCATTGCCCTCGCTGGACTTCTCTCCCCTGTCCTCCGCTACCACCCATTTTCTCCTGGGGCAGGTTTGAGGTGCTCCCTCTCCAGGCGTAGTGACCATGTTCTCCTTGGGGCACAGGGCTGCTCTGTTGACATGACCCCATGGCTGGCGTTTAGAGGCACTGTCTTTGAATCAAGTGTCTTTGCTACGTGAGCCAATACATGAATACCTGTCTCCCAAAGGAGAGCCCAGAAGCTTCTCCTCCCGGGTTGCACCTGCACCCCCAGGGTGGCTCCTACAAATACAAGTTCTCAGGGTGATAGGCAGGATCAAAGTGGCCCTGCTTCTGACAGAGGCGGGTGCCATGCAGAGGCCCTGGGGAGACAGAGGGGTACCCCATACCTTGCACTCTCCCTCCGGGGCCGGCCATCCGCCACACTCTCCAGGGTCTGGGATCTTTCAACAACAAAGTGACTTCCCAGAGTCAAGACTGTGGCATCTGCCACACAGCCCTCAAGGTCTCCCTCGTCTGGACTCCCCTGGTGGCATCATCCATATGGAGATATGCTTCTGGCCTCCCTCTCCCGCCAGGACCTTTGCTGTGAGCTCCCCACAGGACGCCCTGACTGTTGAGTAGCCCCAGCCAAACTCTCAACCAATAAACGCCCACCCTGTCCCCCAAACCTGTGTCCCCTCAGGCTTCAGCACCACCTCCAGTCCATCAGTCCTGGGCGGATCAGATCCCAAATGTCAACGGTTTCTCTGCCACTGCCACCTTCTTACCTGGTAGAAGGTGGAGCCTGAGTTGGGCCCATAGGCCAAGCAGGGGAGGCCTTCCAGCAGGCAAGACAGAGCCTTTGTGTGGGTGCCAGGGCGAGAGCACCCAGGACAGGGCTCAAGTGTACTACGGAGGGACCGCAGCAACTATGTGTGAAGGAAGGCTGCCCCTACCAGTCCGAACAAGCTCGGGCAGAGGGCACAGTTACCAGGGCAGCTCACAGAGAAGGCAGGGGCTACCTCGGGCCGCACGGGGTCCTCAATGCCCACGACAGCTATGCAGGTGAGGTCACCCACGACCTCGTTCTCGTTGTCCCAGTCGGGCTCCTGGCCTGCAGAGAAGTCCCGGTAGGCGATGCAGATGGTGCGGAGGCCATCGCAAGCCATCGGCTCAATGATCTTCCTCACCATGTCGTCCCGGTCCCGAGGCCGAAAGCCTCGGAGTTCGCCATTGCTGTTTAAGATGTTGGTGCACCTAGGCAAGGGGTGGGCAGAGATGAGGTGGAGGTGGGGAGAGAACAACAGGAAACAGCTCTGGTCACACTGGATTGGGGGCTTAGCCAAGGACTGGGGTCCTTATCAGAGAGGAGAGCCCCATGTGAGAACACAGACACACAGGGAGAAGGCTGTGTGACAACAGGCAGAGATTAGAGAGGGGCAGCTGCAAGCCGAGGAATGCAAGGACTGGCGGCCACCACCAGAAGCTGGAGGAGGCAGGATGTGTCCTGCCTGAGATGTTCTGGAGGGGCCTCAGCCCTGCCCACGCCCTGATTTGGACTTCTGGCCTCCAGAACTGGGGGAGAATCCATTTCTGTTGCTTGAAGGCACCAGGACACTCATGCACTGCTGCAGGCTGAGAGACCAGGAGAGAGGGAGGCAGGAGTATGCGGCTCATGGCAGCTCCACCAGAGACTTCATGGGGCAAGGGGGTGGAACATGGGCAAAAACTGAAGTCTGTGGACAATCGCTATAACCACATTCAGGCAGCCACAGCCTCAGTAGAGCACTCATAACTCCAGGAGTTTCTCAAAAGGGACAGGACTAGGAGGATTGAGGTGGGGAGAGGAGGGAGCAAAGGAGCTGAGGGCCACAGAGGTGGGCGTGGTGGAAGAAGCCAGTGGGGCTGTGAGTGCCAGGTGCTGCCACTCAACAGGAGGCTGGTGATGAAGGAAATTATCATAACAGAAGCTGTGCAGACGGAGGGCCTCCTACGGATGTGGATTCACCCACAGAGTCCTCACACCCCTCCCCAGAGATAAGTATTCTGTGATCTCCATGCTGCCGGGGAAGCTGAGGCATGGGAGTAGGGGGAGTAACTTGCTCATGTATGCACAGCCAGCAGAGTGAAGCTGGGCTGGGCCTTTTATCCTCAGTGCCTCAGTGTCCCCCAGTGCCCACCAAAAAAGCAGCACAGAAAGAGGGCTGAGGCCCCCACACCAGCAGGGATGGCTCCAGGGAGGAGGTGGTCCTGGCCCTGGCGGTGAACGCTGCACCTGGCAGAGTTCTCGGGAGAGTGCTGTGGGTCAGGCAGGGTGCACTTGGTGGTCTAGTCCGCTGAACGCAGGAAGGAGGGCTGGGCCTGGGCCTTTGGGGAGCCCTGGGCGTTCTGCAGAGGACCCTGCCCTGAGGGCCCTGGGATGGCAGTCATGAGGAGCCAGGTGCGTGGGGGACAGAGACGCCAAGGCCAAGGGTGTAGAGTGCGGGAAGGCTGAGTGGGAGTGGGGAAGCCAGAGCACTTGGAGGTGACGCTGTGTGCTCTCCCTCACTTTGTTCTAATAGCTTTATTGGGATATAATTCACCCACCACACAGTCCCCCCATTTAAAGTAGATAATTCAATGGTTTTTAGTATAGTCACAGAGTTGCACAACCATCACCAGTCTCCAATTCCAGAAAATTTTCATCATCTCTAAGAAAATTTTCATCATCTCTAAGCAACAACAAGAAAATAGATCAACTGGACGTCATCACAATTTAAAACATTTGTGCATCTAAAGACACTATCAAGAGAGTGAAGACAGGCCACAGAATGGGACAGAATGTGTAGAAATCACATAGCTGATAAGGATCTAGGATCTGGAATACATAAAGAATGTTACAGCCCACCAGTAAAAAGACGAACAACCCAACTCAGCACCAAGCCAAGGGCTGGGACAGACATTTCCCCAAGGAAGACAGGCAAATGGCCACTCAGCACATCAAAAGAGATCAAACCCACCAGGAGATATTGCCTCACACCCACAAGGATGGCCCCCCATCAGCACTGACACACCAGAAAATAAGTGCTGTTGAAGATGGGGAGAAGGTGGAACCCTCCTATGTCACTGGTGGGAATGTGAAATGCTGCTGCCCCTGTGGAAAACAGTTTGGTGGACACCATGAACCAGTCATTCCTCTCCTAGATGTCCACGCAAAAGAATTGAAAACATGGGTTCAAACAAAAACTTGTACATGAATGTTCACAGCAGCGTGACTCGCGACAGCCAAAAGGTGGAAACGACTCACGTACTGGTACACGGATGAATGAATGAATGGACCAACAAAATGTGCTTTACCATACAATGGGCTATTACTCAGCCTTAGAAAGAGTGAAAGTTCAGACTGGGCGCAGTGGCTCATTCCTGTAATCCTAGCACTTAGGGAGGACGGGATGGGTGGATCGCTTGAGCCCAAGACTTCAAGACCACCCTGGGCAAATGATGAGACCCCAGCTCTACAAACAATTTAAAAATTAGCTGGGCGTGGTGGCATGCACATGTAATCTCAGCTACTCGGAACACTGAGGTAAAAGGATGGCTTGAGCAACAAAACAAAACAAAAAAGGAAGGTCCAATACCTGGGTGAAACTGAAAAACTTTACACTAAGGAAAGAAGCCAGACACAAAAGGCCACACACTGTATGAGTCCCTTTATAGGAAATGTCCAGACAGGCGAATCCATCCAGACAGGAAGCACATGAGTGGGTGCCAGGGCTGGGGAGGGGAGTGGGCAGGGCTGCTCCTGGGTCTGGGGTTTCTTTCCAGGGTGATGGAGGTGTTTTGGAACTGGTTAGTGGTGACGGTTGCATGATATTGTGAGTGTACTTAATGCCATTCAACTGGACACTGTAAAGTGGTTGAAATGGTGAATTTTATGTTCGGCCTCTTTTACCACAACAATAGCATCAGAAACTCTGCATATACCCCGGCGCCTCCCTGCTGCTCACTCACTTTTTCAGCAGGATCTCTGAGGCCCCCTTGCTGAAGAGGCGGAAGCCACCGTCGGGCATGCGGATGACTGTGCTCATGGACTTGCGGACCGAGTTGAAGGTGTACACTTTGTAAAGCTTGTCTTCCGGGATCTGCTCGCGCACGGGCTGGAAGTCCCGCTTCAGGTCCAAGATGAAGCCCAGCAGGGCGCACTCTGTCTTATTGCCCACCTGGCGTGGGAGGGCGCCTTCCTTCTCAGGAGGCTGCAAGATGAGGAGCGCTAGCATGGCACGGGGGGCCTGAGACCACCCTCCATGCTGCCCCTGGAGCCCCAGCTCTGCCCCCTTGTGGCCACCATATTGTTAGGGTGTGGCAGGCGGGGAGCAGAGGAAGGTCTGCCTTAGCTACAGCCAGAGCCACCTGTGAGGCCAGGGACGGGCAGGAGGGTAAGCAGCACCCCAGAGACCACTGTGGCTCTGGGCAAAACTTCTCAAGGGGGGGCCCAATGAGCACCTTGCAACAGCTCACCTGGCACCCTGGCCAGGTCCCTCCCCTGCTCCCACCCCCGGCCCTGCCCGCCCGCTCCTGCCCCAGCTCACTAGTATTTTGGTGGTATAGGCACTGTTGATGGAGATGGCATGGACCAGGAGGTCGAGGATCTTAGGGGTCAGGGCGCTGGGGGCCGGAATCTCTTTGTAGTGGGTGTCCCCTAGGTAGGACTGGACCACGGTCATGCGGTTGGTGGTAAGCGTGCCTGTCTTGTCAGAGCAGATGGCTGTGGCATTGCCCATGGTCTCGCAGGCATCCAGGTGGCGCACCAGGTTGTTGTCTTTCATCATTTTCTGCAAAGGGCAAGGGTATGGGCATTTGGCCCAGGTGCTTGTTGGGGTGGGGGAGTGAGAGATATCAACACAAACACCGCGCGACTCTGTTCTGCTCAGTTAGCTCCACGTGTGGCACTAAGAACACTGGGGACCTCGGTCAGCCCTGAGCCAATAGCAAGGCTATAAGGCATCAGAAACCTCATGCAACGGTGGGGGTGGGATGAGCACCCGGGACCTTCCCTGCCCAAGCCCCCTCTCAATTACCCACCAGCCCTGCAGCTCTCCCACCCCACCACCCCACTCCTGGCTCCCTCCACTCCTCCCACTGCCTCCCAGTGTCCCAGGCCCTCTGCTGATTCCACGCCTCCCCACTGCCTCCTGGCCCCTCCGTCCTACTGCCCACATTGTGCAGATGCTGACCCCTGGGTATTCCACTGCCTGCCTGCTTTCTGGCGCATCTCATGCCCAGGGACTTGAGCTGACAGATCAGCAAAGCTGCCCCCTGGGTCCCTGCTCGGCACCTCCTCTCCTCCCTTGAGCCATCCCAAACGTCCCCCAGTTTATACTGCTGCCAAGGTGCCCAGTGACTTCTTACCCCAGTTTCCTAGTCTGTAAACGGTATCAACTGTAAGTTTTATGATTACCTTGACAGAGTAAGCTAAGGAGATGGTGACAGCAAGCGGCAGGCCCTCTGGGACAGCCACGACCAGCACAGTGACACCAATGATGAAGAACTTCACGAAGTATTGCACATAGACTGGTGTGCACTCTGCCAGCCATGTCCGGCCTTCCAAAACAAACGTCTCGATCACAAAGTAGAGGACCAGGATGATGACGGTGATGGCAGACATCACCAGCCCTGCCACAGAGGAGGGAGGAGAGGAAAGGGGTTGCCGCGGGTGAGGGAAGGAGGGGACAGGAAGAGAGAAGAGGAGGTATGGGCATGGTCTTGGAGGCATTTGTGAAGGCCTTGTAGATTTGCATTGCGTTTCAGGATAAACAGCCCGGGCTTGGCTCAGCAGGTGAGCTGGGGCCTGTTTGCAAGGGGGTTCTGCGTGGCCTCTTCTGGAGTCCTGCTGGGGTTGGGGAGTGGACTTTGTGGCCTGATGGCAAAAGAGGCACCGCTGGGGAGGACTAGCAAGCGTCTATCCTGCACTACCGCTGGGGAGGACTAGCAAGCGTCTATCCTGCACTGCCCCCAGCTGCTTTTTGAGCCTTGGGTAGGGGCACCTCATGGGCAGTGGCTCAGTGTGTGACCTGGGGTGTTCGTCGAGGGTTTGGGATTTATGCTCGCTAGGGAAGGGCTGCAGCAGACCCCGATGGCCACTGCCGGCCCTGGCCTGTGCCCCTGGCTGCCTGGCCCACACTTCACCTGCCACATTCCTTCCCACTTGCTCTGTACAGCCTGGGCTCATCTCCAGGAGCCCAGTGTCCTCCACGCCCAGTCGATGGCCTGGGCCCGCCACCTCTTGCTGTCCCTACCTGCTTTCCCGATCTGCACCGCTAGCTTTGTGAGCTTCCCCTGAAGGACAGACTTCTCCTTCTTGGGTGCGTTGGCTTTCTTCTTCTCCCGCTCCTCCATCTCCCCACCCTCTGCGCTCTTCAGGGGCTGCATCTCCATGGCCACTGCACCATCCTGCTTCTTAGCTGCACACAGAGGAACCCCATGGCCAAGGTCAGTGCCTGGCTGGGGAGAAGGGGTTACAAGGGGCTTTTGTAGGGTAAGACATGCCACACCATAGAGAGGAGACGGGACTCAGTGGAGCTCTCCTATTTCAAGTCTATCAACTTCCCATCTCTTGCCTCCTAAGCCCAAGCCCTCTTGGGGTGGGTGGAGTGGCTCCAGCACTGTTCTGGGTGGGACAGAGATGGTTCTCTCGGGAGAAGGGAGGACAGACACAGCACAAGGAATTTGGGCACACAGACAGGATGACCAGTCCTGGAATGCCCCAAATAATACCTGCGAGCAGAGGCCTCTGGCCCAAGGAATGTTCCAGAACCCTGAGCTGACTCATCTGCCTACTGGTGTCCGAGCCACCTCCTACCTCCCTTAGGGAGGCCCAGGAGCCCCATGCACTCTCCTCCCACCAGCCAGCCCTGCGCCTGTTCAGGCTCCATCTGTCCCTCCAGCACCCTCCCTGTCTCTCCCCTGGAGCAGACGGCTCCTCTCCCTTCTTCTCTGGTGGGTCCTGTGCTCCTCATCCTTGCTGCCCTCGACATGGTGGGGGTGTGTCCCCCACTCTGGCTCCCTCCTCTACCCACTCCTCTGCTTCTGTCACTTCCTCATCTCCCTCCCTGCCAAGTTCTGGTCGCACCCACTCCATGGCCCAGAGTAATCCTGGCCACCCCACCTCCCTCTTGTGCCCCGGGACCGATGCAGCAACCTGGGAGAGCAAGACTCGTCTTTCTCCCTCACTACTCTGGTCCCCGATCCACTGGGGCTCTTGGCACTACCACCATCACCTCTGTCTCCTCCTGCTCCTCCTCACCTGCCAGCCCAAGGCCATTCGCCATGGCTCCTCTTCCGAGTGGCGTCAGGACACAATTGCCCCACCCAGCTGGTCCCCTCTAGCTTTGTGCCCCACCTGCTGCCACCTCCTCGACCCAGGGCTCCAGCCATTGGACTGTCCCCCAGTGCCCTCCCAAACCCAGTTCCACACTGGGCATTGCCTGGGTCATCTCTGCCTGTGACCTTCCTGAGGGTCAGGACCTGCCTTGTCCCCCATGGCCTCCCAGCACCTAGAGCTGGCTGCTGCATTGGCCGATATCTCCTCTCCTCCGTGGGCCACGGCCAGCCTCCTCCCCCGTCCCCCCACCCTGTCTCCTGCTTCCTGCGTCTCACAGCCAGGCGCACGCTGGCCCCAGGGTGTCGGCACCTGCCAGGCGTCTGGGGCTGAGAGGAGAGCCGGGCCTCTGGCCCTCAGCGGACCACTCTGTCTCCCAGGTCCACAGGCTTGGCTGAAAGGAAGCTGGCCTGGGAAACACTGACTGGGACCCAGAGCTTCAGGCGAGTCAGCCCTTCTGGGCCTCAGTTTTCTCATCTGGCCAGAGTGGACTCGGGGCGCCCACTCATGCTGGGCTAAGGTCTCCTCTACGTGGCTGGGCTGAGCTGCCAGCAGTGTCCGTGGCCAGGATGCCCTGTGCAGCCCCAGGGGTGTGCTCTCTCCTCCCCCTCTGCACCGGGACGGGACTGTGCAGCCCACTCACCTGGTCTCCAAGTGCTGCTCCTGCCACTGAGGCAGGTCACCCTCCCCCCACACTGTGCCCTCCACCAGCCCCACCCCCAGGGCTCCAAGCTAGTGGTACCCAAGCAGCGGCGCCCGTTACCTTTGGTCTGGCTACTCTCCATGGCCCCATCCTGCTGCTTGCCTACAATGGAAGAGGAATGACAGACACGAAGGCTTCAGGACACCGTGTGGCACATACATGCACATGCACAGCACAGCCTGGGGGCCGCGTGGCAGAGGGGTGGGGAGGAGGGGCCTGATTTTGGTGACCCTAAGCACTGCCCACCGCAGCACCTTCTTCATGCCCCGTCCTTTCCAGGCTCACCCCGTCACCACTTCCCAGCACACGGTCACCATGAACACTGGCATTTCTGAGCCAGACCTCTGCCCAGGGCTCCCCCTTGGGCCTTAAGCTCAGCCCTACAGTGAACCCCTAAAGCCAGCCTTGGAAAGTCCCTGGGTCACACATAGCTGGCAGTGGGAGGCTCCTGGAAGCTGGAACCTCCCCAGGTCAGGATGTCTGCTCCTTGCAAACCAGTTCAAGGGGTTCACTTAGATGGCCCCTAACCCCTGGAAGCCAGGCAGACAGCACCCAGCTCTCCTTGCCTAGGGATCGGTTTTCCCTGCAGTCACCTCCAGCAGTTAGCTCAGTGTGTGTGTGTGTGTGTGTGTGTGAGCACTGCAACCTCCACCTCCCAGGTTTAAGCGATCCTCCTGCCTCAGCCTCCCAAGTAGCTGGGACTACAAGCATACACCACCACGCCCAGCTAATTTTTGTATTTTTAATAGAGACGGGGTTTCGCCATGTTGGCCAGGCTGGGCTCGAGCTCCTGACCTCAAGTGATTCACCCGCCTTGACCTCTCAAAGTGTTGGGATTACAGGCGTGAGCCACTGCCCTGGCCCCAGTGTGTGTTTTAAAGGGACAAAGGAATGAGACTCTAGGACTCTGCCGGGCACTTTTAGGTCATTCATTGGTCAACCCAGGGCTACTGCACAGGAGTGCCAGCCTGAGCAACAGCACCCAGCAGCCCTGGAAGGCCAGGCTGGCCCCAAGTGGCCCTATCCAGGGGCTCAGGTGGTGGCACAGCCCCCACTTCTGAGAGCTGCAGTTAGAGGAACTTCCTGGGGGGCCCATCTGCACCAGCCCTAGCTCTGGAATCCAACCAACTAGGGCAGGAGGGGCTTGTGGACAGTCACCCATCCAATGGCTCATGTCACTGGGCATCCAGGGACACAGATGGTGCCGGGTGGCTCCCAGGCAGTTGGGGTTGGGATCTGGGGTCCCCAGGGAGCAGGGAGAGCCCCCCCCCTTCCCTCAGCCAGGGGTGGGGCATTGATCAGGCCTTCTTCGCCCAGGGTTCCTGTGGGCATAGAGGGCCTTCTTGCAGGGAGGGGAGACCCCCATGGACACAAGATGGCAGTGTGATGACCGCACAGCACAGCAGGGGAGACAGCAGAGCCTTGGGGCCGTGGGGGCCTGAAGGAAGCATGGACTCCAGACCCAGCCTGCACACAGGCCCTGGGAGGCCTCTGGAGGAGGGAGGCAGGGGGAGGCCTGGGATGAGTATTGCTGGAAGAGGAGGGCTTTATTGCTGGAAGAGGAGGGCTGGGCCCTGCCGAAGAGGCAGGAGTGGGGGGAAGGTGAGGAGGAGAAGCACACTTGGAGAAAGGTGCTTAGGAGTCAAGGTCAAGAGACAAGAAATAGGGGGTTGGGTGCGGGTAGAAGGCAAGTATCCTAGGCATGTACTGGGCAGGCTGCACCAAACAATGGGGATGGGGCGGGAGAGATGGGGAGGGTGAGCAGGGAGGCCCCTGGTCTTGCTGCTACCCTTTCCCCAACTGGTCAGCTGCTGCTCTCCCTCCAGGGCCCCCTCAGGGTTCCCTTCCTCCAGGAAGCCCTCTAGCTCTTACTCCCAAGTAGCACAGCCTGAGGGTGCTAGAGAGGAGGGGCGGGTGGGGCCTGGGAGAGGCTGAGTGGTCTTGTCAATTTCAAAAAAAAAAAAAAAAAAAAAGAGAGGCCTGGAACAGTTAGGGAGGACACTCTCATTTAAGGTACAGAGAGAAGGTGAGCAGCTTGGGAAGGGTGGCCGGAGACTCCAGAGGAGCGTGGGTTCCTATGGACGATGGGAGAGGGCCATGTGTGCAAGGTATGAGAAAGCAGCCCAGGCAGGGGCAGCTGGGCTTCACAGGACAGAGGCCTAGGGACTCCAGCCCAGCCCAGATGAGGCCCAGGGCCGCCCATCTGCCTGTGCACCCCCAGGGCACTCACTGGGGTGACACTGCACTGAGCCCTACAGGACTTGGTGCCACAAAGAAGAGCCGGTACAGGGAGACACAGGCCCAGGCTGCCAGAAGGCAGGGCTCATGGAAGCTTCCAGGCCACAGAGGGTCATCCAGGTACTCCCTTGCTGCCTCCTGGGGTCAGGGCTGACTTTTCCCCCGGGCCCTGACTGCCTGCCCCACGTCCCCACGCCCCGCGCACTGGCCCCAGGGCCCTGGCTGGAGGTCCCTGGCAGGAAACAGAGCTTTCCCATGCGGGTGCAGCTCCCTACTGTGGTTTGGCTGCAGGAGTGGCCAGAAGGCAAGCCCAGGCCAGACCAAGGCCACCCAGTCAGAAGGGGCTGTGACAGCAATTTGATCTTGTCCATCAGCGCCTCTCTGAATAGTCCTCAGGTTAGAGGGTCTGAGGACTCCACCCACTGCAGGGCCTGGTGGTGACAGCTCCAGCCATACGGCAAGGAATGGGCCTTCCTGGCTCAGGCTTGCCTAGCTTTGTAAGCTCCAGGGCAGGGCCACCACCCACAGGTGGGCGCCCTGCCCTCACCTGTCCCAGCCTCCTCTGACTTCTGACCCCCACCTCCCTGGCTACCTCGTGGCCTCTGTCCCTTTGACCCCATTCCTGCCTAGGTAGGTATGGGATCCCGAAGCCTTTGGGGATGGTGGTCTCAGGGGAACTCCCTGTCCACAGCACTGGAGGGGCTCTTGGCCTGCCGGCCCTCAGGGGGAAAATCCTCAGAAGAGAAGTCTCCAAGGAGAATCAAAAGAGAGGGCCCAGCCTCCCACCCACTTAGGCTGGCTCTCCCTGAGTCCCCAATGGCACCAGCCCGCAAAGAGAGAATGGGCTGCACGGAAGGAGCTCCCACCAGCGCCAGGGACTGGTGGCACTGCTGCGCTACCTTTCTTATCTTTCTTCTCTTCCTCCTCTCCGCCAGCTCCAAGCAGCGTGAAGATGATGCCTGTCTGTGAGTTCACGCCAACGGCGGTCACCACCATTCTTCCAGAACCTTCCATGACATGAGTGCCTGGAACAGCAACACAGAGACTGAGACAGGAATTTGCACCACCCAGTGGGAGACATATTCAATGCCCACAACTTGTCTCCCAGGGTCTCCCGGAAGCAGGGATGCAGCGTCCAGGCCGCTAGAGGCTGTGTCCACCTTAAAACTAGGCTGAAGCCTCCTCCATGGCTTGGAGGGGACCCCGAGGCCCACAGGGCCCACTTAGGGCCTTCAGCCTTCCTGTCCCATTTCACACTACATTTCCAACTGGGCTAAACACTGGGCTACGTTGAAAGCTTCTGGAAAGGGAGCACTACCCCCACTGGATATTGTCGAGGGGCTGGATTTGGGAGAAGCACAGTGCTGTGCTGACCCCCGCAAGCCTCTCTGCTTGGGGCTTCCCATTCAGGACACAAAGCACTCTCCTGGGCCTGGAGGGCCAATTGCCTCGCCCTGTGGCTGGAGCTGCCACGATCAGGCCTCATGGTGGATGGAGTCCTCAGAGTCCCAACCTGATGGTTATGCTGGAAGGCCCTGGTGGACATTATCCTGTCCAGGCCGCCTGCTGGGCTACATGGCTGCTGACGCCCCTTGGTGCCAGGCTGGCCAGGAGGGTGGCCCTCACCTGACAGCAGCATGGGATCTTTGTCGGCTGACTTGCGCACATGGTCAGACTCGCCCGTCAGGGAGCTCTCGTCGATCTTGAGGTCATTGGCCTGGATGAGCACGCCGTCAGCTGGCAGCAAGTCACCTAGAACACCAGGAAGCAGAGGCCTTTCTCCTCACCACCTCCTCCCGGCTGCCCCAGGGGAGGTCCCGTTAGGTGCCGTGGGCTGCCTGGGAAAGGGACTTGGGAGCCTTCCTCCTTCTGGGGAACGAGGACATTTGCATCCTTTGTAGAGGGGAAGCCCTCCACAGAGGCTGTGGGGACAGCTGATTCCTGGGGGGCCTGCTGTGTCTGAAACTCTCCCACTCTGCCCTGCCCGGTGCTCCCCCTCCACCTCCCCCACCTCCGGCCTCCTGCAGGTGACGGCACCCATGCCACCGGGGAGAACCTGTGCTGGGGGTCTCCTCTGGCTTACCCTCCCCAGAAGCAGGAGCCGAGCTTCCTTGACAGGGTAGGTGAAGACCAGGGCACTCACCGTACTTGACCTGGGCAATGTCCCCCACCACCAGCGCAGCCACGGGGACCTGGAGGAGCTGCCCGTTCCGGATGACTGTGAACTTCTGCTCCTGCTCAATTCGGCTCTGCAGGCCTCGAAACTGCTTCTCCTTGCTCCAGTCATTGAAGGCTGTGACCAGCACCACACAGATGACAGACAGCAGGATGGCAGCCCCCTCTATCCAGCCAGCCTCGGCCTCACCCTCATCTTCTGTGCCTCCTGACACATTCCCGCAGGCTGTGCCAAGGACAAAAGGGAAGCAGTGGAGGAGACGTCACCATCCTGTGACCCTCTCTCATCTCAAGCCCCATTCCTCCCCCTCCTTCCAGCCCAGACCCCCGGGCTTTACCTTCACTCTCCTCTCCCGGCGGCGCATAGAACGAGAGGCCCAGAGAGACGATGGCAGCCACCTCCAGGATGATGAGGGTCACGTCCTGCAGGGCCTCCCACACCAGCTGCAGGAAGGTCTTGGGTTGTTTGGGGGGGATGAAGTTCTGCCCGTAGATCTGCCTGCGCTTCTCCAGGTCATTGGTGTTGTCTGCCAGGCCTGCATGGTGCCCGGGAAGCACAGAACGAGAGGATGGGATGGGACGGGCCGGCCTTGTGTGTCCCAGGCCTCCTACGTGGCCCTGCTTGACTGCTCCTCGGGTGGCAGCAGCCCTCTGGGGCCATCTGGCCAGCGCCTGGCTCTGCCTCTAGACAGGAGCCTTTCTGCAGACCGCTGGGGGTGTGCACGTGGGAGTGAGCACGCGGCCCTCTGGCTGCTGTCACGGGGAGTCCCTAGCCATCCTCCTCCTGACACATGGATGACAAAACAGTCCAGGAGGCTCCCGGACCCCAGCAGGTCCCAGGTCCCTGTGCTATCCTGGCCACCTCCACACTACCGCTGAGGGGGCACTGGAAGGCAGGGGACAGGACCCAACAAGGGGGCACAGAGGGGACCCAGCAGGGTATTGCCAGGTACAGCCAAGGGTTGCTAGGAGACAGGACAGAAGAGAACAGCCAACCGTCCCCTGGGAAGGAGAGCAAGTGTCCAGGGCACTTTAGTGGAGGCATGGGGAGGGCCACCAATCAGGGGAGGCAGGGATGGCACCAGATGCCAAAGACTAGGCCAAGGCTCTGTGCCTGTCAGGAAACACCTCTCTCGCTCCTAGCCTATGAATTCCCTGAGCAGACTTGTCACCAACACCCCACTCCCCAGCTCTGTAAGATAGGGCCAGCCGGTCCCAAAGACTGGCAGTGTCACACACCCCAACATGTGAGGATAGGAACAGCCTGCAAAGAGGGTGGGCAGGGCCCGAGGGACTAGGGCATGAGCATGGCCAGTGCCAAGGGATCGGGAGTCTCCAGGGTGCCTGCGGCTGCTGGCAACAGGGAATGGAGGCCTACTTTCCAGAAGTTTCTCAGGGAAGAAGCAGTGGGGAGGGAGCATGAGAGTTAGTGGGAGATGCAAGTTCTTGGATCCAGAGACCCAAAGAGGAAGAATGGTGTCGCGCGAGGAAAGAGAGGCATGGGAGTGGGTTCCCGGTGGGGAACAGGCAGGGAGAAGCCAAACCGGAGTCACGGTGCTGAGGGAGGAGACTGGGCAGTCTTCAAGCCTTTTCTGGGCTGCATGGCCTCGCAGGGGTCAGGGAGACACTGCCCACCCTGGGCTGCTCATCAGCTGCTCTCTGCAGGGCGCAGACAAGGCGACTGAGGCTGGAGGTGGAGAGGGCCCTGTAACCATGAGTCAGAGCTCTGGCCTGTGGCCCAGGTCAGGACAGAACCTACGCTGCCCGACAGGAGCCGGCGAGCACAGGGCCCTCAGGACCCAGCTGCCTTGGTTCTAATATAGCTCCAGTGCCAACTTTGAGCCCTCAGCCAGGGCTCACAGCTTGTCTACATGGCTACTTGAATGACACCCAGAGCCACTCAGAAGCCCCAAATGGACTTTGCCTTCACAATCAGAGCCACTTGTCCCTATCCAATTCTGTCACTTGTCATCCTTGAGGATGCTCACTTCTCAGTCTTCCTTGGCCTGAAGGTACTGGAAGCTTACATGTGTGACTGGCATCCAGGCCTAGACACCCACTCAGTCACCTTCTACCAGGGTAGGCATGTGGCATGACACCATCCTCTGGCCTCACCCTTGGCGCCAGGATTCTCAGCCCGGGCTGATGCGGAGGAGCCCTCCCGGGGGCTCACCCGGCGCCCGGTGCTGTGGCGGCCATGACCAGACCCACACTGACACCTAGTGGACAGAAAGCAGCTTGCAGCTCCCAGCCCTGGGCAGCTGGGCTTACGCCTGCCATCTGCTGCAGGGACGGGATGACCAGAGAGCCCAGGCCCAGCCCATGGGGCACTCACAGTGGGTCTGGGAAGGCACACAAGACTCCCCAGATGACTGGAGAACAGGCGCATGCTAACCTTGGGGCTTCTGAGGAGGGATAGGGGTAGGGGTAACCCTGGCCGCAGTGGAACAGAAGCTGTCGCCTGCAAAGCCACAGCTCATTCGCCCCAGCTAGGTGATGGCCACATGGCCTCCTCCTCACCCAGAAGAGCCGCAGCTGTCCCTGCCTCTCTCCCCCTGGATCAGGTTTCTTCAGGAGCCAAAGGCCTCTTGCTGAGGCCCGAGCCTGCCCCAATTGGGAGCCTGGGGGTAACTCACGACCTCAGTTCCTGGGTGGTGGGGAGGGGGCTGGGGACCAGGGACCCAACTGAGGGGTGTGCACCTCGCTCCGGACTGGGACTGTCTCCTGGAATTATAGGAGCTAAGCCAGGTGGAGACAGTACTAGGGAGTACAAGACCCCCCAAGTGACTTGAGAGCACGCACATGCTAATCGCGGGGCTTCTGGGGAGGGAGAGGGACAGAGGAGGCTCCCCAAACACCTGGGGTATCCACTGCCCTTAGCCTGGAGCCTCCAAGCAAGTCTGCCTCCTGCCTGCCCCACCTCACATGCCCAGTTTGTCCCTGAGAGCAGACGGGACCCCTGGCCCATTCCCCAGGAGCTCCCTCACCCTAATCAGCCTCTCCCTTGGCCTTGATCTGCCCTTGCAGCTGCAGCCTTGCTCGTTTCTCCTTGGCCTACACAGGCAGCTGCCCTCGGCCTGGCCCTGTGGCCTTAGCCTTCCTGTGGGTTCGGGGTCCTGATGGCTGCCCCACCACAGCACCCATTGACAGGGAAGAGGAACACATGCTTCCCCAGCAGGCCCAAGGGCAGTCTAGGTCCAGGGCATGGAGGCAGGGGCTGGCCAGTTGGCATGGACACAGATGGGCTGCCTGCCTGGAGCAGAGGCCAGATGCCATCGGAATTGGATTAGGAGCATATCGTGTCGGCTCCCAGCTAATCCGCCCCTCCTTTCCAGTACTGCCTGTGGAGCCCAGAGGGGGACCGGGTGGGGCCAGGTTCCCGGGCGAACCCAACTCTGAGTTCAGCCTGAGACCCAGGTTTCCTGACAACAGCAGTGTGGTTTCCAGGATGGGTTCTGGAATCCTCTTGGAGTGCTCCCAAGGCAGGGAGGGCAGTGGATTGACGAGTGTGCCGCCAGAAGATAAAATTCCCTTCCCGCAAGGCACCATGCGCCATAAAACACCTGCCCCACGGGGGAGTGCCTGCCTCCTGGGCAGCCCCAAGTCTGCCCACCTTGTCAGGGGATTGGCATGGGGCTTGGGGCACAACGAAGCCAGCTGTCCCCGTGGCTCAGACCCTTGTGTCTGAGGTGGACTGAGGGGCGGGCGGGTCTGAGCACCAGGTCTGGGTGCACGGCTGGGCTAGGGGATGCGGGGAGAGAGTCACCCGCTCCTGACACTGACAGCTCAAGCCCGAGGACCTTGAGGGTTGAAGAGGGGAGGGGCTCCTCTGTTGCTCGTTCTGTGGGCAGCAGATCCAGGCCTGGCCGGCTCCCTGCACTGTGGCCTTGGGGACCCAGGTGCTTGGAAGCCCGTCAGAGGCCAAGCCACCCACCTGTGTGCCTGCCCTTCTCCGTGCCCTGCCTCCACAGGCACGCAAGAGCTCCTGAGCTCCATGGCAGAATCCGGCAGGTTCCCAGGGGCCTTGACATTTTAAATATTTAACAAGGCCTGGCAGACAGGGGGAAGAGCAGACAGCTGAGGCCCATCTGCTTCCTTTGATCTGGGAGAGGCCAGAGCCCTTGTGGATAAATGGCCCTCCACCCAGCCTCCTCGGGGGCTGGGCAAGGAGGAGGGAAGGCAAGAGATGCTCGGGAGTGGAGCCAAAGACATCGGCCCCAGCAGCAGCTGCACCGCGAGGGTGTGTGCGGCGGCGAGGCAGGATGTCACAGGCGCATCAGCTCCAGGGAACAAAGCTAGGGAGACCCAGGCAGACCCCAGAGTTCCTGACCTGGCCTGCAGCCCCCGTCCTCCATCTCCACTCCTCCCTGCAGCCTGAGTGCCACCTGCAGACAGATGGGGCCGAGGCCGGAGCCACAGGAGAACAGTCTCTGGGTTGAGGGTGAGGGCAGAGTGGGAGGCTGGAGGTGCCAAGGAGCCTCGCGGCTGGGAGCAGAGGAGATGGGTGGGCCCAGGCGTTGCCCAGACGGGTAGCAGATCAAATCAGCCCGCACTGGCTGGGGCACAGGCCTGGCACTAGGCTGGGATAGCCCCAGCAGCCCTGCCAGGCATGCAGGGCCAGAGAATACTGTGGCTCCTGGAATCTGGGGCTGGGCCTGGCTCCTGGGGGTCCCCGCTTCATTGCAGACCCCAGCAACCAGGGCTGGGCAGGCCTCACAAAGCCGGGTGGAGCATTGCCTCCCACAGGGACAGTCAGGCCTCCACCCCAGATCTTTCTAGACAGTGCTCACCGGGCTTTCTAGAGCCTCCCTCAGCAGTGAGACCGATACTGCCCTGGGCTGGTGCCTCTTTGGGACAGCCTGTGGCCAGTCAGTGCCACCTCTGATCAGCACTCTGGGCCTCCTGTGCCCCAGCTTCAGCCACCCCTTCCCGCCAGAGCCAAATGGCTCTGTGCCATCCCCAGGCCATCCTCTCTCTTCCCAGGAGTGGCCCTGGTCACCCGCAACTCCGAAGGCTTGCACCCTGCACCCCTTCCTTCTGTTATGATCCCCCTTAACTGAACACAGGGTTGAGCACACCGGGAATCTCCAAATATAGAGATGGGGCTGTCTTCCTCCTCCCCACCCTGCCCTGTTCCTTGGAAGGATTTCTGTTTGGGGCCCATTCCGCCTGTGTGTGCATCCCATGAGGTACCCATCTCCTCCTCCCCAACCTCGCCCTATAGAGCAGAGAACTCCTGATTATGGAGGTGCGGGGACGAGGGGGTCAGGTCACACCCCCTTGAGGACCCAGGTTACCTGGGGCATCTCCTCCTCAAGGGAAATGGCTGAGAGGAGGGGCACAGGTGGCCCTTGACCCTGGCCAGCCCTGGGGGTAATGACACCTTCAGGATGCTCCTCTGAAGGCTGGGAGCAGGACTGGGTGGCACGCAGCCTGAGAGGGACTTACCCTCTGTGGGTGAGGTCTTCAGCCTCCGGCAGAGCCCGCTGACATCCCCGTAGGCCTCATCGATCTTCTGCAGTGCCTCGGCCCCTCGCAGCTCCATGAGGGCACGCAGCTCTGCCAGCGTGCACCCAAAGCCTCCAGCGTGGGGGGCATCCCGCTGCTGCTGGGGCTTGGGGTGGAACTCGATGGAACTATTGGCCATGTCGCCCATGCTGCCTGTCAGGCCTTTCACAAGTACAATCTTGGCTCAGCCACAGCTGGGGACAGGCGGCCACCTACGGTCCCAGTGCCCAGGCAAGGTTTGGCAGTGGTGAGAAAGCTGCTAAGCGTGGACACCTGGGGAGACGGAGGCGAGAAGAAGCCAGGGGAGTGGTTGAGACACAACTGAGATCCCATCTTCCAGAATATTTTCTGCAAATCTTCACTCAGTCTGTGCCATGACCCTCGAAGTGCAAAAATCACCTCCCAGGCTGGGCCAGTGGCCCTCATGCTCTGCCAGGCCCCACAAGCCAGGTCACTCCGGGGTCTTGCCCACCATGGGTGCCCAGAAACTGGAGGGCTTGCCCAGATGGGGAAGGGGAAGTGTCGATGCCTCCTGCCGGGGCCCTGCAGTGGCTAACACTAGCTATAGCTGGAGGCAGAGGCTCTCACTGCCCCCCAAATTCATTCGGGAACCCACGCTGAAGTGAGGGCAGTGTGCTGGGACTGATCGGTGGCTGGTCTTGCCCGTGCCCCACCACCAGTCCTGGGCTTGTCCACTCCGGTTCACTCCCTGCTCTTGCCTGGTTAAGATGCGCCCTGTGCAGCGGGCATGCTGTGAGTCCCTGGTGGTCTTCTGGTGTGGCCTTAGTGGCTCACGGTTTCTGTGGCCCTGAGATTACCTGGGGGGCCAGGGGTGAGGAAAGGAAGAGGCCTGGAGGAAGGGTGGGAGACAGGGGAGGGGAGAGAGGGTCAAGAGGGAAGGGCAAAGAGAGGGAGGGAAAGGGGGATGGAGGGAGGGAGAAGAGGGAGGGGATAGTGTGGCTGAGGAGGAGAGGAGGAGCGGGCACACCGGAGAAAGCCAAAGCAGCCACAGGTCACTGGCGAGTCTGCCAATGTCCCGGCCCACAGCATGGTGCCACCCACTCCCCTCCAGGCCCTTCTTCCCTCCAGGTGACAAAGGAAGGAGCTAAGGTCTCCCCACACTGAAAGCATCCAGGCCACGGCCCTGGCCACACTGCCTTCCCCCTCTGCCAAGCATTGCAAAGTTGTCATCCCTCTCCTTGGCCCCGGGGCAAGGATCCAAGGATCCGCTGGTGCCCAGGCTGCCCCTCCTGCAGCCATTACAGTGTTTGGCGGGGCCCACTGCAGCTCCTCTCTCTCTGCTTCTTCCCAGCCCAAGCTAAGCCTGCCACATCCTCATGGAACTGAAATGGCCTCAGTGTACATGGCCTGGCCTTGACATCAGCCAAGAGCCCTCCTGGCGGCTCAGCAGGGCTCTGACCCCTTGTCTCTGGGGAAGCTCCTGGCTCAGAAGCATCTGTTGGAAACTAGTGGCCCAGAGCCCTGAAGAAAGGGGAGAAAGCCCTCAGGCAGCCAAAGCAGACACGGCCAAGTCCATGGCCTTATTTTCAGGAGAGGCCCTGGTGGATACTTCATGAAACATCCATCCACAGTGACCCACGTTTAAAAAGCATGCACACCTGCGTGTTTCCTCTCACGACACTTTGCACATGAAGCAGCCTTCACTTCTGGAGATGTGGGGACAAAATGATGGCCATGTGACTGTGCCATCCTCTCTCCCCACCTCTCCCTGCCCTGTCTTGCAGTTGGTCACCTGACACATATTTACCGAGCAGCTACTACATGCCTGCCACTGGCTTGATGTGCTGGGACAGGTGCTCAACAAGTCTCAACTAACCCCGTCCCTCTCTAGCTGGGACAGGGAAAACGGCAGGCCCAAGGGCCAAGAGCTGCGGAGTTGCAGCTGGGGCAAAGGTGAGGCAAGGTGCCTGGGGACAGGCCTGGGGGAAAAAGACTGGAAGGAGTGAGAGCCGAGGAGAGGGGCCAGGACAGCAAGCGAAGCTGTCCCGGGTGGGGCGGGCTCCTTCTGGAGGTGCCGTGTGGATGAATTGCCCTTGCTTTTGTGACGCGGGAAACTGAGGCTGGCTTGGGGAAGTGGCAGAGCCAGAGGACAGCTGGGTGTCCCGCTTCTGACCCCTCAAGGCAGCAATGGCAGCTTCGGCTGTCACCTGGACTCCTCATCTTCTCGAGACAGCCTCCCCTCCCCACCCCAGGACCTTTGCTTGGGACGGTGCGCCTGCCAGGGCACCTTCTCCCTGACTCCCTGAGCTCCAGTCACCTCGTGCCTTAACAATCCCACCATCTAGCAACTTGGTGCCACTGTCAGGTTCAGGCTCTGTGCCCCCAGCGGGTGACAGAGTGAATGGCTTAATGGCTTGTGTGGTAGGCTCTTGGGTGGCACACGGCCATGACAGAAATGCTTGTTCCTCAGAGCAGGGGTTCCCCGTGGCATGGTCACTGAGGCCTGGTGGCCCTCCCCTGGCACGTGCTCATCCTTCCTCCTCTGACCAGGGCATACTCAAGGCCAGCTCTGTCCTCCCCAACACGGTCCCTGCCCCTGACGCCACAGCGGTGGCCCAGACAGAACCATAGCAGGTCCTACAGCTGCTCCTGACTGGTGCAGCCATGGCTGTGTCTGAGTGGACCCGCAGTGACTCATGGGGAGGGCAGTGGGCAAGGAGGCAGTCCTCCCCTCTGCCGTGGTCCTGGGGCCAAGTTCCTTCTCCTCGGCTGGCCCTGCTGGCCCTCCCCACCGCAGGATCCCCATCCCTCAAGAAGCAAGCTCCGTGTCCTGTGGACCACCTCATAGGTCTCCCTTTAGTCCAGCAACTCATGACGACCCTGCTGTGAGTCACCACTTTTCCTGGTTCAGGCACCATCGCTCCGGTGAGCCCCTGTTTCAGTCTCCCATCCTCATCAAGCAAAAGGCCAGATTCCTTCTGAGCACCTCCCAGCCCCACTCCCGCCCCAGCCGCACAGCCCTGCCAGCTCTGAGCCCTGACCGCACGCCCTCTGTTCCAGCTCCACCTGCTGACCTCCGATGAATCCTCTTAGTCACAATTCAAGTGGAACATTCTCCAGGAGTCTCTGCCAGTTCCCCAGCCAAAACTGATTGCGCCTGAGTCTATAATCCCACGACCCGTTCCTATTTCACTCTGCTTGGCATTGCAATGATCTGTGAGCATGTCTCCCACGAGCTGGGTCCTAATCTCTTTGAGACATGTGGTATGGAGTCGGCAGGAAGTCTAGCGCGTGGTCAGTCCCGCATGTGGCTGGGGGCCTGGAGGAATGAGTGAATGGGGGCCTGGCCCACAGAGGAGGAGCTTGGAGTCCTGGGAGGCGGAGTCTCCATCCTGGAGGACAGGGTGGGGTCAGAGTGCTCTGCTAACCCTCATTGTCTTCATGAATGCAATAGGCTATAGGGCAGACAGGATCCATCAGTTAAAGTAAGGCCCGTTTAGAGTGACTGTTGGCTGCTGTAGAGACCAAATGGCATATACTCTGCTTTCCTGGGTTCTATATAAGCCTGGGTGATGGCCTCCCTGAGTCCCAATAAAGACAGCAGTCATCGCCGAAATGGCCAAGAACTGAAGTGACTAGGCCTATCAGTTCTGCAGGCCTGACAGAGTTTCCTGCCTGGGCTGGCTGCCGAGAACGGTCTGTAGGCACCAAAAGGGCAGGGAACATACCATTTCTGTGCTCTTTCATCTTTCTGACCTTAACTGGCTTAATTGAAATGAGAACCTCCACAGAGGGGGCCTCGCACCTTCTGGCATTTGCCCCATCCCCGCACAGACTGGCTGGCCTCGTGGTGGGAGACAGCCAGGGAGGTCCCTGGCTGCTGCCTCCAGGGGCTGCTGGAGGGGATGGCCCAAGTCCAGGCCCATTACTCAACCACCTTCTGGACTCTTCCCTCCAGCAGGGCCCAGACACCCTTGCCTCCCCAGTAGGCTCAAACAGAGTGCCTGCTCCCCACCCAATGACTCAAACCCACCCGACCAGAGACCCAGGGGTCCTCTTTCCCCTGTGTTGTCCCTCTCTGGCTTTGGGGGCTCTCCCGGCACCTCCAGCTTAATCCCCTATGGACTTCCTCCAGACCCTGGGCAGCCCAGCATCCTCGAGAAGGCTCGGCACTTTCTAAGTAGGGGGGCACCCCTGCTCCCATGGGGCCCCTCTCAGAACCCCATGGCACACACTGAGTTTTGAGCCCACATCTGCATGCCAGCTCTTGACAGACATGTTTCTTTCATTGCACCCTTGGAAACACACTACAAGGACCAGGAGAACTCTCCCCGCCTTACAGAGGGGGAAACTGAGGCTCAGGAAGGCTCCTGCTCTTGCCCTGGTTCTCCCAGTCCTGCCTTCCATGTGACTTGAGGTGGGTCACGGCCGCCCTTGCTGGGGCACTCTGATGGCACCTCTCAAAGCCTCCCCAGCAGGCCCAGGCTGCACTCCACTTGGCCACCTGCTCCGCCTTTATGGAGGAGAGGACGGATGGAGGGCGAGATCCCACCACCGTCCTCCAGATCTCAGGTGATGCACACATCGGGATTCACCCTGTTCTCTTTCCTGAAAACAGCCCCACTGCACCCCAGCCGAGCACCCCTTCAGTTTCTGGGGTCTGTGTGGACATATATCCCCACAGGGATGGTGGGGCATGTACTGCTAGGAAGTCCCAGCTCCCAAGTCACTCCGTAGTCACCGGACCCTCAGTGATGAGAACATGTGGCCCCTGGGGGTTCAGACCATCTGGATGCCAGAGCCAGGCCCAGGATGCTGTGGCCCCGAAGCAGGAAGGAAGCAGAACTCAGGGGCAAAGGGCAGGAGATGGAGGCCTGGGGCTACCTGGGCACATGCCCTCCACCGTGGGCCCTCCTGGAGGCAGACTGTCTATCACCTGCTCCCTACAGTACAGACCCACCAAGCAAGGGCCTGCCTTTCAGAAGGGCCCATCACTCAGCGACGTGACTCACTACAGGGATTCCTTAAAACAATAGTACCCCATCTCTCTCCACCTCTAGGCTCCTAGAACACAGGCCAGGCCCAGCAGAACCCAGAGAGGAAGAGCAAGCCAAGGCAACAGCGAGAGGCGCGGCCCAGGCCTCACTGATCAGGCCCAGGGTGGGCTCCTGGACCAGCTGGGGAGCAGGTGGGGAGAGGGCATGGAAGGAGGGCGTCCAGTCTGGCAGCCACCCTGCCCTCTCCTGGGCCTGGCATGATCCTAGGCAGGTCGAGATGCTGGTGGCCGGTGTGCACCTGGGAGGCCCTTTTATCCCTGATTCCCCACATCTTCCTGCCCTTGCTCCAGGCCCTCTCCTTCCTGCACGCCCCTGCCCCTCCCCTCTGCTTGACGCACCTTGGCGACCACCTGGGAGGGGAAAGGAGGGTTCCAAGGACGAGACCTGCATGCAGCCAGGGAGGGGAGGAAAGGAGCTGAGGCAGGGAACAGCCTCATTAATATTTCAGAGGCACCTTCGCTGCAGCTCCTGGGCCCTCACGGCTCCACTTGTGCTGGTGGAGGGAGGAGGATGGGAAAAGAGAAGGAAATAAAACCCGAGAAAACAGATTTAAAGGGACAGGCTCCCCCCCACCCCCCACTGGCCCCCAGTGCTCCGTTCCTTCCTCCCCCTGTTCCTGGTACAATCTGTGCACATGCCAAGTGGTTCTCATGCCGGGAACAGCTTTGGGCAAAACAATAACCGTCACCATGGTGCCCCTCCCCACTCCTGCATGCACCCACCTGCCTGAAGCTCTGCCCTGCAGGGAAGGCCTGGAGGGACCACCTTGGGGATCCACTGGCAGTTGCGTGCAAAGCCAAAGCAACCGCCTGTCCGGCGCTGGGGGCCACAGAAAGACACAGGCATTGGAAGTCCTTGTTAACAAGGGCCCAGCCAAGGAGGATTCTGGAACCCAGAGAAACACCCTGGAGGTGGCAGGAGCCCAGGAGGTGGCCCGATTCAGCCTGCGCCTTTGGGTGGATGCACTTCTGCAGCACTCTTGGCCCCTAGGTGGCCCAGCGCTCTAGTCTAATCTACAGCAGCCCATGCCAGACCTGGGTGGGCACCCCTCACCACTCAGGGAGCTTCACAAATACAGAGTCTTGGGTCCAGAGCTTCCCATTCAGAAGCGGGAGGACCAGAACGATATAAAGCACCCCAACCCCGGGGGATCTGGGTGTCTAGCCAAGCTTGAGACCACACATTTGCCTGCCTTCAGAGGCTCCAGGGCTGGCTCAGAATTCTCTCATTCAAACAAGCACCACCATAGAATGGAAGATTTGGTGCAGCCACTGTGGAAAGCAGTAGAATTCCCATAGGACCCATCCACCCCACTGCTGGGGTGGGCCCCAAAGAATTGAAAGCAGGGACACAAACATATTTGTCCACTCAAGTTCATAGCAACATTACTCACAATAGCCAAAAGGTGGATGCAACCCAATGTCCACGGATAGGCAGCTGGATAAACACAATGTGGCCCATCCAGGTTGTAGAATAGGACTCAGCCTTACAAAGTAAGGCCATTCTGAGATGGGCTTCAAAATGGCTGACCCTTGAGGACGTTGGACTCAGTAGAAGGAGCCAGTCACAGAGAGGCCAACACTATATGATTCCACTCCTGTGAGTGCCTCATAGGAGAGCTGTGAAATCCAAGGGGATGGACAGTGGAAGGGTGGGTGCCAGGGGCCGGGGGGTGGGGAGTTGGGGTTGAATGGGGCCAGAGCTTCAGTTTAGGAAGATGAACAAGTTCCGCGGCTGGATGGTGGTGATGGCTGCACAGCACCGTGAATGTGCTTCTGCCCCTGTTCTGCACACTTAAAAATGGTGAACGTGGTACATTTGATGTGATGTCTATGTCACCACAATAGAACATGCAAACAGCCCCCACAGCCACTTCGCCCTGTGTCCAGGGTGGTGGACACTGGGCCTGAATGGCCTCCTGTGCTGCCCAAGCCACACACTGCGATTGCAGGAGTTTCACTGCCTTGACCAGCCCAGTCAGCCAGCAGTTCACTTGTATGGATTTTAACTTCCAGGAAACCCCCCTACTGGATATGGAAACCCAAGCAGACCCTTCCCCACACATCCTACCCCACCCTACAGCCTCTGTGACTTCTAACACCACCCATGCCTTGCCCAGCCAGGTGGGTGCCCTCTTGCTCACAAATGGCCCCCTCTTTTTGCTGCAGTTCTTCAGAGGTACAGCCCCAGGAGGGCTGGCCAGGGGAAAAGTCAGCCTGGGGAAAGCCTGGCCTCAAGATGGGTACCTTCCATTTCTCAAATGTGTCTTGAGGAGGTGTTAATTAATCCCCAGAGGCGTGTGGCAGAAACTTGCCAGCTACTCTCCCCCTTCCTAGGTCATGTTTTAATTTTCAGCTAAGTGTCTCGTCATTCAGCTAATGATTACATTCCCCCAGCTCTCTTGCAGCTAACCATGACCATCTGACTGTGTCCCGGCCAATTGGGTATGAGCAAAAGTGACAGGGATGACTTCAAGGGCCATGTCCTTAAAGAGAAGGAACGTGCTCTCCTCTGTCCTTCCCCTCCTTCCTGCCGGTTGGAGTGCTGCTACTGCCGCAGCTGTCTCTCTGTTGCCATCTTGCCCATGGAATCCATGTATGACACAATGAAAGGAGCTCAGATTCCTGAGGGCTAAGTAGGTGTCGCGCTGAAGCCACTGTTAGGCTGGGTCTCTGTTACATAGGCCAAGCCCATAGCCTGAGTAAATCGTCACTCCTAACTCAAATCCAGCCTGGTTCTGGGAGAGCCAGGAGGCCTCCCTGAGGTCTCCAAGACCTACCAAATCCCCACTTTCCCCTGAGCTCGCTGGGGGGTGATATTGTCCTAAAAGTTCTAGCTAAGGCAGAAGGGAGAGGATAGAGCCACAGACGAGAGGCAGAATGACTATCACTCTGCCAGAAGCCTCTATAGCATGGGGTGGCCATCCCCACCAAAAGGCACATGCGGCTCAGGCACAGAGTGGTTAGAGAGCTTACTCAAGGTCACACGGCAAGCCAGGAGCAGAGGCCAACATGACCTCAAGTGGTCTAGCTCCAGAGGATTCTACATTGCTCCTCTGCCAAGTTACTGCCCTGAAAACCCAAGAAAAGCAACGAGCAAGTGATTAGAACCAATTAAAAGAGTTCAACAAAGTGACTGGACAGGAAATCTGTCCCCGTAAACCTCAGGGCTCCAGACTGCAGGTGCTGGAGTTGGAGAAGCCTGGCCATGCCAGCTGGCTTTGCTCACTCAAGCTCTCTGGGCCTTCACTTTTTAATCTGCGAAATGGTCCTCGTTCCTTTTCGCTGGGTTGGTGAGAAGGCAGGGCTCCACCTACCCACACACCCTAAGGCTGGTCTCCAGTGTACTGGGCCCATTTTCCCCGGAGGTTCCTTCAAGCCCATGAGGTCACCAGGAAGCCCAGCAGGGCAATGCTCTTTGCTGAGTCAGCCCCTCCCGCCACACGCGCCCCTCCCAAGGCTTGTCCTGAAGTCCTCAGCTGGACTCCAGCTGGACCCCAGAGTTCACAGGTCAGGACCAAGCTCGACCGGTGAAGCCAGAACATTCCGTTCGGCCGGGGGCTGAACCCATGTGCCTCTCTGGATGCTTCCCCAAGCTTGCCCGGACTCCCGCAGTGCTCCTGTCTCCCACACAGGCAGCCCTCACAATGCTGGGTGTCCCTGGGTCCCACAGGGAGGTTGGAAACCCCTTTGTGATTGGGGCCAGAAGTCTACACTGAGGGTTGGGGGACAGTCATTTGTTTCCTGCCAGAGAAGGCAAGAGCTACAGAAGGAGACAGTGAGGGAGCAGGAAGCATAATGACACTAATTATCCAATTACAGCGGGTGTGCGAGCTGCATTGCAGCATGAGCCTGGCTAGCCACTACCCTGCCCCCATGCGCTCCCCACGCCCCTTCTGCCAACCCGGGCCTGCCCAGCAGCCCCGAAGGCACGGACAGCATGGGCACCTAGAAACGCTGTGGCTGTGGCCAGCGTGGAAGACTCTAGCCTGCAAAGGGACGGAGACCTCGTGTTTGGGGTTCAGTAGGAAGCTGGGACCCTGTCCTCCCAGCCCTTCATAGCCAGAGAACATGTGGATGGGAGGAGAGGTGCCCCAAGTCGCCCTAGCTCTGCTGTGGTACCTCGGTGCCCGTCCCATCCCGCTTCCAATCTCGGAGCCAGCTCTGAGGACCGGAAGCCATCAAGGCCTAAATAGGTAATTAAGGAAATTACAGGCAGCTGGAGGCCATGGGGCTGTGGGCCCTGGGCTAAGTCCTTCCAGCTCGGACAGGCAGTGACTAAATAAGGAGTTACCAGGACACATACACGTGTCCTCCCAGGGAACGAGTCCCATGGGGCCCCATTAGGCATTCTGGCAGGGGCAGTAGAGGGGGCGCCCTGGTTTCTGGAAGCAGGCCAAAGTCCTTGGGAGGACAGGCTGGGGGATGCATTGGTGTCAAGGTCAGAGGCCAATGAAAGGATCTGGAAGGCAGACCTCCAAACAGGGGCTCCAACTGAAGATGGGAGTCAAGCCTGCCCTTCTGTGACCCAAACCCAAGGAACAAGCACACCAAAGTATCCGTGCCACTCTCCCCGGCTGAGGGGTCAGGATGCTGCTGCCAAATGTGGTGACGGAGGAAGAGCCAGTGGCTAGGGTGCCCAGAGAGAGGGTACCTCAGAAGCTGCAGCCAAGGCTGTGACAGCAGGACCTGAAGGTCATCAAGGGCTTGGCTGCTGTCTGAATCGCATGAACTGAGCATTGCTGGTTCATTTTTGAATTGCCTAAGACACTATTTCTGACCGAGGAACTCGGCATATGAACCAAAAGCTTTTCCAACAAAGCCCAGAGGAAGCACCACAAAGCTCCTGCAGCGCTCCAGGAGTGCCTGAAGGGAGTGCAGAGGCACCCCTCTCAGGCCGGGACCCAACACCAACGCAGGGCTCCGAGTCTCTCTCGGCGCGCCTCACAGCCCATCAGGTCCCCCCACCCTCCCACCACCAGCTGCTTCTCCAGTTCCTGGCCCTCTTATCATCATCTGTCATCAGCACCATTCCTCCCGCCCCCTCTGTGCTCATGGACAGATGCCTGCTCTCCCCACTGGGAAGGCACCGGGAGAGCACAACTGGGCTGGGGATAGGACCTGGAGGGGTGGATTTCTGCTCTGCGTGCTCACCCCCTCCCCTCCTCCCTAGGTTGGGAGGCCCCAACCTTGCCCATCTCCATCTCAGGCCCCCCCTCCCACAATTGGGTGGATGGGGCGCAGAGGGCCAGGCAGTGGGCTGGGAGCCCTGACCCACCCCATCCCACCTACAGACACAGCCACGAGTGCCTCCCTAGGGGCTACCAGGGCAGGGGTCTGGAGCAGTGGCCTCCAGGCCACCCCTTTCTTACCCTCTGGCCCCATGGATGGGTCACAAGGGGGGACTCTTGCTCCACTCCCCAGGACAGAGATTTCCAAGCCTAGCTGCTGGTCACAGGGTTGTGGGCAGATGAACCACAGACCAGGAGGGAGAGACGAGACTAGGTGGGAGACATGCCCTGCCTGTCCATAGCCCTCCCTCTTCTCCTGCACCAGGCATGGGATCATTAGCTGGCAGCCACCCTCTGACTACAGGAGAGCACCCGGAGACCCCAGGAGCCAGAGGAGCCAGGACCAGCTACTCCTGAGCCCATCTCTCCTGGGCCTGTGGCTCCAAGCCAAGATGGGGCAGTGTCTGGTCCTGGATGCTTCCAGGAGAAATGGAGCTGAGGAACATGGAGTGGGGTGGAATGGACCCTTGTGCCTGGTGAGCCATTGCTCTGCCCGGGAATTGGGGCTGGACACACTCTTCTGCCCCTGCTGCTCTCTGAGGGAGCCAAGCAGTCAGCACAGGGCTGGTCCAATCTAGAGAAAGGGCCCCTCCCGACTTGGTCATGCCCTGTGCCACTGTCACACCCCTGGCCTGCAGTCTGTGGGAATGTAGGTTCAGTTTCGAACCGGCCACTCCATGTGCCTTAACTCAGTTCAGGGTTTGATTTGAAATGCCAGAGTGCAGGAAATTCTGAGTGTAAGGACAGTGATTTCCAAAAGATCAGCAGAAAGGCTAAAGTCCTGTCATCTGAGGTCATCTTCTGCCAGCCCACAGTGGCTTCCCAATCTCCCGCGCTCTCTTGTGCTGCCAGCTTTGTTTTCGTGTTTCTCAGTCAGGAGGCTCTGGCATTCCCAGGGCCGTCTGGCTGTCCTCAGCTGGGGGCCTTCACTCAGGATGGCGCTCTCCTGCCCACACCCGCCTGCCGTCTGCGGAGGGTGAAACCCACAGCGTCCGCACAGAGCCAGCCACCACCCTACCCCATGGGGACCGGACTCATCTGCGGCTTCAGATCTCTGAGGATGTCCAGAGAATGTATCATCCAGTGCTTTATCTTGGCGGGGAGGGAGGAAGGGGGACTTGACAAAGTGGTTCTAAAGTCCACCGGACGGAGAAGCAAGCTTTAGGATTGCTGAGGTGGGGCTGGCAGGGCAGGTATTAAACAATACCAGATACAAGAGGCAAAAGCACATCACCGGCACAGCAGCACACAGATGGGCTAATGGGTCAGCACAGGCAGCCAGCACCAGGTCTGACTGCAGACCAGTGTCAGTGCATGCAAATGAGCCAGGGAACAACCGATTTGCTACTAGAGGTGGGGACAACTGGTTAGCAATCTGCAAAGGATGCACCTTAGATCCTCACCTCAAACTATTACCTAAGACACATCTCCTTTGGATTCAACAGGTTTGGCAAATTACAGCTTAAGTGCCAAATCTGGCAGCCCAGTGTTCTTGTGAATAAAGTTTTATTGGGACACAGCCTCGCCCACTCATTTTGCATTGTCTGTGGCTAGTTGCAGGCTACCATGCAGAGTTGAGTAGCCGGGACAGAGATTATGTGGCCTGCAAACTGGAAACCTATTTACCATCTGGCCTTTTGCAGAAAAAGCTTTGTCAATCCCTCAGTTAAAGAGCTAAATATCTTAAAAATGCAGCTACACCACCCCAATTCACACACACACACACACACACACACACACACACACACACACGAAGACACATGGAAAACTCAGAAATGAACAGCTCTCAAATTTCCTAAAAGGATTTTCTAAGCCTAGAAGCAATGGAAAAAATCACAAATAATCGTGAGCAGCAAAATGTTTACCTTTTGCATGAAAAAAAAATGGCAGAGAACAAAGGTGTTAAAAAGTATTGGCAACAAACCTGTTAAATTGTCACTGGTTTTCATGCATACAGTTTATTCAAGCCCACAGAAGAAGCAGTAAGATTTCAATAAGCGCCTTTCATTCCAGCACTTTGGGAGGCCGAGGTTGGCGGATCACCTGAGGTGAGGAGTTTGAGACCAGCTTGGCCAACATGATAAAACCCTGTGTCTATTAAAAATACAAAAATTAGCCAGGTGTGGTGGTGGGCGCCTGTAATCCCAGCTACTCAGGAGGCTGAGGCAGGAGAATCACTCGAACTCTGCAGGTGGAGGTTGCCGTGAGCCGAGATCACCCCACTGCGCTCCAGCCTGGGTAACAGAGTGAGACTGTCTCAGGAAAAAAAAAAAAAATGAAGGGAGGAACAGATAATTCACAAGGAAAAGACAACTTATAAATATGAGGAAAAACTTTCCCCCTCACCAGCAATTCAAGACATACAAACTAAAGTACATATTTTTGACCTAGATACTTATGACAACTTGTTTGATTAAAATATCTAATGCTGGCAAGGTTGCAGTGAGCGAGACCATCCAGTGCGATGAAAAAGCCCTTTTGGAGAACAATTTGGCAGAAGATACCTCTGTCTGGGTCCTCTCCTCAGGACAGAGACTCCTCAGCAGAGCTCACGTATAAGAGCAAAATAAATCTGACTGCCTGGGTTTCCAAAAATAGCCAAATAATTAAGCGAATTACAATCTCTTGGGAGAATATTATTCAGCCATTAAAAATTGTAATTACTGAAGGCCGCCTGATACATCCTGGGTGCTTGGTAAATAACTGTTGAATGATCAAATTTCTTCTTTGCACGGTTCAAGATCATTCTTTATTTTTGCAATAAGCATTTACTGCTTTTATAATCTTAAAAAATTAAACTATAACCATTCTGAAAAAAACATTCATTTAGGAAGGGATTATATTAATAAAGAAAATGCTTATGTGAAGTAAAAATCAGATTACACAATTGAGCCCGTGGTGTGATGACAGCAATGTGAAATGAATCAAATGGAGATGTTGGATTTGCATTTGCGCGATAGGATGGCTTTACTACATCTTTGACTTCTCTATGTTTTATACGTTTCCTATAGAGAGCATGTTACGAGTATTGTTTTAAATAGGAAGAAATCAATTTAAATAAAAACAACCCACGACTCCTCCCTGCTGTTTCCTGAACACATGCGGCACGCTGGGCATATGGCGGGGCCCAATAAGGACCAGGCGGTGGCCAGATCTGGTTTCTGCCCCATGCTGGGTGTGCTAGGGCCACTGGAGTCAGCATGAAGCGAGGTCTGGGCATCCCCCATGGCACGGTGAGCTGCTGGGACAGAGGCCCTTTCCTTCCTCCCTGGTCTGTGTTTGTCCAGGTATCTGTGCAGCCCCTGGAGAGTACGTGCTTGGCCACTCCCTTCCAAGGAGCCATGGGGCAGTGGGCTTGGCTGGGGGTGTTTAGGTCTGTGTGAGGACTTGGGTCTCTATTTGCTCTAAAGCAGCTCTGTGTGACAGAACCTCCCAGAGTCTCTGCACTGGCCCATATGGTGGTAGCCACCAGCCATGTGTGGCTGCTGAGGAGGCAGAGTCAGGGCAGGATGGGCGGGGACTGAGGTTGTGGACCCGAGCCCTAGGAGATACTGGCTGGCCTGGTGGCCTCAGTCCATCCTCCTGGTCCCAGCCAGGTTTGCACTTACTTTGGTGAACACATAGCAAAGCGCAAAGGCTCCAGGAGGGCAGGAAGGGCATTGCGTTTGCTTTTTGCTTTCTGTCATCACCCCTGAAGCAAACACAGAGCCTGGCACACAATGAACCAGGGCAGTGTCCCTCACGCCCATCACATCAATAAGATGTGGCCCTTGGCATAGCTGGCGCCATTCTGACAATGGTATGCACTCATCCATTCTGAGGAATGACCTGCTCAAGCCCAGCCTGGCACTTTCTGTCCCTACCTGTCAAGCTCTCAGACTGGAGCCTAGCCCATCACAGAACACCTCTCCAGATATCTGTGGGCAGTCAGCCCTCTCTGGGGCTTCTCTTCAGGATGGTTCTCTGGGGGAGCAAAGCTGCTGCATGAGTGGCCTTGTGCCACCAGGGAGTGGGTGTGGGAGGTGGCTTCAGGGTCCGTGTGAGGACTCGGGTTTCCACTTCCTGTAAAGCAACTCTGTGTGACAGAACATTGGGGGGTGATGGAACTGTTCTCTCTCTGCACTGTCTGTGACAGTAGCCACCAGCCTTGGGTGGCTCCTGAGCCCTTGAAGTGTGGCTGGTGCACCTGAGGAAGTGCATTCTAATAAAATCGCTGCTTGAACAGCGCAGGTGGAGAAAGTGCTAGAGCCTGTGGCCTCAGGGCAGAACTTCTCATTGGAATAAAATGGTTGCTCACTTACTGAGAGACCCACCTACAGAACATGAGAGGCTGGCTCAGGACCCCTTTAAATAAGGTGCTCTCCAAGGACATGGACATACCCGCTTTGCACAACTTTGATTTGGAACCAAGACTCCGAAAACCTCCTTGTGCTCTAAAAGAGTCCTGCCAGTTCCAAGATTCCCCAACCATTGGCATTTCCACCCTTGCCCTGTTGCTCTGATTCAAGTTCTGCCACCTACTCAGCTATGTGACCTTGGACTTGTCCTCTTCCCAACCTTGGGCAGTCCAGGATGCCCGAATTCCCCTGCATTTGAGAGCCTGCTTCCCTCTGCCCCGGTGATGCGTGGCTCTGATCCTTCTCTGCAGGCTTCCAGGCCCACTGCCAGTACCACCCACCCAACAGAAGGAGCCCAGGCAGGGGAGGGCTTTCCAGCTAGGCGCTGCTTGGCCTGGCTGCTGCCAGCTTAGCCAGGGTGGGGAAGAGAGGAGCCCTGTGCATGCTCCAGGTCCCTGCCTGGCATACCCAGCCCGGGGCGTTGCTGGGGAGCTTGCTGCAAAGTCACAGCGAGAGCCCAGTGCCTCGGCCTGTTTCAGAGATGGCACTGGTGAGGCTCGCACTTGCTTAGATGGAAGTGTTTGCCTTCAGTGCCATGGCACAGGTCCCCATCTATCAGCTGCCATTTACGTGCACTACCAGTGCTTCGGGGTGCCCTGAAGGGGCCAGGAATGCAAAGCAAACGGGTCTCTGAGTTGCTGGAGATTGATATAAATCCACCTGTTGTTCATTTCTCTCAATGGGTACATGGGGCAGAGGTGCAGGTGGCTCAGCTTCTGAGCTGCAAGGTCTTCCCAAGAATCCTTGACTTCAGCCCACAGGGCTGGGAGTACCCGAGACAGTGAGTTCACACAAACCACACTCTATTCTGCAGACTTCTGCACACACTTCTGGAGATATAGGAACTAATGACTACAAGCACAGACCAGACTCCGGAGCCTGATGGACTGCATTTGAGCCCTGGATTTGCTACCTACCGGCTGTGTGACCTTGGGCAAGTTACCTAGCCTCTCTGGGCCTCGGCCTCAATGCAAAATGGGGATAACAGCACTTGCAATCATTTGTTGTTTCAATTAAGTGGGCAAGGAAATGTCTGTACAGCACTCAGTGTCTGACATAAAGTGACTGCCATTATAACTATTATCATTGTTGACATTACTTGATGTGCTACTGACCACTGATGGAGACAGTGGCCATTGGTGAAATACACAAGCCATCAATTTAAAATCAGGAGGGAGTTCATATGTGCTGATGACTTGCTCTGTGAGGTGGGGGAGGAGGTGCAAAGGCCAGAGGAAGCTCTGCCTGGCTCTGCTGGTTGCAAGAGGCCCAGAGGGTACTCAGCTCTCAGAAGCCCCTGGGGCTCTGGGGCACCCTTATCCTGTCTACTGGGCAGGCAAGGCGCCCCTTTCCACAAGACATTCTCAGAGGGTCCTCCACAGCTGACCCCGGCACTCCATGGCTGCATCCCTGGGCTGGGAGCAGACGTTCTGGGATGGAGAGCACTCACTGACTCACAGGCTTGGCTTCTCCCGCTAGTGAATGATTCAACCTCTGAAGCTGCAGCTCGCCCAGGCCCACCCCCACCCTCCCTGGATCTGGAATGGAGAAGGGACTTGGCCAAGGTCACAAAGACCATCAGGTATGGCGCTGCTGTCGCTGAAGCCCTAGGCATCCACATGAGCCTCCTCTGGCCCCTTCCTTGCCCCTCGGGAGCCGATTGGGGCATCTCCATCACCTGGCACTGTGGCTGTCCCCTGGCATGCTCTTAGCCTTAGGGGCTTCCTTCCTCAAGGGACTGGCTCTCCTTCTGGCTCTGTGCAAGCCCCCTCCCACGCTCGCCCCACATCCATCTGCCTGTTGCCCCCTGCTGTGTGAGAGCCTGCCCCTGCACTCAAACCACCTGGCCGTGCTGGGCATGGCCCAGGTGGAGCTGATGGAGACTGGCTGTGTCCTTGGCCCTCCCCGGCCTTGGGGCCTGCAGCAGAGACGATCAATGGCCTGGGACCACAAGTTCCCAGCCCCTTCCGATGGCGCAGACTTGAGGGCTGACCTCACCCTGGGACCCTCTGCTGGGTCTCAGCTGTGTCCCATAGGGGCCCAGGCATCCCCAGCCCTCTCCTCAGCATCCCAGCTCCCCTTTCATGAGCCACATGGCTTTGGTTTCTTAATCTGTGAAAAGAGGCGGCGGGGGGCGGGGGTTGGGGATGAAAACAGTCATTCACTCGCGTGGTTGGTGTGAGACTCAGATGGAGCTCAGGAAGTGGGGCTGGCCTTTGATTATTATGATAACCTCCCCCCGCCTCCCTGCCCCACCAGGTCCATAGGAATGTCCCCAGCCATCTGCTCATGAAGGAAGTGGCCTCAATTCAGGGCTGAGTCCTTTCTCCTCTTGGGGGCCTCAATGATCCCATCTGAAAAATGGGGACAAAAGTCCAGGCCTTTCCTCTCCTGTTCAGTGAGTCTGCAGATTCAGTGAGGTCAAGGTCATGAATATGCCATGCAGAAACCAGGTGCCCACTCTGTGCCAGGCCTGTGCAAATGAAGAGCCAGTCCCTGCCTTAAGATGGTCACTGACTGGTAAGGGGTGATGGCAGGGGCGAGGGCACAGAGCCTAGCGGGCAAAGGAGGGGAGGAAGTGCAGGGGATGCCTGCCAGACTGGCGCCCAAGTCAGCCAGGGGAAGTTGGCTGACTTTTAGGGTGCCAGCGGAATTCACGATGGGGGCCAGCTGGGGACAGGCTGGACTTGATCCTTCAGCAGGTAGGGACTCCCTTGAGGTCAGAAGCCTCGGGGCTTCATCTTTGAAATTTATATGGCCTCACCAGGAAATGGCGAGCATCTAGTTGAAGAATTCTGGTCCCTTCCCTGCCCCTTGAGTGAGCGAAGGAGCATTTCCACAGTCTCTCCTAAACCCTCATGGAGCCGTCACCCCGGGGGATCTCCAAGACTCCCTCCAGTTCTGACCTGCCTGCGCGCCATGCCCCTGCCCTGCCTCCCACCTCTCCTCAGCCGGCTGGCTGAGCCACCAACCCCCAGAAGGGCCAGCAGAAGATAGGAGACCAGGTCATAGAGAGAGAAGCCCATCGTCTCAGGCTCTGGGAGATGCGGCACCTGCCATTCCAAATTCCAGAATCTTAAAGCCAGAGCTTTCACCCGTGAGAAAACGGAGGTGGCCACAGGAAAAGCTGGCCAAGGTCACAGAGGGGAGGAAGGGGAGACAGCCGTTCCTGGAGGGATGGAGAAGTTACCTAAGTGCGGCCCCGGGCGGCTCCTCATGGGCAGTGCCCATGACCGCGGTGGGGTCTGCTGGGCAGCCGCGTGGGCGTGCGGGGAACGATGTGGGAACGCGAGAGGGGAAGGATGATACAATGTGAAGGCGCGGGGGGGAGGGGGTGTCCGAGGCTCTGGGAAGGTGCGTGCGCACCGGCGGGCTCCCAGCCCAGATCCCGCGCCCCCGGCTGTGCCCACCCTGAGCCCCGGCCCGCAGCCCCCAAAGGCCTTGTTTCTCAGACACGGATGCGCGTGCGCGCGCGACACGGGGCGCAGGGTGCAGGGTGCGGGGCGCTGCCCGCCGGCCTGGGGCCCCGGGGTGACGCGCGGTGAAACGCCGGCGGCCCCGCGGGTGGCCGCAAAGGACAACGCCCAGGCCCGGGCGGCGGGGCTCAGGTGCCTCGGCCGGGGACCGGGTCCCCTCCAACCTGCCCCCCGCCGCACCACTTGCCCGGGTCTCCCTCCCATCCCCCGCCCGCCGGTCTGTGGCCCGCGCCGCGCCCGCGCCCACCCCCGGCGGCGCCCGGCGAGCCCGAGGCACCACTTAACCCGGGCATGGGCCAGGCCGCCGCGCCGGGCCTCCCGGCTTCCCCGGGCCGGGGCGCTTGTTCCACTGCGGGGGCGGGCGCCAGGGGGGCGGGGCAAACGGATCCTGCTCCAAGGAACGGAAAAGGCCCGGGCACGGGGGGCCGGACTGGCCAGAAAAGGCCGCGGACGGCGGGCGAGGGCTGCAGCCGGCCGAGTGCTCCCCACGCTCTGCACCGGCGGCGGGCGACGCGGCGCGCTCGGCTCCAACCGCAGCTCTGAGCGCGGAGGGAGGGAGGGGGGAGGGGAAGGGAGCTGGGTGAGGAGAAGGGAGGGAGGAGGGAGCGGGCGCGGGGGGCGGTGCGCGGCTCAGGGGCCTCGGGGCTCTGGTGCTACGCACCCGGTGCGTGCCCTTCTGTTCCCAGGACGCGCGGGGGTACCTGCCCTTCCAGGCCTGGCATTGCCCCAAAGGGCACTGGCCGAGAGGGGTGGGTGGGGATGGAAACTGGGGGACCACGGCACCTGTGAGTGCAGAGAGAGCACCCTGAGCTTGCGGCTGGGGCACCAGGCTGCCACTACCTCTCCAGACCCCTGCTCTCTAGGTGCTTCTCCCCAACAGTAAAATGGGGCACAGAGCCGGGTGGCTGATGTGTAGCGTGGGGTCCTTGGGTCTTGCCTCGGTGGGCTCCAAGGCATTGGTGATCTCCTGCAAACTCACACTACCTGTTGAGAGTACAGGTGCCCAAATGCGTCTACCCGGAGGAAGGGCACTTACCACAGATACTCACCGTTGCTTATCACGGGAACCCGGTTAGGCAGAACACAGAGACTGCACACAGGTGGGCACCAGAGACAGACACGCAGGGGCACATACATCCCCGGTGTGAGTGGAGACAGACACACAGACAAACCCCAGTGCAGACACCTGTCCAAGCCCACAAGCACGCGTTCCCACCTACCTGGACAGAGACCCCCGTGCCTGCCGGTGGACCCCCAGGCTTCCCAGCTCCAGGGGCAGTGGAGGCCTCTGACCCCAGGTCCGGCCTTTGCCAACATTCTGAGCAGCGAGCAGAGAATGCTCGCTGGGGCACAGGTAGAGGCTCTGGGCGGGAGCCTGAGGCAGGTGCAAGAGGCCTGGATGCAGCCTTGAATTCTTTCTTGCCTTGGACAAAGAAGGCCCTGGACATGCTGTGTGCCAGACCAGAGCTGAACACCGGGGACACAGCAGGGACCACAAAGCAGGGAGTGGCCGGTAGATGGCAAATGTGCTCACGCCGCTGAGGTCGGGGTTATGGAACCCCATCGATGGGGAGCCATGAAAGAGGCTGCTGGCGGCTCAGGGAAGGCCTCTTTGAGGAGGCACCACTGTGCTAGGGACCAAAAGGACAGGAAGGTTCTGCTGCCCCTGCTACCAGGGAACTGTCACAAACCCCACAGACTGCTCCTCCCTTCCACAGGAAGCAGCTGGTTCCGTGGAAAGCCAGTGAGATCTGGCATCCCAGAGCCAGGGCCAAGCCCCTGGCACCTCTCAGTATGGGCTGAGGTTCGCGCACACACACACTCAGACACCTGCTCACATGTGCGCTCACACATGCTTACTCACACCCACTCACATGCATGCACACATACACCTGCTCATATGCACGAACTCATGCTTGCTCACCTACCTACACAAACACACACTCACACACTCATGCACACACAATTTCACGCACACACATCCTCACAGTCACATGTGCTCACTCACACACCCTCACCCCCACACCAGCTCGGTGGCCCACACAGTTACACAACGATTCACACATAGTTACATGCTCTCACACCTACACAACTCACACACTCATCCAGTGAGCACACACGGGCACATACATGCACACACACACAGTTGCTCACAGTCACACTCACACACACACTCCCCACTCGGTTTGCACCCACACTCACACTCTCACACATATTCATTTCCACACTCATGCAGTCCCCCTTCCACGCCAACTCTGAGGCAGCTTTTCCCGAGCCTGGGGCATGTGCTCCTCAGGGCCCAGAGCTGCCATGGGGACATCCCCCCGTCACACATGCACAGTCTGTGACTTCCCATTGCCCCAAATGGGAAAAATCAAGACTAAAGCAAGCCCCAATCATGCTGGACACGTATCGTGAGCTAAGTTCTGGCCATTTCGCCAGAGCCCTGCCATCTTGGAGTCGCTCCTCTTACTACCCCACATTCCAGATGGGGAAGTGGAGGCCCAGAGGTCACTGGATCCCACCCCGAGCAGGTTGTAAACTGGATTTTGGCCCCCGGCCGGGAGGCCAGCTGCCCCCCATGCCCCCAGGCACCACAGGAGGGCAGAGGAGCTGTGAGCACAGGAGTGCCTCCTGAGGGCCCGTGGTCTCCCTTCCCCGGCACATTCAGGCCGTGTTCCTTCTTGGCCTCCCACACTGTGGCAGGCTTCCTGGGGTCATGTCGCTCCATCCCAGGCCCCAGGGCCCTGCTCCGGAGTGAGCAAAGGCAGAGGCAGTCTGCTGAGCCGGCCTCCTTTGGTGGTCCCCAGCAGGAGCATCCCTTGGGCAAGGAGTGGGTCCTGGCTGAAGACAAACACCTCTTAGCAGACATGTGTGGGCGGCTCTGGGAGGGCAGGTGTGGGGCTGGGGAGACCCACACTTAAAGGCTTAGGAGTGGCTGTGAGAGCTGACAAGAAGAGAAGACTCCCTTTGGGCTGCGTCACTGTCTTCCCTTGGGGACCAGGGAACATACTGAGCACCCCTGGGGGATGGAGGCTGTTCATTTAACTGATGACTGCTATCCACATGGGGGAATCTCCCTGAGCTTGGAGCAGCTGCTGTCTGGGCTGGATGTTTATGCATCTCCCCTCCCTACTCTCTGACCCCAGACTCTGCACAGGCCCTCTCTGGTCAGGGGGAAGAAGCAAGTTTGGGGGAGAAAATCTGAGGCAGGGGTTACCTGCCCCACCACTTTGCCTCTGTCCCTGGGCCCCCAGGGCACTGCTCATGGCTAATCCAGTCAAGAGTTGGCCATGGTGCATACCTTTGTGATGAGCCCACTGGGGCCAAGGTCAGATGGCCAAGGAACAAAGTTTCATGGAAGTCCCCAGTCCTCAGCAAACTGTGGCCCCTAGACAGCTAATGGCCAGGTAAGGTGATGGTCCTTTCTCTGTGGTTTGTGTCTGTTGGTTCCCAGTCCAGAGCCCTGAGGCTGGGAGGGAGGGCCCAGGCCTGGGAATGAGGACACCTGAGTGCCAGGCAAATGCTGCCAGTGTCACTGGTGATCCTTGCTCACTGGCCAGCCCCTCTTGGGTCCTCCATCAGTAAAGAGGTAGGAGCTTTACTAGAAAGTTCTCCCACACACCAAGTCCTGTCCTCTGCACTGGAAGTACTTAGGGAGCCAAACCCAGGGAGGCCCAGACCACTCTGCTTTCCAGCTCCCTCCCAGGTCCCAAGCCAGCCTGTCCCACCATGCCCTGGACCTACCTCCTTAGGGCACACCAGGCCTCTGTCCCCACCACACTCTTCCACATTGCCGATGATTGCCTGGGAAACAAAAGCCACAGAGAGCACCCCACTCTCAGCAGCTGCCCCCACCGCCCCTCCTGGCCGCCTCATCCCCACTCTCACCCCTCTCTCTCCACCTGCCTCCAGCCCCTTCAGTCCCCGCTCCCCTCCCACAACTGCTTTCTCTCTTGGCTCCTTGGCTTCTACCTGGTCACCAGGCCCCTTCTCTCCCGGGCCTCTAGTCCATGCCCCCTCCTTGCGCAGGTCCCTCCTGCCACTGTTGGGACAGCAACGCCTTGGCCAGCTCTGAAGTGAGGGCCCCTTTGGCTGGGCCCGGGCCCCCCATCCCGTCTTCTCATGCCCACTGTCTCCCTGGCTGAGGTCCCAGGCCCTTCCCCAAGTCCTCAGGGACCAAGCCCACATCCACTTGCAGCTCAGGGACAGGCTAAAAATGCCGCCACGGAGGTGTCCTTGTCCCAACCCCCAGAACCGGAATGCAACCTTATTCGGAAATAGGGTCTTTGCAGATGTGATCAAGTGAAGAATCTTGAGATGTGGGGTTATCCTGGGTTATCCAGGCAAGCCCTGCATGCAGTGACAAGTGTCCTTATAAGGGGGAGATTACACACACACACTCTCACACATGCACACACATGCTCCCACCCACACCCATGCACAGAGACACACACACACACACATGCACACATATGCACCCACTCGCCCAAAATACACATGCACAGTCACACACACACACATATGCACACACTCATACACATGCATACACACACATACAGACACAGAAACACATACACACACATTGCACACATAAACACACATGCAGACTCCCCACACATGCACACAGTCACACACACAAACATACACACAAACATGCTCACATGCACGCACACACATATGCACACTCATGCACACACATACACTCACATGCACCCCCCCACAAGAAGCCATGTGATTGCAGTGGCAAAGTGGAGTGAGGTGGCCACAAGCCCAGGACACTTGGAGCCTTCCGGAGCTGGGAGAGGCAGGAAGAAGCCTTCCCTAGAGCTTCTCGGGGGAGTGTGGCCCTGAGACACCTGGATTTCGGACTTCTGGCCTCCAGGACTGGGAGAGGGTCTATGTTCTCTGTGGTGAGCCACCCAGCTTGTGGTTATTCATGACAGTGGCCTCGGGCCACTCATTCAAGTCCCAGCTGGGCCACCGAGGAGCTCCAGCTTGGCAGAGCCCTGCCCACAGCACAACACAGGCTTCTTGGGCTGCTTGGCTTGAGTACATCCACGCTTGGTGGTTCTGGAAAGCTCTGGCAATGCAGAGTGTGTGTGTGTGTTGTGCACGAGTGTGTGTGAGTGTGAGTTTGTGAGTGTGTGATTATATGTGACAGTGTGTGAGAGTGTGTGTGGGTGTGAGTGCGTGTGTGTGAGTTTGTGAGTGTGTCGGTGTGATTGTGTGAGTGTGTGAGTGAGAGTGTGTGTGGGTGTGACTGCGTCAGTGTGTGTGAGTTTGTGTCAGTGTGATTGTGTGTGAGTGTGTGAGAGTGTGGGTGTGAGTGCGTCAGTGTGTGTGTTTGTGAGTGTGTGTCGGTGTGATTGTGTGAGAGTGTGTGAGTGTGAGTGTGTGGGTGTGTGTGTCTGTGAGTGTTTGTGTGTGTGTCCCTTGTGTGAGTGTGAGTGTGACTGTGTGAGTGTGTCAGTGTGTGTGTAAGAGAGGCAGATGGTTCTTTGGGCATGACTCCTGCCAGTGCAGCTCCAGCATAGTCCCCTGGGCACTCTTGCCTGGGCCCTGGCTGCCCATGTGCAGCAGGCATCAGGGCCTTTCAGCACCCAGGCTGCCCGGGGTTCTCCAGGGCGCCAAAGAGGCTGTGCCCTACCAGAAGCTGAGGGAGACAAGGTCTCTCTGCTGGTGATGTTGCCCTGCTCTGGCTGTCCAGAGTGGTAGGCAGGGGCTTGGCCTCCTCCTGCGGTCCGTGCCTCCCGAGACTAGAGCTGGAGCCTGTGGGAGCAGAGCCTGGAGACCAGGCCACTGCCAACTCCTCAGGGCAGCCCCTCTGACTTGGCTCCCAGGCCTGCCACCTGCCCCTGCAGCCCTCCAAGGAGGGGTCGTGTCCCTCAGGGGTCTTGCCCACATTGTGGGCCCAGTCTGCCAAGGTCTGGCTTGCTGTCCCTTTGGCAAGCCCAGACTCGTCTAAACCCTAGCAGTGATTCGGCTTAGGCTCCTGCTGGGCCCTGCTGTGCCCAGAAGGCACCTGACCTGCAGCAAATGCTGGGAAATGGCCCCACTGCGGCCCCGCGCCTTCCACAGCCACTCCCCAAGGAAGCGGCTTTGTGACCTTCATTGCTGTGCGTGTTTGTATGCACATGTGTTTGTGCGGCATGTTTGTGTTTCTGTGTGCTTGTGTTTGTGTGTTCAAGTGTGCATGTGTGCGTGCGTGTTTGTGTATGCATTTGTGTGCGTGTGCACGTGTGTTTGTGCGTGCATACGTGTGTAAGCCCACGCCTGCTGCCTTCCAACAGCTCCGGGGTGCTTCTGGCCCTCAGTCGGGGGTCCTCAGGGCCCTCTTCCCCTCTCCAGGCCAGGGAGCATCACAACCAACCCCGTTCTCACACTACACCCAATCTGTCCCCAAGTTCAGGGGCTCTTACTCAAGCAAAGATGGGCTGGAACCTGCAGCCCACCTGTTGTCCACCCTGGGCCTTCCTGTGCCACAGCTGGGGCCCTGAGCACAGTCCTACTTTCCAAGCCACTTGCAAATAAATGTGGGAGATTGGCAGTTTGCAGGGAGAAACTTCTCAGCACAAGTGATCCTCCCACCTCAGTCCCTTGAGTAGCTGGGACCACCAGTGTGTGCCCCAATGCCTAGCTAATTTTTTAGTTTTTTGTTTTTTTAGAGATGGGGTCTCACTGTGCTGCCCAGGCTGGTCTTGGACTCCTGGCCTCAAGCAGTCTTCCTACCTTGGCCTCCCAAAGTGCTGAGATGACAGCCGTGAGCCACCACGCCCAGCCATTTTCTTTTTTAAGCCCAAATCAGTCTCACCTTGGCTAGTATTATTTAACAGTTTTTACCAAACTTGGCAGTGGAGTGAGGCTACGTGATTCATCTTCACACTGTGGTCAGGACCAACTGCTTTGAGGATGGAGCTCACCTTCCACCATGACCCAGAAGCCCTTGCAGGCTGTGACCCTGTCCAGCTCTGGGCTCCTGCCTGGGGGACTTGGCACCCCGTCCAGGCAGAGTGTGTGCTGCCTGCAGGGCACTCCCTGCTGTGTGGACTAAGCACGCAGCCCGCAGGATGCCTTCCTCTGCACTGACCACCTATATCACACTCGTCCCGCTAGCTTGTCCTCCACCCACACTGCATCCCCGAGCTGGGACATGCAGAGGACGGGTGTGATGAAGGTGTATGAAATGAGAGGGAGACAGAGAGGAAACGAGGCACAGGAGGGATGGGAGGGAGGCAGGAAGAGTGGACAGAGATTCATGGGGGCTGTGCTGGACCCACTGAACACAGAGCCAGTGCCCCAAGACTCACTCACAGATGAATGGGCGGAAGCCCCATCTTTCCATCTCTGCCAGGCCGTAGTGCTGGCTGCCCCTCCTCCCAGCCAGTGAGGGGACTTGCCTGAAGCCTTGACTCCTGGCCCCTGACCAGTTCCCTTGCACCACGCCTGCCCAACTCAGCAGACATTGCCAGGCCGTGGAGCACATGGCCCAGAATAGTGCTATGACGCTGATGGTGACATTCTATCACTGGGCCACCACACTGCGTGGCAACTCCTATCCCAGGAAGGAGAAACCTGGGAACGCCAGTGCCCCAGTGCCAGTCCAGGCTTAAAGACACAGTTATGTGCGAGGAGCCAACACACAGTGCCAGGCTGTGACTCACGCGGGCCCTGCCCACTCTATTGCTGTTGGGAGCCTGGAGCTGCCCAGGGAAGCCCCAGGTTCCGCCACCTGCTCTGAGGCTCTTCGTGCAGGACCAAAGGAAAGTCACAGGTGGTAGTGTTGCTCTGGAGACTGTTCCCCTCCAAGCTGTCCTTTCCGGGACGACCTGTGTCCCCAGCATGCAGCTGACCTGGATCCTCTCTCTGGAGCCGGTGCCAATGCCTCGCAGCCCGAGCTCCACTCTCCCGGCGCACAGTGTGACTTGCTAGGGGGCTGGCTGGGGAGCCAAGGCCAGGCCAGAGCAAGTGGGTGCACACAGCACCCTGCCCTGGCTCCATGGGGCCCCGTCCCTCCTGTGTTACCCCTTGGGTGTTGGTGGTGCCTCGGTACCCTAGACTCCATGGAGCTGGGCAGCCCGGGTCCCGCTTAGATTTCCAGGCTCTAGCCTGGTGCCTGCAGTCGGTGTGTTCTTGGCAAACGCTCCACGCTGAGGGGGCAGGTGCCATTCAGGCCTGTTTGGATTCTGGAGCCCTGTCTCGGGACAGCTGGGGCCATGAGTGTCTAGGAGGGAGGGGAAACCGGCTAGCCCAGACCTGAGGATGACGGGGCCCCTCTTCTGAGGGTGAGGAGCCCAAGGGCCAGGAGGGGCATGGAGAAGCCAGGCCGCCACAGGAGCAGCGCACGGAGCCATGTTGCACAGTGTTTCTTTAATGGAAAGACAGCCACCGACCTCAGAAGCAGCCCCTCCTTGCGCTGAACCAGAAGGAAAGGGGAGACCTAGCCGCCAGTGGCGGTGAGGGGGTTCCATGAAAACCGGTGTCTGGGACTCTGGCGGAATGTGGGGCCTCTCGTTTCTTTGGGGCAGAAGGGCCAGGGCCTGACCAGCCTAAGGCTCCCCTCCTTGATGGTGTCATCTGGGAAGGATGCTGGGCCTCCAACTTCCGGCCTCCTCTGGGACTGTACAGGTTTGGGGGCAAGGGCTGGGCAGGGCAGGCTGGGGAGACCGCTGTCCCTGGGGTTTCGTGGGCAGGGGCTGGGTGCAGGCCGGACAGACAGAAAGCAGACCCAGCTCAACGCAGAAGGCCAGAGGGTGTGGAGAGAAAGGGACAGGCAAAGCCAGGTTTGGAGAGATGGAGGGGACAGGCCACCAAGCTCAGAAGCGAGAAAGGTCTGAGGAAGCACAAGACACACACAGAGAGAGGAGAGAGAGAGAGAGAGAGAGAGAGAGAGAGAGAGAGGAGAAAGAAGGGGAAAGAGAGAACAGAAGGGAGGACTGGTCGAAGGGCCAGTGGAGCAGGGGTCTGGGAGGGACAGGCCATGAACTTGCAAGGGGGCTGAGGGGAGCCGCGGCAGTGGGAAGAGTTGAAAGGCTGGAAATGCATGAGGAGGAGGAGCAGAACATGCGTGTCTGGACAGGTGCAACAGCCCTGGCAGAGTTCACTGTCCCCATTCTTATGGAACACCTCCTGGCTGCTGACCCAGGGACCATTCTCCTAGGACTGGAGCCTTGGACACTTGGGTTTGGGAGTGAATGAGAAAAAAGCTTCATGGGGTGCCTCTGGGTGGCTGTGGTGGGAGAGCAGGGGCAGCTCTGAGGTGGAGGGAGCATGTGATGGGGGCCAGACCTTGAGCCCCACCTGCACCCTTGGGAGCCAGGGAGAGGCCGTGATGGGGCGGCGAGCTGGGGTCAGGGACCTGAGGTGGGGGGCTGGGTTGGACGCAGCTGGGTCCTGGCTTAGCTTCCTGGCTCTGCCTCCCCATCAGGATGTCTGGCTGTGTTCCCCAGAGACCCCCACCGAGGCCCCGCGGTGGCTGTAGCTGCCTCTACTTTTTGTAGTTGCCAAACTGGATGGCCAGGCGGTCAGTGACGCAGCGGAAGGTGGCTGGCTGCACCTCCCAGTAGGGCACGGGGTTGTTGAAGAGGCTGATGCCGTTGTAGTAGGCCCGCTTCACCCCGAAGCCCACGGGACAGAAGTCGTTGACACCCACTTTGGTGATGTTGTTGGAGTGCAGATAGACCACCTGAAGGCAGAGGGGCCGGGTCACTGCAGGCCTCCCTCCCTCCATGCCAAGCCCGCTGCCTCCAGGAGGCATTTTGCTGTTACCTCTGCACCCTACTTCAAGGGCCACACCAGAGGCTCCCTGTTTTTGGGAGGAACAAACCAAGGCATGGGTGTGTTCTTTGTGTGGGTGTCAGCCAGGATTAAGGCACTGGATGTGACCAGGGACCAGGATGAGGGTCTCAGGTGGGGCAGGTTGAGGACATGTGGGGGTGGG